>NW_012146856.1:2968909-3000939 GCF_000956105.1 Propithecus coquereli
CTGCCTTGGCCTCCCAAGTAGCTGGGACTACAGGTGCATACCACAACACTAACTTTTCTATTTTTGGAAGAGACGAGGTCTCACTGCTGCTCAGGCTGGTCTCAAACTCCTGAGCTCAAATGATCCTCCCATCGTGGCCTTCCGAAGTGCTAGGATTACAGGCATGAGCCACTATGCCCAGTGTCTTTGATTTTCTGTAGTTTGAAAATTATACACTTAGGTGCGTGTGGGGGATTTGTTTGTTTTTTGCTTTTATTATCCTGCATGGTGTTCTCTGAGCTTCCTGGATCTGTGTTTTGGTGTCTGACATGAATTTGGAGAAATTCTCAGTCATTGTTTCAAATGTTTCTTCCGTTCCTTTCTCTCCTTCTTCTTCATCTGATATTCCCATTGCACATATATTACACCTTTTATAGTTGTCTCACAGTTCTTGGATGTTCTGTTCTGTTTTTGTTTTTCTGTCTTTTTCCTCTTTGCTTTTCAGTTTTAGAAGTTTCCATTGATACATCCTCAAGCTCAGAGATTTTTCTCCTAAGCCATATCCAATCTGCTAATAAGTCTATCAAAGACATTCTTCATTTCTGTTATAGTGCCTTTGATTGCTAGAAGTTCTTTTTGGTTCTTTTTTAAGATTTCTATATCTCAGCTTACATTTCCCATCTGTTCTTGCATGCTGTCTACTTTATCCATACAGCCCTTAGCATATTAATCTAGTTGTTTTAATTTCCCTGTCTGATAATTCCAACATCCCTGACATGCCTGGTTCTGATGCTTGTTTTGTCTCTTCACACTGTGGGGTTTTTTTTGGTGTTTTTTTTTTTGCCTTTTAGTATGCCTTGTAATTTTGCCTTGATAGCCAGACGTCATGTACTGGGTAAAAGGAACTGCTATAAATAGACTTTTAGTAATGTGCTGATAAAGTGTTGGGGGGAGGCATTCTATAGTCATTTAGTCTCAGGCTTTTAGTAAGTTGAGTCTGTGCCTCTGGACTTTGAACTTCACAAGTACTTCTCAGTTGTTCCCCATCCCCTAGGTGAGACAGGATGGCTAGGGGGCTGGAGTTGGGTATTTCCCTTCTTCCACATGGAAGACTAGAGCTGCCTAGAGCTGATATTTCCCTTTCTGATTTTTTTATTAATAAGTTGTGATGAAAAAACACATAAAATAAAATTTACCATCTTAGCCATTTTTAAGTGGCTTAATAGTGTTAAGTATATTTACATTGTTGTGCAACCAATCTCCAGAATTTTTTTATCTTATAAAACTGAAACTCTATATTTATTAAACAATAAACTCCAACTTTCCCCTCCCCTCAGCCCCTGGCAATCACCATTTTACTTTCTGTTTTCTATGAATTTGACTACTCTAGAAACTGCATATAAGTGAAATCATACAGTATTTGTCTTTTTCTGACTGGCTCATTTCACTTAGCATAATGTCCTCAAGGTTCATCCATGTTGTAGAATGTGTCAAAATTTCCTTCCTTTTTTAGGCTGAATAATATTCCATTATATGTATATACCATATTTGTTTATTCATCCATCTGTCAATGGATTTGACTTGCTTCTGCCTTTGGCTGTTGTGAATAATTTTGCTATGAACATGGGTGTGCAAATATCTCTTCAAGACCCTACTTTCAGTTCTTTTGGGTATATGCCAGAGGGGAATTGCTGGATCATATGGTGATTCTATTTTCAATTTTTTGGGGAACTGCTATACTGTTTTCCATAGTGGCTGTACCATTTTACATTCCCACCAACAGTACACAAAAGTTCCAATTTCTCCACATCCTTGCCAACACTTGTTATTTTGTGTTTGTTGTTTTTATTTTTTGATAGTAGCCATTCTGATTGGCATGAGGTGTACGTGTAGTTTTGCTACTGGTTTATTCTACTTTCATCATTAGTACTTCTGCCACAGTCTTTCCATTTGCACCTTCTTATGAAAAGCCTAAAGCCTAAGACGGTCTCTAAGAAATTTTTAGATTGCTAGAAGGAAATAAAGGAGAAGTGGTTCATCCACCCTCAAATCCAGTCCATTGCAGTCTTTTTTTAAATCTTCAACTTGTCATTGCTTCATTATTAATTTATTCATGTATTTATCTAATCTGAATTTAACCTACTGGCTCCCCAGGTATAGCCTCTGATTTAATTAAGCCGTTGGCCTGCGTAGTTTGGCCCACATAGTGGTGGTCTACACAGTTTTGGGTTTTTAAAAAACACTTGAATTAGCTGCCAACATTGAAAGATTAAGAGATTTCACATAAAAATTTGGATTTCCACTTCTCTTTAAAAAAAAAAGAAGAAGAAGATCCAGCAGCATTGGGCCCATGTTCCTGCATGATAAGCTCAGCTGGGGCTGGGTAGAAACTGCCTCTTTACAAGTCAGTGCCCTTCCCAGCTTGCCACAGTGCCCACTGCTTCCCACTGCCTCACATTCATTTTGGTTACCATCCTGGCCCGCGAGGACTTTTAATAAAGAAACTGAAAAGGAGACAAGGCAATACAGTGTCGTGTTTAATAGCACAGACCCATAAAGCTCTGAAGACATTCTGCCTGGATTCCAGTCCAATCTGTGTTTCATGATGGCTGTGTGACTCTGGAAAATGACAGCCTCTCTGTGCCTCTCAGAATCTTCATTTGTAAAATGCAATTGTTCTGAGGCTTAAATGAGTTAAAATAGAACTTATTAACAATAAGAGTTAAAAGTTTTTAAATCTTAATAGTAGTAAGAACAGTGCTTACCATATAGTTAGTGATTTGTCTTAGCTATTATGATTACGGAAATTTTTACTTAAAGAATGCACAAACGAGACCTAGCCAGTTTGGCTCCCACATTAACGGAGGCAGACAACATACAGGGAAATCGCAGTGAGAGGCCAAGTTGAGGTTGGGCTTCCAACACCAAGGGCCTGGGTGATGGCAGAAGGGGAGTTGTGAAGCCCCCAGATAGACTGTCAGGGGCTGTGCCCAAGCTGGAGGGAGTGGTCAATGACCATTCCACAAAGGGGCAGGGCAGGACCTCAGGTGAGGGTGTGGCTGTGGGACTAGAGATGAGGAGTTTCCCCCTTGTCTTGCCACTTTGCTGTGGTTTGAATGTGTCCCCCAAAAAGCATGTGTCGGAAACTTAATCCCCAATACAACAGTGTTGGGGGTGGGGCCTAATGAGAAGTGATTAGGCTATGAAGGCTTGGCTCGTATGAATGGATTAATGCCCTTATCACGGGAGTCGGTTCATTATAAAGGAAGCGGGTTTCTTATAAAAGAACAAATTCAGCCCCCTTTCGTCTCTCTCTCACTCTCTCTTTGTCCTCTTGCCATGAGATAACACAAAAAGAGGGCCCCTGCCAGATGCCGTCTCCAGAACTGTGAGAAATGAGTTTCTTTTCATTATAAATTACCCAGTCTGTCATGCTCCATTACAGCTGCATGAAACAAACTGTCATAGTCCATTTTGTGTTACTATAACCAATACCTAAGGCAGGTGAATTGTAAAAGAGGTCGATTTGGTTCATGATTTTGGTAGCTGGGAAGTCCGAGACTGGACAGCCCATCCGACGAGGGTGTGGTTCTGCTTCGGCCTGTGATGGATGCAGAAGGGGAGCAGGTGTGCGCACAGAGACCCAGCACAAGTGGGGACAACCTGCTCTCCTGGTACCTAAGCCAGTCCTGCCACGGCAAGAACTCGCGCATTAATCTATTCGTGAAGGATCCACTTCCATGAACCGAACGTTTCCCACTAAGCCCCACTTCCCAACACTGCCACATTGGGGAGCAAATTTCAATTAATTTTCGTGGGGACAAACCACACTCAAATCACAGCATGGACTAAGACACACACAACTTTTTAAAGTTTTATTAGGATATAATTCACATATCATAAAATTTGCTAATTTAAAATGTACAATTCAACGGTTTTTAGTATATGCAACCATCACCACAATTAATTTTAGAGCATTTTTAGAACCCCAAAAAGAAACATCATACCTACTCCCCATCCCCACCCCAAAATTTCCAGCCTCAAGCAAACTAATTTACTTCCTATCTCTATAAATTTGCCTGTTCTGGACATTTCCTATACAGTATGAGGACTTGTGTGACTGATTTCTTTCACTTAGTATAATGTTTTCAAGGGTCATCCAACTTGTAGTTTATCCAATTTGTATCATTACTTCATTCCTTTTTATTGATGAATAATATTTCATTATGTGGATACACCACATTTTTTAATCCACTCATCAGTTGAGGGACATATGGATTGTTTCCACTTTGGGGCTATTATGAATAATGCTGCTATGAACATTTGTGTATACGTTTTTACATAGATGTATGTTTTCATTTCTCTTGGGTATATATCTAGGAGAGGAATTTTTAGGTCATATGGTAACCCTTTGTTTAACATTTTGAAGAACTGCCAGACTGTTTTCCAAAGTGGCTGTACCATTTACATTCCCACCAGCAATGTGTGAGGGTTCCAACGGCACTTATACTTTTAAATGAGTATAGTAACCATTTTTACAGCAAAAGAAGAATACTGTGCATTGTGAGGAAGCACAAAGCTGATGGAAGAACACAAATGCATGTTTTCCCTTTGCACATGGAATCAATTTGGACAGAATTGTCAGAAGTTGTAGGTTTGTGTTTTATACCACTAATTTTGCTTTCTTACTTTGGGGTTGCTTCTGGGAAGAAGCAACTGCAATCTGGGTAGAGGCTCTCTGAGCACTGGACAGCACCTCGGCACATTTTCTACAAAGTCATGAAATGGACTCGTGTATATTCATCAACTACATCTTCAGTGGCTGGATTTGGTGGTTGTAAATTTTCCTTACTGAGATAAAATTCCATGTGGATGCTTGCCAACTACCTATGAACAACTTTGGTGGCTTAAGACCTGGTGAAATGTATTTTGACAACTTCTGTAAATAAAGAGTTGCATCCCAGGTTCTGTCCAGCATCTCTAAGTCGAACACAGCATCATGAAGTGCAAAGGATTTTTGGTTCTCTTTCTTTTCTATAGGTTGAAACTGTGCTGTATGACTAGATAAACCTAACCATCATGGCTTGTTAAATTTTGTCATCATTCAATATCTCAGAGAGTATTACAGATAAAATGCACTCTCATATTTCTTATATGTACAAGTAAATATGAACAAACTTAGATACAGAAATTTTGTAACTTTCCATTCGCATGGCTCTAAAAAGATTCATGTTAATTCATCGTGCTCTGTGGTTTCTGCAACAATGTCTTCCTGGTACCAAATATTAATAACTAGTTGAAATTTGGAGCAAATCCAGTCAGTTGAACAGTTGTTCTCCCACTAACTGATCTTCCTTACACCAAACTGACTCTGTTGACCAGTTGGTTAGTGTGCTATACACAAACTTACCTGAAAGTCACCTGGGGAAGTGATGGGAAATACAGGAGAGGACCCATTCTGGATCTTGCCCCATGGGCAAGGCAGCCATGGGCTCCCAAAGCAAGTGGACCACATACTAATCTCAGGATTGCTGAGGCTCTGTAGACCACAGGGCCACATCAACAACACTAACAGAAAAGATCCCTGGCTACTCCATTCCAATGCCAGGATATTTTAGTTTCTTGAAATTTTAATTCTTAAGTTTAGAAATTTACCAAAGAATGCTTTTCCTTGGGCAGTGAACCTCATGGCTCCTTTCAGAAAGTGTGGGAACAACCAAGGTCAGGATATGTCCAAATGTGAACAAATTCTCTCACTGCCCCTGGCGTTTAATGCATCTGGGCCACATGGGAATGTGGTTTCTTAAACAAGCACTGAGAAGGAAGATTGATGGTGAGAGTTTGCCCCAGGATAGACTACAACCAAAACCAGTCTTGAATTGTGCCGAGAGAGTGCCTCTATGAGAGGGGGCCGAAAACCAGCTGTAACTGGGTTAGAATGAAGGCCTCAGGAGAAGACTATCAAACCAATGCTCAGAAGGATTTTTTGAAGCCCTCCCTACCTGAGAAAAAAAGTTTACCTTTTCAGCTTGTCAAGGGAAACATGCTGCTTACTCATTTTATGTGTCCCAAACTCACGGTTGATATGAAGGAGCAGCAGCATTTCATGGGGACATTCTGACAAGGGTGTCTTGAGCTCGTCGGTCCTCCTGTGTTTTCCTTTAGCCCCTACCTGGGTATAGGGAACAATAGTGACCTTATAATAAAATTTAAATTGATATTTGGACAAAGCAATTGCTTGTCACTTAACAACAGCCTGAATTTTTACTACATGAAAAAATTTCCCAGACTTCGTAGTTAAAATTCTTTGATTCAATATCCCTTTGCTGATCTAGTATCAATCTAGTTATTCGTCTTGATCCTTTTGTGAATTTTAGCAGGAAAAGAAAATCACCTAACCTCCAAACTATAGGGCTCTGTATGATAATGAAAGGGTGTAAATCCTTCTCCTTTCATTTAGCAGAAATAGGTGCTGACTTGAGACAGTCAACAAAGGAGACTTTCAATGGAAGACCTGAGTTAATTTTGTTTAAGTTTTTCTTACCAAATGTTAAATTCTAGATTTTTGGCTACCGGAGAAAGCAATGAAAAGACTGAAAAACCAAAAACAGAGAAAACCGATATTGACTTTGCGAAAGCCTAGTTTGGCAATGCTAATACTCCGCTTTCCTCCCTTAGACTTCACGCACCTTGTTCAGTTGGTTTGCATGGGGCCAGATAATGGAGCGGCGCACACTTAGGATCCACATCTGGAGCAAATGAATGCACATGCCAGGGGCAGGAATTCGAGATGGAGCATGTTTCTTATTTAGAGTCTTCTAGTCTCCATAAACTCTTGAAATGGTTCATTACACTGAACAGCATATATGTATTGTGGCTTCCTATGAAACTACCAAGCCAGTATCATGTACTAAGCAGTAAGAAACTTTGAACCACTGTTGGAGAAAGTATTCATGGATGAATTCCCAATTCTAATATTGAAGAATATAACGTAATGAGTTTTAGTGTCTACTCAAAGCACGTTCCTGGAAGGAGCAAAGGCAAAAATTGTGGATAGATTTTGGCCCTGGCGAGACACCCTTAATTTGAGAGTGATTTCTGGGTGCCCCCACCTCCTTGCTTGGTTTATACAGCTGTCAAATCCCACACTCAACACTGCATAGGCAGCCACATCTGGTCACCACTGCTACTGCAACATCATAGATTTGTGGTCCCTACACACACATGTGCGCACACAGGCACACGTGCACTTTCAATGTGGCATCTAGAATGTAATTATTTAACACCTGTCAAAATATTTAGAATAGAGTAACTACCAACCAGTCAACTGAATTGTAACTATAATTTCCTAAATAGTTGTTTTCCATTAAATATGCCCCCAATTTTTTACCCCAATTTCTTATATACTGCAATTTCAAAACCACAAATGTTTGAATTTAAGTTGCTTTGTTTTTTAAAAAAAAAAAAAATTCATTTGTCACTCTGCCACCGAGTGAGCTTTTTATTTTAATAATTGCTGCTGGCTAAGACACAGGACTGGTAAACTGGCTGCTGGTGTCCTGCTGGCTGTGCAGGTCACGTTTCGATGGGTCGTGAGCTCTGAGCAAGTGCAGTTTGAATACAGCCAGCATCGGTTTCTTCTACCCCCTATTCCAAACAAAGAGGCTATCAGTAGTTTTTAATGTACCCTCTTATCTTTTCCCAATCAATACTATATTTTTCTCAACAAAATAGAAATCAGTCTGCACGAGGCTTTTCATCTCCCATCACATCTGCGTGTCTTCTTCCCTTCCCTTGGATGTGGCTCTCGTTCCTGCTGCCAGCTTGCCCTGTCCCTGGGCTCCAGCCACAGGCCCTGCTCCCACCTCCAGGTGCCACCCTGAATTTCTTTCCTTACCCCATGTTACCCCACATTATCTGTAACTCTGGTGAGTTGTAAAGAGCTATTTCCTATCAAATTTATTAGTTATATTAATACTGTAAGTGAAGTTAATATTTAGTTGGGGTTTTGTTTTGTTTCATTTTGAGACAGAGTCTCTCTCTGTCACCCAAGCTAGAGGGCAGTGGCATCATCGTGGCTCACTGCAACTTCAAACTCCTGGGCTCCAGTGATCCTCCTGCCTCAGCCTCCCGAGTAGCTGGGACTACAGGCACGCTGGATAATTTTTCTATTTTTAGTAGAGATGAGGTCTCGCTCTTGCTCACGCTGATCTTGAACTCCTGAGCTCAAGCGATCCTCCCGCCTCAGCCTCCCAGAGTGCTAGGATCACAGCCATGAGCCACCGTTCCCAGCCAATATTTAGTTTTTAAAAGGCATTTTAAACTGTACAGTTTCACCCACATGAAGTACCTGGAGTAGTCGACACAGAAAGTAGAACAGTGGTTGCTAGGGGCGGTGGGGAGAGCGGATAAGAAGTCCGTGTTTAATGGGTACAGAGTTTAACTTTGGCAAGAGAAAGAAGTTTTCTGTGGATGGATGGTGATGGTTGCACAATAATGAGACTGTACTTATTGCCACTGAACTCTGCACCTGAAATGGTTAAAGTGGTAAATTTTATGTCATGTATTTTACCAAATTTTTTTTAAAATAGTGTTTTTGAAATATGAATAGGTTACATGTTATCTTTACAGATGACAGATATGTCATCTGGTCACCACTAACTTTTTCTGAAGTCAGCTCCTTTCAAGCCCCTAGAGGAATCTTTAAGTTCTTTTACCAAGTATGGAGAGGTGACCTCATTTATTTCAGGTTGTTCCCAAGTGTTTTCACCAGAACTCCTCCTTTTCCTAAAGTGCTGGGGCAGGGGTGAGGGTAGGGGATGGGGGCAGTTTTACCAGTAGGAAGGACTAAGTAAGGTTGAAGAAGGAATTGAATTAAGGGCAGGGAAGGGCTTAGGGTTGGGCCACCAAGAGAGAAACCGTGAAGCCTCCCTTTCTCTTTGGTTCCCTTTGCGGCTAATATTGGTCTAAGCTTAGTCTGAAGTGAGGGTGCTGTTTGAGTCTCTAGGTGCAAAACAATAATTAAATGCCTCTACTTGAACATTTCTTTATGTAAATTTGTATTTATTTAACTTTATCATTAAGGGTTATGGATCTACTATACTTCTGGTTTGAGACCCCAATCCCAGTGAGATTAGTTGTGTCTTTGAAAATAATATAAGCAACACATAAAAATTCAAAAGTCTATAAATTATCTTAGATAAAAGAGCATTCTTTGAAATTTGAACCATATTTTACCCTCAGCTCTTCATAAGCTTTTCAAATTGTTGCCCATTTGTTTGGGAGTTGGGAGTCTAATCGGGCAATTAATATTGTGTCTTATTTCCCTCTGTTTTTGTTGGTCACATTCCGAATTTGTATTTAAAGCTTTAGTGGAGATAACTGGTCAGTCCCCAGATTTCCTTCTCTCTATATATATATGCATGCCAGTATCTGAGAGGAGCTTGGTAACATTTGAGAAAAGGTCTTGGGACTTGTCTTAGCTCAGGCTGTGGTAACACGAGGTGGCTTAAACAACAAATGTTCCTGACGGTTCTGGGGACTGGGAAGTCCAAGATCAGGGTGCCCATGGTCAGGTTTTGGTGAGGGCCTTTTTCAGGTTTCCTCACATGTATGGCAGGGAAGGAGCCCTGATTCCTTCCTCTTAAAAGGGCACTAAATCCCATCTGGGAGGCTCCATCCTCTTGACCTCATCTAAACCCAATTACTTCCCAAAGGTCCCACCTCCATCACAGGAATTGAGGCTTCAACATGTAAATTTTAAGAGGACACAAACAGTCCATGGCAGGATTTTATAAGCTTTCCTTGTTGACCAATAATCAGAGGAGCTGAAAGATCTGCTTCCAAGGTGTTCGTTCCATTCACATGCTGGCTATTGCTTGGGAGCCCACCTGGCCTTAGGGCCAGGTGCCTCGGTTCTCTCCTTGTAGGTCTTTCCACAGTCTACTTGGGCTTCCTTACAACATGGTGACTAGGTTCCAGAGTGAGTATCCCAAGAGAAGTAGAAGATACCAGTTTCTTAGGCCTTGGTCTCAAGAAACAAGTGCAACATTATATCCATTGCATTCTATTAGTTAAGTAGTCATAGAGCCCAGAATCAAGGGAAGGAGACATAGACTTCACCCCTCAATGGAAAGAATGTTGAAGAGTTTGTAGACTTGTTTGAAAACTGCCACAATGTATAACCCCAAAGCTTGCCCAGACTCTAGATTGTTTCATGAGTCTTCTGTACATTTGGAAAGGAAAGAATGATCCACAGATACATTGTTGTTGTGTGCATCTTGTGAGCTGTGATTGATTCCCTTGTCAATGAGCAATTGACAAAGGAAAAGTCCCACTAGATTGACTTAACCCTAAAATGAGATCACTGGGCCTGTTAACTCCAAGCTTCACTTGGCATTGATACCACCACATTATTTATTGCCTGTTATAATTTATCTTATCCATACATCTCTGTGGGAAGTCATCCCTTTATCTTGGTGGTATTTCCCTCAAACTTTATAAAAGCATAATAACTAATGGCTAATTTACTATGCCTTCTGAATCCAGCCATCTTGGAATTAGCATTCATCACACTTACCATCAATTAACCTTCATTCTCCCCAAAAGGAGACAAATCCTATTATGGCAAAATGGCCTATTCATTCCACTCTCTAGATGTTGAGATTTTTGAATTAAAGAGTATACTTGATTTTTGTTATCTACAGTAAGTTTACAGATCATTCCTTTTCTCAAAAATCCTAGAGAAGGGAGAAGAAAGAAATTTGGATTTATATGAATATATTCTATTATATTTACTTTCTGTAAGGCAAATTTCTCTCTTCTAATAGGCATTCAATTTCTACATGATCATAATACATATGTCTAGTATTTAAAAGGTTTGAATTGGATTTTATTCAAAATATGGAATAATTCTTTAAAAGTACTTAATATATTTTTATACATAGCTTTAGCATAATTGATAAAATGTTTAAATAGTAAAGTAACAGGGATAAAAGTTATGGTTACTTCCAAAAGTACTAACTTTTACTTGCCTTAATATTTTAATTGCCCGATTCTTGTAAGTTATAGCAGAACTCTAATTCAGGTTCCTATTTGCTTCTGAGGTATAATAGGCATAAAATATGTGTATTTATTCATTTTTCTTCATCACAGATCAGTTTTAATGGTATTTAGCAGGGGGAATTTAGTTTAGAATTTTTAATTCCACCCCAAATCTAATAGGATTCTGTTTCCTGAAATGAAAAGCTTCTAAATAAACTAAACTTTATGTTAGCTAAAATTTCTTTTGACCAACATTCATCTAGACTGCCTTGGTTTATGGTTATGGTGGCCATGCACACTAATTTGACATTCGTAATGTGAACAGCAGCAGTGAGAGCAAAGTTCAGCAATTCCGTTGACGTTTGTGTTACTCGCACTGCTCTGACGCCTTCTGTGCTTGGAATTTTGTGCCCTTAAGGAATTGTTTATTTTTCCAGGCTGGTTAATGTATCAGAAACTTGGCTTCATGTAATCATTATTAACAAATACCCTGAAACCTTTTCTATGGGAATTATCAGACCTGTGAAATTAATTGAAAATTGGGCATATATGACCAATGGGAAAAGCCCCAGGAGTTTTTGTTTGTTTGTTTCAATTCAGGAAAATGCAAATATGCAGCTTTTAGTGGAAGAGCCCTGAACATCAAATTCCGCCTCGCTGAGATAGCTCTGAACAGACCCCTGGGTTACACAACACAACACAGCCCATGTGGCCATGTGAGTTGCCAGCCTCATCTTCAAAGACCATGTTTAGACAGTTTAACACTTCACTTGGCACATTACCCAGGCTTGCTTACATCCTGAAGACCGTACATAACTTGCATGTGTGTCTAACTTGTCATGTTTTATCAGTTTTATCTACCCAGTGCTGGTAGAGTAACTGATGCTCAGTGGGGCCTGAGTATCCGTTAGGCTGAATTGCCTAGAAAATGTAATGACCTTCATATACTCTGTTTTTCAGAATTAGAAAGCATCTCAGAGAGTTAAGATTGAATGGATGCCTCTAGCAGAGCCTGATTAGAACAGGATTTATGAGTTTGGTAGAAAAACTGACGAAATGTTCATATCCCTGTTGGCTGAAGATATTAGTCTGTATGGTGACCCTTATCCAGAACTTATATCAGGAAAGCCAGGGCACTTGGACATGGTTGTATAAAGTCTGGGCAAGCCTCTACCCTATTGTGAATCTCATATACTCAGAGTGTAGCTACCTTCCTCTCCCAGACAATCATAGCTAGTGAACAATATTTTAAAAACAGATATGGTAAAAATTAATTAGAAACAGGGCATTGCTGGACAGGCATTAGGAGCTGTCTGAATTCAGAATGTAGGTCTCTCCAGAGTACATTTAGAGATACCTGGTCAGGATGAAGCAGTGAGCTTACAGTGCAATGAACCTTTTCTACTACAAATACTAATTAGTGAGCAATAAAATATAAAAAAGAGACCTCCGAAAAGATATTCCCAGGCTCAGAAACAAGATGAGCAACTCTATAGAGCAGGGACAGAACAGAAATGCTAAGTGGGGAGTAGAGTGAAGCCGCAGGCTTGCAGGCTCCAGGTTCCAGAGTAGGCAGTGGGGGGTCGAAGGTCACTCTCACAGGGTGAGGGAGACCGTACATGTCCCACTGATTCAAGCCATCGGCACCTGGCCTGCTGCATGAAGGCACAGGAAGAGGTGAGCTGTTCAACCTTTGCACTCCCCATGAAAGAAAGCTGGGAACCCTCTGCCGACCTGTCGCCTGGCTTTGCACCCAGTTGTGGCCAGAGGAAAGTAGAAGATAATAATAGCCAGCTTGTGATGCGGAGGCGAGCCAAGTTACTGGCTGGCCCAGGGACTGAGTACACTGTAGCACTGAAATAGCTGCCTGGCAGGAGCCCCAATGTGCAATTATAAAATTCAATATAGATTAAATCTTTTTAATCAAAATGAGCCTTCAAATCCAAATTCCAAAACACAAAAATAAATCTCATGCTAAGAAAGACAGCCAAAACCCTACAATCAGAATATAATTTGATAAATGAATTTTTTAGAAAAGTCTAATAAGACTTTAAAATAGTACACTTAGGACCCTCAATGAGACAGATGAAGCAAACTTCCATTTAAAAAAATCAAGAAATTATGAAACAAAAATAGGTAGAAATTTTTAAAAGGGCAGGTAGATAAGAAGAACCAATTAGAAATCTTAGGAATTCAAAATGTAGAGATTTAAATTTAAAATCTCAATAGATCAAATAAAGTCCACACTGGACACAGTTGAATAAAATATTAATACATTAGAAGATTATACTTAGGAATTCATCCAGAACATAGCATAGAGAGGTTAAAGGAAAGGGAAATTAGGAGGTGTGGAAGCCAAACTGAGAAGCTCCAACATGTACCTAGTAAGAGTTTTGTCAGAGAGTGGTGAAGACACCAGACAAGCACAATTTGAAGAGTTAATAGCTGAGAGTTTTGCAGAATTAAAGATAATTATGAAGCTTTAGATCAGTGCATTCAAATATCAAGCAGGACAAAGATAAATTCCTACCTAGACAAACAGGAGTCAAGCTGCAGAGAGCATCAAGGATGAAGAGAAACCCTTAAAAGCTACTGGAGAAAAAAGAGTGGTTACCTACAAAGGAATGATCACAGCAGTTCTTCATCAGCAACAAACAATTAGGGAAAGATAAAGAGTAAATATTGTCAAAATGCCAAGGGAAAATAAACAGTCAACCTAAAATTTTTCCCAGCTAAATTATTGTCCAAGGAAGAAAATAAAAAATAAGCTTATATACATAAGAATTTCCCCCACACACCCCTCACTGAAAGAAATGTTAAAAGATATATGGCAGCAAGAAGAAAAGAATACCAGAGAGCAGCTGTGGGAACCCAGGAACAATGGTGAACATCAAAATTGATGACATGTGTCCCTAAATTTACTATTTTTAAAACCAGCATTTTTGTTGTTTGTTTAAAAGTAAGTTAAAACTAAAACTCTTGGGGGGAAGGGGGACAAGGGCAACAAATGTAACCTAACCATCTGTACCCCCATAATATGCTGAAAAAAAAAAAACCCAAAACTCAACATAACATATACAAGGCGGACGAGGGTAAGAAAAAGTGTTAAGTGAGCACCTAAGGCTTGCCACACTATGTTTGGAAGGAAAGTAGAAATACTAGATACATTTAGACTTTGTTGGGAACTTTGTTGCTAGTAATTTTTTTAAACTTAAGAGTAACAACTGAAATAGTAGAAATATAATCTACCACTGCCAAATCATAGGAGAGAAAAAAAGAAGAAATGTAAAAGCAATCAGTCCAGCAAGAGGCAAAAGGACAAAAATGAAGCAAAGAAAGCACAAAACAAGGTGGTAGAAATAAATTCAAATGTATCTGTCACTAATTGTTACAAATGAAAACAGAGTAAACTCACCTATTTTTAAAAAAAAAAGATTATCAAATTGTCTTTTAAAAAATCCAGCTATATGCTGCTTCCTAGAGCTGCACCTAAAATAAAACTTTTCAGAAAGTTTGAAAATAAAAGAATGGAAAAGTTAGGTATACCAGACAAATTTTAACAAAAAGAAAACTCATTTATGATTAAATGGGAGAAAAAAAGCTTAGAAATAGAAGGAAATTTCCTTGACTTGATAAGGACTGTCACACACTTTCCAGAAACATCATTCTTTTTTTTTTTATTTATTTCAGCATATTCTGGGGGTACAGACAGAAACATCATTCTTAGTGGCATAACATTAAAATAGTTCCAATAAAGTCAAAATAAGAAAAGGATGCCCTCTATTATCACTTCCGTTTAGTATTATGCTAGCAGGCATCATCAATGCAATGATCTGAAAAAAAATATATGAGTTATATGAATTGGAAAAGCAAATAAAAAAGGGTCCTTTAGTTTTTTGTTTTTGGGTTTTAAGATTATATGATTTTCTACATAGAAAAATCTAAGAAAATCTACAGATAAACTTTTATAACCCATGAGAGACTTTAGCATGGTTTTAGATCAATATCCAAAAATAGATAGCATTGCAATACTCTAGTAATAATGAATTATGAAAGAAAAAAATCTATTCACAATAGCAACAGCAACTATAAGATACCTGGTGCTATGGTCTGTATGTTTGTTTCCCCCCAAAATTCATATGTTGAACTCTAACCCCCGCAGTGATGTTATTGGGAGATGGGGCCTTTGGGAGGTGAGTAGCCCGTGAAGACAAAGCCCTCATGATGGGATTGGTCTTCTTATAAAAGAGACCCAGGAGAGCTTTCTAGTCCTTTCCACCATTATAGACACAGTGAGAAGATGGCCATTTATGAACCAGGAAGCGGGCCCTCACCAGACGCCAAATCTGCCATGATCCTGGACTTCCCAGCCTCCATAACTGTTAGAAATAAATTTCTGTTGTTTATAAGCCACCCAGTCTATGGTTCTGTTACAGCAGCCCAAATACACCAAGACAGCTAGGGGAAAAAAATCTAACCAAAATGTACGAGCTCACTATGGAGAAATTTGTAAAATTTGTTGAAGGACATAAAATTAAACCTGAATAAATTAGAGACATACCATGTTCATAGTTTGGAACAGATTTCAATTCTCCTCAAAATAAAGATAGATAAAGCTATTTTAAAATTAAAAACTTCTGTTCGATAAGACACCATAAATAAATCACATAATAAAACTATGGCTTGGAAAAGATATTTGCAGTGCATATAATTAACAAAATTAATATTAGAATTCACAAATGAATAAAAGAACAGAACAACCCAATAGAAAAATGGACAAAGGATAAGCACAGGTAATTCATAGAAGAGGAAACCCAAATGGGTACACAGGAAAAGAATCTCAACCTCAAAGAAATGAGACACCATCTCACCTCCATCATGTAGGCAGAAGTTAAAATACCTGAAAATCCTAAATGATGATAAACAACAGAAACTCTCCTGTGCTGCTAGTGGAAGTGTCAATTGGTAAAGGGCTTTGGAGAACATTTTGGCCATATCTTAAAAAGTTAATATTTTTACTTTGCTGTAATACTAGCCAGCAATTCTATTTTTCTGTTATACCTGGTGTAGCTCTGCTGTAGGTGCACACGGAGTCGTGCGCAAGGATCTTCATTGCCACATTGCAACAGTGAAAAAGTGCAAACGACCTGCCATCAGCAGGAGAGTAGACAAAAAGTGTGGTGTAGTCATATAATGGAATGCACTTCCCTAGTTACAGTGAATAAACAGAACTTCATGAATAAATGCCAAAATCATAGTGTTGAGCAAAAATAGCAAGTTTCAGAACAATATTATTTAAAACAAACAATACAACATTATATATTTTATGAGTACATACAAATGAGGTGATACCATTAGAATTCACGGGAATGATAGCAAATATGGGGTAGGTCACCCCTAGAGAGAGAGGAAGGGGAAATCTTGGGAAAGAGTGAACAGGGAGCTTCAACTCTTCTGTGATGCTTTATATCTTTAAAAATATTACAGTGATATGGCCAAAGCAAAAGCTTTAATAACACTTGATGGTGGATAAAGGAATCTTTATATTATTATTTTTTGTATTTTTCTTTTTATTTGAAATATTTCACAGATTTTTTTAAAAGGTAATGAATGTTAAGGCCAAGTAAAAATGCTTCGGTCATAGTTTTAACAGCTACATTTGAGCAATACCATATCCCTAGAATTGCTACTGTAAAAGGGGTTATTTCACTTTGTTCCGACAAATATTTGTTGAGCGTTTAGTCTGTGCAGGACTGTGGGATACACTGGAGACCCAAGTGGACTCGGACTCTGCCTTCATAGCAAGTAGAGTCTCCAGGGAAGACAGGTGCTGGGCAGCTAGGGAGGCCCGTCGTGATGGGAGAAGTCCACGACAGTTGGGTCGGCGTAGGTACCACCCCAGAAGGCAGATCCCCGCTGGCCTGGCAGCTCTGCACAAACTAGATTACAGTCGCATTCTCCCAGGAATTGCACTGGGCAATGGGAGGGGATGGGCCGTTGGCAGGGAGGCCAGCACCCCAAAAGGATAAGAGGTAGGGCCAGCTCTGAGGCAGGAGGGCCATGATGGGCCACGGTGGGCGTGAAGGCTCAGGAGTTATGGGGGAGATGCACTGCACGGAGACGAGGATGGAGGCACCAGCTGGTGGCCAGACAAGAAAGGAGGTGCAAAGAAAGGCAGGGAGTGGCTGGGTCACTTGAAAGGAGCTCAAATTCCTGCTGCTGAGTAGAATGCTGAGTGACCCTGGAGGGCTCTGCTTCCCCAGCGTCACTCACACTGCAGACTCAGGCTGTCCTGAAAGTAGGAGGGAACATTATGGGAAGCCTAGGGCTCTCGGAGACACGCCACCTCTGCCACAGCTCCTGTGGTGCTGTAAGTGACAGCCTCAAGCTTGCTTAGAAGTCTGCCTTGTCTCAGGGTGACGGAGCATTTCTGAATACCTAGACCCCCTCCAGGTTCTCTAATAGCTGCTGGACTTCTGACCAAACAGAGTCTCTAGCCTGTTCCAGCCAAACACAGCCCAAATGTGGCTTCTTCCGTGCTGCTGGGTCCAGGCTCTGTGAGGGCCAGGGGTCGCCCAGGCTTTCTATAAGGCCTGTCTGTTCGGCGTTTCCTTGGTTGTCTGAGCCCTCATTGTGGGGTAGAGATTGCCCTTCCCCTGTGACTCTGCGTCTCTGGAGCATAAACCTAACAGTGCTTGGGAGAGCAGGACAGTGGTGGTGGGTGTGTAAACACCAAGCACAGTCTACTGCCTTGAATCCCAATTCTGCCACTAACCAGCCACGTCACCCTGTGCAGAACATTTCCCCTCACTTGTGCCTTGGTTTCCTCTTCTGTAAGTGGAGATAATCATAGCATCACCTCCTAGAATTAAAATAGTTAATACGTGGCAATGCATAGAACAGCTCCTGGCACACAGGAAGCACTAACTCAGTGCTGTCGTTGTTGTTGTTTATTATTATATATAACTTGAGTCTCTATTCCTTGCAACCAAAAGAGCTAGTTGTAAAGAAAAATAAGATTTTAATTTTTTTGTTTGTTTTGCAGCAAAAGTTATGTCATTCCTTTGCAGTGTAGCTGCCCTGTGGATTTCGAGTTCCATGTCACTTTGCTTCAGTCTCATCAGGCCTTTGCTATTGAGCCAACGTCAGGTAAGGAGAGTCACGATTTCAAGTTTCCAATTTCCTCGATGTTCTCAGATCAGAGAGAGAATTTGGAAAGTAGATGTCAGGTTCTAAAAACTAGAATAAATCACGTTTGAATGTATTATTATGTTTTCAAATGTGTAACAGTAACTAATTTTCACACATCTGACGTAATGTAAGTTGAAATCGGGCACTTGGGAATAAGGACATTTTTGGATAATTTGTATCATGAGGATAATTTATAATGTTTGAGTAAGTTCCTTCCAAAGTCAAAACTTGAAATCAGAAATTGATCCATTCTAATTCTAATTCTGGCTCTTGGCACGTCCTCTGCTTTGTATTCACCTTTCAATTCAACTTCATATAAAACGGAAATCTTATTTCCTCCAGAGCTGTCAGAATCTTAGTGAAGGGTCTAAGGTGTTCGTCCACTTGTGGTACGGACTGCCTGTCTTTGCATGCCCCGAAGGACATAGACCCCCGTGCTGCTGAGGACATTTGCATGTGAAATCTTACAGCTAAAGTGATTTCTGCTTCCCAGTTTCTGTCTCAGTGTTTAGGTTTGTGATTTAAGTATCTGTCCACAGTGGTCTACTGTGAATGCTAAAACAGTTTCTTTGGTTTTGTTTAAAGTCTGGGTATTCATTTGCTTACAACTCTTTCATCACTGCCAGTGCATATTTTGTCCAACAAATGAGTGTTCAAAGCAGAAACTTTGAATTAATTCTGAATTATGAGAGATATATAGATTATTTTCTAGAGAATAAGGAGCCATTCTGGGATTTTTAAAATATAACTGTATATATTGCAAAAAAAAAAAAAAAAGAAAAGAGGTACTTGATTCTCTTTCCGAAGAGAAGAGGTTTTTTTTTTCAGCTGTTTGGGCCTTAAAAAGAAGGGAAAAGAGATGGTTACCAAAACTATACTACGCAAGATGGTATCTCACATTTTAAGTATAGCCGGTATTCTTATACTAGGCCTTCCCTCGGCCCTGCCCTGGCTGATGGTACATACTCCTATTAAGTTCTGCAGACAGAAGGGAACCGCTGAGATTTCTGAGCAGTCGTGATGGGAGCTGTTTTCAGACAGGTCAGTGTCTGTAGTGGTGCAGGTGTGAGTGAGGCGGGCACAGAGAGGCAGCCAAGAGCTCCTGGTGCTGGAATGAACTAACGTGGGCCTTGAGCACCTGACCTGAGCTGGTGCTGGCAGCCAGGGAGGGGAGAAGGTAGGGCGCTAACGGTCTTGCCAAACTTCTCTCAAAAACTGTGACCTATATAGGTTTTTGTAGTAATCAAAAATGATGTTTTGTATTTCCGTGGCATCTGTTGTGATCTCTCCTTTTTCATTTTTGATTGAGTTTATTAGAGACCTTTCCCTTTGGATTTTAGTCAATCTAGCCAGTGGGGTGTCAATTTTGTTTATCTTTTCAAAAAACCAACATCTCTAATCATTAGAGAAATGCAAATCAAAACCACAATGAGGTATCACCTAACCCCAGTGAGATTGGCCTCTATCAAAAAAACACAAAACAACAAATGTTGGCGAGGATGTGGAGAGACAGGAACACTTCTACACTGCTGGTGGGACTGTAAGTTAGTGCAGCCTCTGTGGAAAAGAATTTGGAGATACCTCAGAGAGCTAAAAATAGAAATACCATTCGATCCAGCAATAGCACTATTAGGCATCTACCCAAAAGAGCACAAAACATTCTACGATAAGGACATCTGCACCCGAATGTTTATGGCAGCACAATTCACTATTGCAAGAATGTGGAAACAACCCAAGTGCCCGTCAATCCATGAGTGGATTATCAAAATTTGGTATATGTTCACAATGGAATATTACTCAATCATAAGAAATGACAGTGATCTAGCACCTCTTACACTTTCCTGGATTAAACTTAAGCCCATTATCCAAAGTGGAGCACCACAAGAGCAGCAGAACGGGACCCATTTGTACTCACCATCAAATTGGTATTAACTAATCAACACATAAATGCACATATCAGAACAACATCTAGTGGATGCTAGGGAAGGGGGAGGGCGGTGGGAGGAGGGGGGAAGAGGGAGGAGGGGACGGGTATTTGTATACACAAGGAGTGCAATGCGCACTACCCGAAGGATGGACGTATTTGAAACACGGACTTGGGGGGGGGAACCAAGGGCAACACACGTAACCTAAACATCTGTACCACGGGAAGGGCGGCGGGAGGAGGGGGGAGGAGGGAGGAGGGGACGGGTATTTGTATACACAAGGAGTGCAATGCGCACTACCCGAAGGATGGACGTATTTGAAACACGGACTTCGGTGCGGGGGGGGACCCGAGGGCAACACACGTAACCTAAACATATGTACACCCATAATTTGCTGAAATAAAAAAAAAAAAAAAAAAAAAAACTGTGACCTAAGACCCAGAATACTAATTTACCAAAGGGGTTTTGCAACACAACCTATTCAAAACCCAGGGACTATGTAGATAAGAAAATACAGCATTGAGCAGAGTTCACTGACAACTATATGTGAAACACTTAAAAAAAATTATGCAGGCCTTTCCCTGAGCACTCAGATTATAAAATGCACGGCCTCATAATCCAGAAAAACGCGTCATGCGTGAGATACTTTGTCTGATCCATGCAATATGCCTTTGTGATTGTTCTGGCACTTTGTTACTTGTATTTTTAATTCCTCCTTTAAGTGAAATTAAATTGAATATACCAGTTTGGAGTCCAGAGAGAAGTGAGAGCCAAAGACAGAAATTTGGGTGTCACCAGGTGTTAACAGAAGTTAGAGCCATGGGACTGGACATGAGGTCACCCAGGGAGTGAGTGTGGATAGGGAAGTGGACCGAGGGCCAAGCTCTAAGCGCCTGGGCACTCATGGGACAGCCAGGGGCTGTGGATCCAGGAACAGAGAACAGGAGGAAAATCAGGATGGCCTGGTGCAAGGGATGGAATGAATCAATGAAGACAGGAAGGCAAGCCAGTGCTCTTCAACGTTTGGGATCCCTGTTTGCGTTTTAAGCGATCTGCCTTGTGTGGATGGTGTTGCTGGCTTTGCAAACTGCTCTCACGGGCTTGACCCTTCAGCCTCCTCAGGAGCTATTATATGAGGCTCAGGGCATCCACTGGTCCCCTGGTCTCTCAGGAATTTTCTTGGTTTGGTTTCCCACTTAGTTGATGTATCGGTGCATCTTTGATTGTTACACTTCCGAGGTGACAGAATTGAGTGATGACCTCTAAAGCCTTGGCCGGCTGCATGTGGAGCGACTGCCACGCAGGCCGCAGGTTACCCAGGCAAGCTCTTGCTCAGTGGCTTTCCTGACCTGCCAGGTATCCGGCATGTCTCAGAGGCTGGACGGCTGGACAATAATGGATCACTTTTTGGCCATAAGGCCTTATTGCCTCCATTTTACAAACTGGGTCCGGAAAGGCTAAGAACCATGGGCTAATTCGACGCGGTTAGCATCTGTATTTGTAGACACTGTTTTTAAACTCGCCTTTGGTAACCAGTTTCTAAAAGACCAGTGAGGACATCCCGAGTCTGTTAGGTTATAAACCACATCTGCTGTAGGAACGAGAAGCATCGTCTGTGCACACCTTCCAGGCATTTTTGTGCTCAGGCTTGCCAAATGAAAGAAGTGTGAAGAAAGCTAATTCCATTTACGAGATATGCCCTCAACTTTAACCCGGCTGGCCGTTTGCCCACTGGGCATCCTGAAGACGCAGGTGTGCACTGTAGCTGTCAGAAACTGGATGTGCTGCTGGTGCCAAGGGTTTCCCGAGACTGGGGAAAATGAGTAAAAGATATTATGACCTTTCTTGTGCTGCTGACAAAAACTCATACACAATTAAAACATCGAGAACACTCTGCTGACAATTTTGGAAGAGCCAGCAATACTCAACTTTGGCCAAGACCCTATTAGTGTTGGAGACCAGCCAGACACCACAAAAAATTGTTGAATTGTCTACTTGTGACTGTTTCGTGATCCTGGAAATTCCCTTGTTGTCACATTCACTAAGGAAGAATGAATCCAGTTGACATAAACGGCAAATGACAGCATACGATGGCTAGCTAAGCAAGGGTTCTTTAGGAGCTATTGTCCAGAATTCCTATATAAACTTTCCATAATTTCATTCTCTTTTTTCAGTTATGAGGAATGTATAAGCCACTTATAAATAATTGTATATTTGACATTTTCTTCTGAGATGCTAATTTCTTAGTTTATATTGATTCAGAGCTTCCGCCCTTGCTTTGGCCTCAAACCACTTGTTGGTTACAGGCATCACCTGAGGGCCATCACCCCAGCAGGCAGCATAGCCCAGCCAAGAGAAAATCCTTCCCCCAGGGTGAGCAACAGGACACCAGGAACACTGCACTCTGCCTGTCGAGGTCCATGACACCTCCATGCACCTAACAGGTGGCAGGTCTGGACTCCTCGTCCAATCACACTGTCTCAGGTGGACTCATTCATACTCCTGGCAATATGTGCCACCACGCTGCCCACACGCCAGCATTTACCCATCTAGGTTTCAAAGGGGTGCAAATGTTAACTCCTTTTTGCCTCTTTTACTCCAAAGATCCTTTGGCTCCTGGTTGAGGTATTTTATCACATAACAAGCCTCGCCTTCAAGATCCAGCAGCCTTTGGGAGTCCCCGTGCAGAGCCGTTCCATCCAGATAAGAATATGAACAGGGAAGGTTGCCCCTGCTTCTCCTCCCCACCTCACCGTACACCAGCAGACTGGTGACACAGAAGACCCCCAAACCCTAGCGCAAACTGTGCAGGGGACAGATCAGGATTGTCCGGGGGATGTTAAGGCCTTTGGATCTCCAGCACCCAAAACAGGCCTCCATAAAATGTTTTTTATTGGTAATTAGGACACTGAGGAACAGTCTCATCCCAAAAAATATACTGGTTATATGACTGTTTAGAAAAATGATGACATACAGATCTTTGGCAAGGTTCACTTCAAACAAATGGTGGACATGAGTGAGGTACACCAGCAAAGGGCTTCTGATAACCTTCCAGAATAGCCAGGGGCCATGTGCAGGGTTGGACAAGAATGCTCAGGAGAAGGAAAGTCAAGAGATCAGACTTTTAAAAGATTTTCTAAAGCACCAAACCTAATGAAGAGGAAGGGAGAACAATTAGGGAGATTTAATATATTAGATGCAAATGAGTCTCCCAGCTTTTAAAGGACATGGGTAATTAATTAATAAATGCACATTGAAGAAAGCAGAAAAGCTGGACAGGCAGGTGGCAATTCTCTGTCCTATTGGTAGCAATGGTCCATTTTATTCAGCACTCAATATGCTCTTGACGGGTGGCAGTGGTTGTACACAGTGTGACTGGCATGGTGTTAATGATTGCTTCCGTTTACTAACTGTTGGCCACATGCCAGGTACTGTGCTAAGCACATCACATGCACTATTTCATTTAAACCTACAGCCCTGGGAGGAGGAAACTATTACTATCACCTTTTTGTAGCTGAGGACAAGGCTCAGAGAGACATGCCAGGGCAACAGGGTCTGCCTGACTCCAGACTCAAAGTCTCAACCATGGCGCTAAGCTGGAAGAGTAATGATACAGGATGCCTTGGTACAGGACAGGGGGACATACGGACTTGTAGCATAGACTAAGAGTTTAGGAAAATTCTGCTTCGTGAGAGAAAAGTTGAAGAAATTAGTAACAGCTCTCAACCAAGGCTCGCATATTCTTCTTGCCTTCAGGGCCCTGAGTACCTCCTGTCCAAGAGGCCCGTTTGGTGGGGTATCAGTCTGGACTGGTTGAGCTCACTTGACCACAGCAGCAGTCAGCAAACTTGACCCAGAGAACAATGCCTGTACCTTGACCAAACTTTTACCTCCACTGTCCATCCAGAAGTGCTGGTCCCAGTGAGGCCCAGGGAGAAGCCAGGGATGGGAAAGGTTGTTCTTCCAGGAGGTGGGGGAGAGTGCCAGCTTTCACATGGAGAGCAGGCCCTTCTGCAGGTCGCATAGCACCAGTCTGGGGCAGGTCCTGTGCCAAAAACTAGGTAACAGAAACAACAGAGGAAAACAAGAATCACTCTGGGTGTAAGTAAGTATGGGAGAAATGGGATTAAACAAACGTAAATGTTTGTGTGTATGAGCTTTATAAAAATAATATATTTATTATAAAAAATTAAAACATTACATAAAAGTACAAAACCTACGTTGAAAAACCACTACTGAGCATCTCAGTAATAAGCAGCATCAACATTCGTCAAACACCACTGCAGACACTTCTCCGTGCTCAGGTACAGAGAGGAGAAAGAGGGAAGCTGGACTCACACAGTGATGCAGGGACAGGAAAAACTATACGAAAAATGGGATCATATGATACAAAAAAATCTTTATTGTTCCTTGATACTGACTTAAGAAAAACAAGTGAAGCTGCAGAAATTAATGAACTTCCTTGATACATGTGATATTTGTTCCTAAAATTTACTGCTAAAATGAAGAAAAGAGATTAAGAAAACATGAAGAGGTCAGGGCCACCGTCGTCTGCAACTGCGTGCTCCACCTTCAGCCAGAATCTTGGCTGTGGAAGGTGGGGACACAGCGCCCGGACGCTTTCCCTCCCCACTTACAGCTCCAGCTCTGTTACTCTATTCTGTGCTGTATAGATGACAGCATCTGCGTTGTTTTGTGACCATAAATGCCACAGTTACTTAGATTCTGTTGAAATGCAGCCGGGCTGTTCACTTCTATTCTGTATCCCATGTTCTTTCCATTCCCAAATTCTTTCTTTAGCTCTTTTTCTGGCTGTCTGGATGTTGTCACCTAGTGGCTTGTCAACAAAGGTTCCTGGCCACATGCCGGGAGCACTTGCATGTTAGAAAGTGTCTCTCTGCTGCCTGTGATCTTAAAGCACAACTTGAGGAAGTGTAACAGTCTGGGGTTTACAACTTTGTTCACCTAGAACTTCGTAGACTTGCTGATTGTCCTGTGGCGTTGACTTTGCCAGGAATTCAGAGGCTGGACTGAATCTTTCCCCATCCAAGGTAAATTCTGGAGGCCCTAGGGATTTTTTTTTTTTTTTCAGTCTTGAGGTTAGGTACCAGGATACGTATTCATGTCCTTTTGGTCTGGAGAAAAAAAATGAATTTTTATTTTAGGAAATGTTTCAACTATTAAAACCTTGAATATTTTAATGTTCTATTTGCTTTATTCTCTTCCTCAGGAGTATCGGTTGCATGTGTAATGTTGGTTCTGTTTTGCCTTCAGTATGTACAAGCAGTCCAGAAAGTATCCAGCCATGTAATATGAA
The DNA here is from genome assembly GCF_000956105.1 of Propithecus coquereli. Classification (NCBI taxonomy): domain Eukaryota; kingdom Metazoa; phylum Chordata; class Mammalia; order Primates; family Indriidae; genus Propithecus; species Propithecus coquereli. Next base: position 2,994,365 of record NW_012146856.1, read on the forward strand.
AGGTTATGAAAATTATGGCTGGATACTTTCCGGACAGCCCTCATTATCTTCTTTAAAATAACTTCACTTTCGGTGACTTTCCGATTCCTACCTGCCATGCCCTTACCTGTGTTTTCAGCATGGGTGTATGCCTATGTGTTCACATGTGCGTGTGTGTGGTGTGGGTATGTGGTGTGTGTATATGTGCATGTGTGTGGTGTGTGTGTGTAGTGTGTATATACGTGTATGCATGTGTGTGTTCATTTTTGTTGTTCCTTCTGCTGCAGTTCCTGCCTCTGTGACGGTTCCTTTTCCTTTTCCATTTGTTTCCCGAGCTCCACCGATCTTCTTTTCATCTCCTCCTAGCGTGTTCTAATACTGCTTCCTTGAATTCTGGTGACTGTTTCTGTGACAAGGCCATGCTGTTCCCTGTAAGACTCCAGCGAGGCACCTATATTCAAGGGTTGTCGTCCTGTGATGTGTTCTTTCTCTGATTTTGCTTCTGTTCCTTTCCTCCTTTGAAAAGTATTAGTTTTCATTTTGCAGTTTACATGCATAGTACCTGTGCTGTTTCTCTTCAGCATTGGACTCACCTTTGAGTAGGGTCTGCTCCCAGCAGAAGAACAATGTGGAAGAAGGGATAATAGTAATAACAATAGCTAATGCTTACATAGTGTTTGGCACAGGCCAGACACCACTCCGAATGCGTAACTCATTTAATACCTCCAACAACTCTTATAAAGTTGATTCTGTTATTATGTCCACTTTGCAGATGAGGAAACTGAGGCATGGTGTGTTCTGGCAAGTTGCCCAAGGGCACTCAGTTAGGCAGTGGCAGGGCTAAGGTTGGGGTGTAGGGAATCTGCCCACACCCCCAACACCTGTCTGCGTGTTCGTGCATCCCGGGAAAACGTCTCCCATTGCTGCCTTGTGCTCACAAGGGCCAGCGGCTCACAGAAGAGTCACTAAGTCACCTGTGCTATGTGCCACCAGGCAGCAGTCACCACTCCCGTCTTTCCCCACTAGGTCACCTCCAGCTGCCCTCTGAATGGGTCACAGACAATGGACATGGCTGCATAGTGTACTTGCTTCTTCAGCCCCCTGTCCTACTAGTCTATGTTGCTGGGATCCAGTCTCTTTTGTCATTGTCCCCACTTCTCCAGGGCCCACCCACACGCCTACATTTTGTCACTTTAACTAGAGGGTAGTAGGAGCTGTTTTTCGGGACTGTGACTCTTACTTTGGGGGAAAACTGCACCCTCTTGGCTCTTAGCATGTTCCTGTGCCTCAGGTCACAGCGTTTGGTAGTCACGCTTCTTGTTTGTGCCGTGGGGCTGTGGCCACTTTCCTTGTTGAGTAGATTTTTTTCCTCTCCCTTTTTACCCATTTTCCCTTATTGTTCTGGTCAATTTTGGTGGAGGGTAGTCGAGTTTAAAAAGCTTTACTTGGCATCTTTCACCAGAAATGCCCGGGGCTTGGTTTCTGCGGGGCTCACGTTCTTCCTGCATCCATTCATTCCATAAGTTCCTGCGGAGCACCTGCTGGGCCTCAGACACTGCCATAGGCCCTGCGTACCCAGAGATCAAGACAGACACGGTCCCTGCTGTGTTGGAGCATAGATTCCAGTGGGGGGCGGAGGGGAAAAGCAGGCCCACAAAGGAAAGACGTTGCCCAGAGTCAAAATGATTGCGAAGAAAAACAAGGCATGGTGATGTGCCCAGGCGACTGCCATCAACTGGGTGGTCAGGAAGAGCCTCTTGGGGGAAAAGTCATGTCAGCTTAGATCTGTTTGGCAAAGAGATGCCAGACTTGGGAAGAGCTGGGAAAGAGGATGTCACACAGAGGAAGCCACTCACACAAGGGCCATCAGGGTGGAACGGACTTAGCAAGGTCACACTCAAGGGAGCCCAGGGTGTCCAGGGGGCGTGAGCAAGGGAAGGAGAGTGTGCGGCTCTGTTGGAGAGGCCGGCAGGGCCTTGAGTAGGTGGGAGTTAGGATTTGGCTCTGAGCGGGGTGGGAGTCCACTGGAGAGTTTGAAGCAGGGAGTGGCCTGGCCTCATACACGTTTTAAAAGATCTCTTTGGGTCCCGAGGGGAGATTGGGTTGGAGTGGCACACAGTGGACACAGGCAGCCCCCCAGGAAGGAAGCTGAGCTTGGCCAGGATGGGTGGTGGCCTTGGGGATGGTGAGGGGTGATGGTGGAGTGGATGGGCCTTGTTGAAGGGTCCCCGAGGCTCCAGCTCGGGCCCTGGGTGGGTGGGGTGCCTGCCACGCTCCCTGCAGCTCCTTGAGTGCAGTCTGACTTCCAGACTTCCTAGCAGTCACTTTGCCCCCTACAGGCGCTGGCTCTGTGGTGCTGGCCCCAGCACCAGGCACGGTGGCACCAATGTATGTGTGCTGCACGAATTGCCCCTGGCCAGCAGCTTTCATGCTTGGCGGAAAAGAGACTCCTGACCTGGCTTAGTTTCCACAGCATCCTCTACTCGGGCTTTGTCTCCACAGCTTCCCGTCAGCGCAGGCAGAGCCCTCGGGAGGCTCTGGTCTTGTTCCTGACGTCCGCGTTTTGGATATTTCATGCACGCGGATGAAAAGGAAAGTCAGTAGATTCTGAGCGACTTAATTTTACCACTTATTTCTAATTCCAGTCAAAAACGCTTGCTGGAGGGAGAAGGGAATACAGACTGAAGTGAGTCCTGGGGGTTACTAGCAGTCCGAGGAGCTGTGCCATGTCAGTGGTCATCCGCTGTGGCTGGACAGGAGCTGGCTCTTCCCGGCAAAGTTAGAACACGTCTCTAGCTCAGGGCTTATGTTCTCCTCTTCGTGGTAAGTCTCCAGGCCTAAACTGTAAACTTGACCTTTCCAGAGGCAGCCCAGCCCTTGCCTTCTGCCCTAGATTCGCCTGGATTTGGCACTTTCGTGGAGCAACAGGGAAGACCCGGTGCTTTAGGAAGCTCATCCCAGTGGCTGGGCGTCGGGAGGCAATTGCCTCTTCCTTTTTAAGAACTCAAATGGGGTCAAGTGTAAGTTTTTCAAAGAAATATTTCCTCTTCCTGACATTTTAATGATAATTTAATGCACCATAAATTATTGCTTGTTTATTTAGCATAAGCATTGGGAAGGCCACATTTATAGGACTCACACCATCTACCCAGCGTTATCCCAGACCCCATACAATTCTTTTCTCCTTTGAGCCTTGTCCCATTTTACAGATGAGAAAACTGAGCCTCAGATAAGGTAACCAAGCTAAGTCACAGAGCTCACATGTAACCAAACAAGTGTGTAAATCAGGGTCTGGTGGTCTCTGGGCCCTTCTCTTGCACATACACCCTGGGCAGCAGCACTGACTTTGAATGTCACCACTGTGAGTCAGATGGTTGCCCTCCCTCCTGTAATCCAGGAAACCAAAAGAAAAGCATTGTTAGAATTTGTCAACATCTTGCTCATGGATGATTTTAAAACTATGTGGCTATTAATTTCCCAACCAAGGCTTAGAGAGAATAAGTAGTTTACCCAGTCACACAGTTAGGGGAACCCTAAATCTTGGAAGATTGAAACCAATACTTACTAACACGTTAAGTAGGTGGGTTGAACAGCTCTATGACAACTTAGGGAGAGCAATCAGTACTTTCTGAGATCTTTGAAGAAAAAGTTATTTTAAAATGATAAAAATATTATAGTAACACTGTATGGACATGTTGGAAAAAAGAACTTTTTAAAAATGTTCCCCATCCTGGGCCTTACTCCCTAACAAATAATGTACTTTTATTTTTCCATCTCCTTTTAACAACATCCCATATTTATGCACATGCTTTAATATAACTAATCTAGGCAAAGACACAATGGTGTTTCCTGATGACTTCATTTATCATTATAACGTTTTTTCGATGTTGTTACATTTTCTTCATAATACCCATTTTATTGACAAACTAGGGTGTTCTTGGCCTTTAGTTTATTTTTAGTTTTGTTCTTTCCTCTCGGTCTCTGCTCACCACCCTCTCTGCCCTGGGTGATTTAACATTATCTCTGGTTATCTAAGGGTAGCAACCTCAAATTGACCACAGATGGAATTGGACTGAACCCATAAAATAGGGCTTTTAAAAATGAAGTAGTCATTTTGGGGGTGCCCTTCTCACTTTTAAAACGTGAAACATACTCTCTTTGAACCACGGTTAGTTTTTGCCAAGCAGTAAGCTATGACTCTTCGGCACACCTTTACAGCTGTACACATCTGGCAGCCCGCTGCTCTGCTCTGTTAACAGAGCTGTATTAACTGGTATCCCTGTTAGCGGAAAAAGCAGTTTACTCTAGTTGCCTGGACTACACCACCGCAGTGTGCTTTATGTATTAGATCTGGCCTGGGAGCACTTAAAAATAAATCAGCCAGGTCAAGGCAAACGTTAATCCTTGCTCCAGAGCTTGTTCTTATTCTTTTTAAGTTAATGAGCTAGAGCAGAAGCAATAGAATGTTCTTATCTAAACCCCCCATGAGTCATGGGTCAAATGGGTGTATTTTCTGACCAAGTGAGTGGTCGAGGTATTGAAGTCGTATGTGCCGTGGAGAATCAGGGTTTCCAGTCAGCTGATCTCGGGTTGGCTGATAGACCCCAGCTCTTCTGCTGATCCTGTCCTGCGTGGGCCCCAGGGTCTCTAGTGGGTGTCATTTAAGATTTTGGCTTCTGTGCTCAGGAAATTGACACAGATTTATTTCTGAAGCCCTGTGACAGGGATCCAGGAAGATAAAACAGGTACTGAGCTGGTGTCTGCCTTTGAGGTCTATGATCTAGTTGGCAGGTGGGGAAACTTTGAAAGGTTACAGTTCAGGTGGCACGTGAGTCTGGTAGGGATGACAGAAGTTTAGGGCAGTGGATTTCCTGTGGAGGGAGAGACAGGAGTTTTGTGTAATACATGGTTGACAAGCTTTCGAGTTTGGGTTCATTCACTCATTCAACAAGAATCTATTGATCTGGAAAGGCTATAACGAACCTGCTTTCCTAAAATGTACATTCTAATCCGGGGAAGGTAGATGGTAGACGAGATAATTTTAGGGAGTAGGATAAAGAAGCTAAGAGAAGATCTGGAGAGAGAGCTCTCCAGGCCCAGAGAGCAGCAAGTGCCGAGCCTGAGGCAGCAGGAGCCGGTGTCAGGGATTGGAGCCAAGGCCCTCTTCTCCCCAGACCTCTTCATCTCCTTGCCAGGGGGCCTTCCTTCCCACCCACTTGCTTCCCCATGCCCTGCATAACCTGACTTTGTATTTTATATTCATTTCTTTTCTTTCTGAATTTCTTTCTTTCTTAATTTTTTTTTTTTTTTTTTCTGTCCCCAACTGGACCGTAAACTCCATGAGATCTGGAACTTTGTTTTGTTTATTGATGTACCTCAAGTTCCTAAAACACATAGTAAATGCTCTGTCGATACTTGAACGGCTGAATGAATGGTCCATGTGATTAAGCATAGAGAGAAAGGAGAGTAATGCAAGATTCAGAGGAGGGGATGGACAGCAAGGAGGGTATGCCAGGCACTTATGAGGGACTGTGCAAGGCCGCTGTGGGGACAGCAGAAGGACCAAGGGTCTCACCCAGAAAGCAAACCAAAGAGCCTTCAGTGGAAGTCAGAGAGAACGTTAGCCGTCATCGCACCTAGTAAATCCATCCTCCCTCCCTTCTATTTTTCTTTGCACGTTCGTTGAGCACTTACTATGTCCGAAGCCCTGTTGGCACCAGATACAAAGGAGGAAGAAGGCACAGTGTGATATTTGACTTTGGAGAGAGCAGCAGTCTATCCTAAAGATTTGAAAGGGGAGAATCAAATTACACAAAAATATAGGGAACTGAATTACTGTGACACAAACTCGTATGTGTGTTCCTAGCTTCTACTTGTTGCTTACAGCATTAACATCGACATCTGGTAATTTGTTTAAAGATGATAGTTCTGGGAATTCATGTCTGAATCACTAATGCAGATTGATAAACATATATTTATATAACTGACACAATCAAATAATGATTATAAAGGATAAATGTAGTAATTGATAAATAAGATCATTTTAAACATGCAGAAGTTGATTCACATGTATTTAATAAAAAGACTATACAAAGATAATAGAAATACTATACTTGTGCTTAACATGGGAAGAATGTAAAGTTGACCCTCAAACAACACAGGTTTGAACAGTGCAGGCCACTTATATGCAGATTTTTTTCAATAAAAGTTACACCAAGTGTGCCTGCCTCTCCTTCTCTCCTACCTCCTCCAGCTCTTCCTCCTCTGCCACCCCTGAGACAGCAAGACCTACACCCCTTCTTTCTCCTCCTCCTAAGCTGACTTAACTTGAAGACAATGAGGATAAAGACCTTTATAATGATCCACTCCCACTTAATGAATATTAAATATGTTTTCTCTTCTTTATTATGTTCTTAATAACATTTTCTTTTGCTAGCTTACTTTACTGTGAGAACACAGTATATAATACATATAACATACAAAATATGTATTGAAACTATTAGAATTCTGGAAGAAAATATTGGAAAAACTCTTATAGACATTGGCCTAGAGAAAGAATTTATGAAGAAGACCCCAAAGGCAATCACAGCAACAAC
>NW_012146856.1:3002392-3011536 GCF_000956105.1 Propithecus coquereli
AATAAATAAATAAAAGAAGGGATAAAACTAAAAAAAACATACAAAATATGTGTTAATCGATGGTTTATGTTTTCAGTAAGGCTTCTGGGCAATACTAGGCTATTAGTAGTTAAGTTGTGGGGAAGTCAAAGTTTTATGTGGATTTTCAACCGTGGGGGGGGCCAGCACCCCTAACCCCCGAGTTATTCAAAGGTCAACTGTATTTGTGTGTGTCAACCCTTTTGATTGGACTTGGCAAGAAGACAGAGTATCACGTTTTCTCGTTTCATTCCCCTCAGGAATAATTCCGGCTAATGGGAAGATGAATGTGACTATTAAGTTTACACCCTTTCAGTATGGGACTGCACAAATCAAAATGCAGCTGTGGATTTCACAGTTCAACTCTCAACCATACGAATGTGTCTTCACCGGAACGTGCTACCCCAACATGGGCTTACCGTATGGCTTCTTCGCAATGTTTTTGTTTATTCTTAACACTTTGTCAAAAATCCAAGTCTTTCTTTCTCCCATGCTATCTCTCTTGTAACAGAATGCCATCAAAACCTTATTTAAAATGATGAGCCCACATAAAGTACACGTTATAACAGAAATACATAGAATATGCTAGTAGCAGTAGTTGTTTCTGCCATGAAGGGAAGAAATGATTTCAAAAAGGGATTTTGGGGGCGTAATTCTTTCGCTGATAACTACTGGTACGCCATTTGAGTTTTTTACCATATGCATGCGTTACTGCCTATTCAAAAATTTAAACCATAGGGCCAAAATACCATGACTATTTTTAAAGTTTCTCTGTAACGTTATAATTAATTGAGTGCCTGCTGTGTGCAGCATTCATTGCAAAGCCTCATGGGAAATGGCCACATGCTCAAGATACCGAAATAAGACATGTACAATAGGAGACTTCACGTGAGGCAGACATGGCAATGTGCCGCACTGCAGGGTTTTTTAAAGCACCATCAGAGTTCAAGTGAGAGTGAAGAGATGAAATGAGATTAAGTTTTATTTCATAACAAATCTTTTCTGAACTTTCATTTCCATTCGAATATGAGCTTGTATGTTTATATTCCAGTGTATCTGGTTAGTGTCATAAGTTTTTTTTCCTTATGCTCATGATTGTTATAAAGGTTAAAAGAAAAAGTTGCCACAGTATAAATACTAATCTTGTAAAATCCTGATAATTGTCTTGAAAGTGATAAAGAAATGTTTTGATTTTCCTCCTCTTTCCTTCATGCCTGGATACACATCACATATTAACATCATTAAGCACATTAAAAGTGGAGTAGCAACCTTATACCAAAGTATGAACTAACTCCATGATTTCTTAAATATTTATGTCAGTGTTTTCTTCCTAAAAATTCAAAGTACCTAAGTCAACTGTGGGATATTGGTGTGGCCTGCTGAACCCAAATCCTGCAAGTAACTATAGTAGAAAGAAAATCACTCAGGCGATAAACACAAGTAGCATTGAATACAAATAAAAAACAGTGCTAACTTTTCTGGTGTCAGGGAACCAGGCAAGCAAAATGCTGTTTGCCCTCTCATGTCATGTGCTGCAAGTGACTTTCTCAAAGACATCACCTGAGTGGGAGTTTTACTTGTGTAAACCTTTCATAGATGTGTTCTTAAATACACGAGGGCACTGTGTCGTAGAAGCACACTGAAATGCAGGCGTACATTATTTCTGAACTATTATGTTAATATCTTATTGAGTGCACCTGACATTTACAAGGACTATGTCTCAAAATCTGCATGCCTCCCTGAACTGCAAATAGTACTATAACATATACATTCCACCACAAAGGGGAAAAAGTTATACTGGCTGGAGTGTTCTCTGAAATTTTCTTGGATTGCTTTCTTTGTTTCAGTGTAGGATGTGTAACAGACTTACTCATGTCCTCAATCTGGCACTGCCAAATTCCACGTGTAACTCTTCAGTTAATCCTTTTCTTTAGACCTCTTCATTACCATCATCAACACTGGAAGTTAGAGTTGTTTAGGAAACTGTTTTTTAATCCCAAGAAGGTTTTTGTTGTCCCCAATATTTACAGCAGAGAGCATGTCAAAGCCCCATTGAGCCTCATCCCTGCACATCAGAGCATGGCGGTCAACGTGTGTCTCACCACGGGACAGCTTCTACCACGCCATGCATCTTTAAGGATGCTCTTACATGGGTAGTTTTAAATCTGGGATTGCTAGCATATGTTCCATATTATGTAACTGGGCCTGTTCAGTAGGTGCTCAGCAAATGTGAATGGATTGTCAGAATGAGTGAAAGTTAATACGTTCTTGTCTTATTTCTGTAATGTCATGGAAAACAAGTGCTTATCCTGTAAAACAAGTGTTGACACATTCTTGCTTAAAGAAATGCTTCATTCGTAGCATTTCTGAGTATAACATAGTTCTCCTACATCTCATCATAAACAACCTGAATAGCTTCTTCAGGCTATTAGCTTCACTGTGTCTACCTGCCTATGTCCAAAAGCAGTTTTCAGTTACAGAAAAGACCCCAAACATTAGTCTAAATATCTTTTTGAAAGATCTTCCTACAAACAATGAGCATAGTCACTCTTTTACCAGGAAGATAAATCAAGGTAAGATTTTTTAAATGTAATAAATTTAGCTATTGAAAACCAACAGCCTAGAAGTGGATTATGCGCGCATTTTTTAGCATGTCATGTTTTCACTTGTTATGTTCTTTAAGAATTTAAGGAGAAACATTGGTGGGCTATTTTGATATATATGATTATACTCTAATACACTGACCTTGCATTTATTTTAGTAGACCATTGTTTTGGTACACAGATTTATTTTCAGTTTAGAGATGATAATGGGCTGCAAGACATGATATTATCAGAAGGAACATAAAAATAGGAACCTTGAGTTACGGGCATATACTAATTTAATATCTCTTTTAAACTACAGATTAGAAGAGTTTGAAAGGTTAAACACTCTTTCTAAGAAAGTGAACGTTCCTCCAGAAAAAGCAGTGACACGTGTAAATTTTCACCGACCACCAGCGAAGGCAAAACCTCAGAAGAATAAGGTAAGGTAGGCATTATCCTCAGTGTGAAGGGAGGGGTGACGGCGCAGTGAGATAACACATTTTCCCTACTGCTCTGGTCTCTCAGGAAATTGAGTACCAGAACTTGAGATTTCCAGTAGATTTATCAAATCCGTATGCTGTGGCAACTGTTTTAAACCAAGAACCAGGAAAATTGAAGATTAAAGAATTAAGAGAAGGTAACTAGCTGATCCCCATAAATCAGCCCTTGGGCAGAATATGAAAGAATTGTTGCTTGTCACATTTATTACTCAGGAACAACAAAACTTGGTTAGATTGCTATTATGCTTTACCATTAGAAATGTGTTTTTCAGTCTGCAAATGATTCTGATTTGATTATTGGCATAATCACTGTTCGCTCCTGCCTTCAGTATTGGACCACGGCACTGAAATTTCAAAAACAAGACAGATGAAGGAGGCGCTCTTTGAACAGAAAGTGAGACAGGACACTTATCAAGAGATCGAAAATCATCTTAAGTGGTAAATAATGAGCAAATATTTCTATCAAGTGACAGTACAGTTGTTTTCGGTGATGGTCTTTTATACATGAGACACACAAAATGTAATAACTTTTTATGCCCTTTGGAGAATTTGATTACTCAGTCTCCACCACTGGTCCTTCTGTTTCAGAATGGAGTTTCTATTAGGAATAAACTAATGTGACCAACCATGCTCTTTCCTAAGCATGGCCCGTCAGTGGCAGAACTAGAGTGAATTGCAGGAGACACTGGGCCCCTGCTCCCCGCTGGCCACTGCTGCCAGCACTCCCTCTCTCTAGGATAAATCCAGGTGGCTTGGACACCTCAAACCTCATCCCATCACCTCTCACCCCACCATGAGCCCCGGTGCCCTGGGCTGTGTGCCCCAGAGGCCTTCGGGGGAGCCCCATGGGGTGGAGGTGTGCGGGGGGGTCCTAGTAGAGGTTTTAAAACTCAGATGTGAGAATTCTTGTGCTTCTGTGACCAAAATGGAACCTTTTCACAAAAAAAATTTTTTTAGCAGATCAGGCCAGCCGTATCCTTGTGTACAGACTGAGCTAAAGTAAGCTCTAGAAGCTCTCAAACTGAGCTTAAAAATAGGCTCCTGGAAAGTGTCACTGAGAGGCTACCTGCTGCACGCCCCTGCTCCACACTTGCCCGCACATGAGACTGTGCCTCGCCTGGAAGGCGCCCCCGCCCTGCTCCCGTCTCCGGGGAGGAATGGCCTTTGCATCAGACAGAAATGCCGTCTGCTTCAGCTTAAGTTTCTTTCACAGTCCTGCCTCAGTTGGGAAGGAATTGAATATTTTATTTTTCAAAATACTCCTTCCCTGTTAGGAAAAACAGATACACGTTTCAGAAACAAAGGCCATTCATTACAGGAAAACTGGAAAAAATATTTTTTAAAGTATGGAGAAGGAGAAAAAATCACTGTGATGCCAACACTCAGCAATGACCACTGTTAATTAATATGGTGCTTTTTCTTTTTTGTGCTTCTTTGCAACAGACTTGAAATCACATCCTGAATTCCATTCTGAAGTGTTGTTCGCTTAATATTTTTCCCAGATTTTTATGTCAAAAGATTTTAAACCCGCAAGTAACACCCATAGACGCTTGACCTAGATTCACTAATTGTTCGCATCATGCACATACACCTCCCCTCACTCTGCACGCACATGCACGCTCACATTTCTGAGCCATTTGAAAGTAAATTGCAGACATCAGTAAGCATCACCCAAATAAATACTTTAGCATATGGCTTCTAAGAACGAGGACGTTCTCCAACATACGGTAATCAGGTCCAAGAAATTGAATATTGATACAATTGTCCCAGTAGTGTCCTTTATACCTGAGCTTTTTGGGTCCTTTTTGTTTCTGAAGAGGGGAATGCAGGGTCCAATCAAAGGTCATACAATTTGTATTTAGTCTCCATGTCTCTTTAGTCTCCTTTAATCTAAAATAGCTCTCCAGACACCCACCTCCACTTTTAAAGTCGTATTTATTTTGGAAATGTGCCAGGTTTCATGATGGATATATTACATACCAAATACCAAAATATTGTCATCACTCCAAAAAGAAACCCCGTACCCATTAACAGTCTCTCCCCATTCCCGACTCCCTGGAGCCCCTGACAACCACTAACCTACTTTCTGTCTCTATGGATTTGCTTATTCTGGACATTTCATGTAAATGGAATCACATATCACATGGTCTTTTGTGACTGTCTTCTTTCACTTAACATGTTTTTTAAGGTTCAACCACATCATAGCACATATTAGTACTTCATTCCTTTGTATGGCTAAATAATATTCCGTTATAGGGATGTATAACATTTTGTTTATTCATTCACCAGTTAATGGACATTTTAGTGATTTCTACTTTTTGGCTACTGTGAATAATGCTGCTATGAACATTTATATACAAGTTTTTATGTGACCATATCTTTTCAATTCTCTTGGTCACATATGTAGGTGTAGAATTGCTGAGTCATATGGTGACTCCATGGTTAACTTTTTGAGGAGCCATCAAACTGTTTTCCATGGTGGCTGCACCATTTTGCATTCCCACTAGCAACATATGAGGGTTAGAATTTCTCCACTTCCTTGATAATACCTTTTATTTTCCATTATTGTTTTTATGACCATCCCAGTGGGTATAATGTGGCATATTGTTGTGGTTTTGATTTGCATTTCCCTAATGACTAATGATATTGAGCCTCCAGATGTTTTTATTTGTAAATACTTTAGCATGTGTTGCTAGAAGATAAGTTTCATTTTGTAGAACATTTTATTCATCTTAGTTATGTTGCTGGAATCTTGATAACTTCTCCCCCTCCCCCCTACGGTGTCTGCTCCAATATCTCCGCACCCTTTTCAGTTGTGCAATATAGTGAAGACAGTCCGGCTAAAGCTGACCATGGTATTTTGATATTCTGACGGGTTCTGGAAGCTGGTTTTTTTCTCTCCAGGCAGGTGCACCTTGGTAAAGATCCTATGTCTTTTAAACATAGAAAAGAGCTCACTGAGGAGTGGCAAAGAGCATGCACCAAATATAAGGTCAGAATTACTGCTAATTCGATAGCATTTGTCTCACTAAACATTTTGAATTCCTACTATATGCAAGATGCCAGGTGAAAGAAAACTTACAGTTAAGTTGGAAGTGGAGGAGGCTAATAACAAGAAAATTGTTAACCATAAATCAAGGCTGCCTAATTGGAAAGCTTCCTGGAAGACATGGCATAATTTTGAAAAGTCGTACAGAGGACAGAGTCATTCAGATGGAAGGAATGGCTCAACACGGGCTAGAATTCTGGGCGTGGTGTGCCCCTGTCCCATGATCTGAAGAGCATGAAGACAAGAGAAACCGAAAGCCATGCCAGAGACATGTCCAGATGCAAATGACAGTCCCAAGTCAGAGATATTCAAAGGGGCTGAACAGAGAGAGGGAAACTGGGCTGAGAGGAGTAGGGCTGCACCTACAACACTAAGGTAGCACCTGTAGATTCGGGGACATGACCTGTGGGACTGTTCAACTGCCATGACCTCACTGTGGCTTGGGAGACAGCTGCTACCTGCAGGGCAGGTGCAGAGAACACTGGTGACATATCCATAGTGGCTGAAGCACAGGACACACCTGGGCCAGAGGTGATAGGACTCATCTGAGGCTCTGTGTCTGCAGGGTTTGGATTTATTGGCAGGACTTGCAGAATCATCCATCACGTATTCTATTAGTCTGCTCGGCTGCCACAACAAAGTGCCACAGACTGGGTGGCTTAAAACAACAGAAATTCATTTTCTCTCAGTTCTGGAGGCTAGGAGTCCAAGATCAAGTTCTTAGCTGGGTTGGTTCCTTCTTTTTTTTTTTTATTTCAGGATATTACAAGGGTACAAATGTTTAGGTTACATATATTCCCTTTGCCCTGCCCAAGTCAGAGCTACAAGCATGTCCATCCCCCAAACGGTGCACACCGCACCCATTAGGTGTGAATATACCTATCCCCTCCTCCTCCCTCCCACCTTTCCAGCACCCGATGACTGCTACAACTGTATGTGCACTTAAGTGTTGATCAATTAATACCAATTTGATGGTGAGGACATGTGGAGCTTGTTTTTCCATTCTTGGGATACTTCACTTAGTAGAAAGGGCTCCAGCTCTATCCAGGGTAATGCAAGAGGTGCTAGATCACCGTTGTTTTTTGTAGCTGAGTAGAACTCCATGGTATACATGTACCACATTTTATTAATCCACTTGTGTATTCATGGGCACTTGGATTGTTCCCACATCTTTGCAACTGTGAATTGTGCTGCTATAAACATTCAAGCACAGATGCCTTTTTATAGAATGTCTTTTGTTCTTTTGGGTAGATGCCCAGTAATGGGATTGCTGGATCAAATGGTAATTCTACTTGTATCTCTTTAAAGTATCTCCATATTGCTTTCCACAGAGGTTGCACTAGTTTGCAGTCCCACCAGCAATGTATGAGTATTCCTATCTCTCCACATCCACCCCAACATTTATTGTTTTGGGGCTTTTTGATAAAAGCCATTCTCACTAGAGTTAATTGATATCTCATTGCGGTTTTGATTTGCATTTCCCTGATGACTAGAGATGTTGAGCATTTTTTCATGTCTCTTGGCCGTTGAAAAGTTTCTGTTCATGTCCTTTGCCCACTTTTTAATGGGGTTCTTTGATTTTTTCTTGCTGATTTTCCTGAGTTCTATATAGATTCTAGTTATCAGCCCTGTGCAAGATATGTAGCATGCGAATATTTTCTCTCATTCTGTAGGTTGTCTGTTTGCTCTCATGATAGTTTCCTTGGCTGTGCAGAAGCTTTTTAATCTGATCGGGTCCCATTTATTTATTTTTGTCATTGCTGTGATTGCCTTTGGGGGCCTGTTCATAAATTCTTTCCCTAGGCCAATGTCTACAAGAGTTTTTCCAATATTTTTTTCTAGAATTCTTATAGTTTCATGCCTTAGATTTAAGTCTTTTATCCATCGTGAGTTGATTTTTGTGAGAGGTGAGAGGTGCAGATCCTGTTTCAGTCTTCTATGTGTGGCTATACAATTTTCCCAGAACCATTTGTGGAATAAGGATTCTTTTCCCCAGTGTATGTTTTTGTCTGCTCCTTCTGAGAGCCATGAGGGAAGGATCTGTCCCAGGCCTCTCTCCTTGGCTTATGGATGGATGCCTTCTCCCTGTGTCTTCACATGCTCCTCCTTCTGTATGTGTCTGTGTCCTAATCTCCCCTTCTCATAAAGACATTAGTCATTCTGGATTAAGACCTACTCTAATGACCTCATTTTAACTTCATCACCCATTTTAAATACCCCATTTCCAAATACAGTCACATGCTAAGATACTGGGGGTTAGGGCTTCGACATATGAATTTGGGGGGGACACAATTCGTCCCCTAACACAGATATTTAAGCTTGGGAGTATGAGCTTCAGGTAAACTAACTTGGCAGCAGTGGGTAGGTGGGACTGGGAAAAAACATGTATCCTGTCAGATATGAATGTTTCTCTTATTCATATATTTCTCTTTCTAGAGGATATATTTCTCTTTCTAGATGTGGAGTGCAAACCAGATATTTAAGTACATTTGTCTTATTTTTCTTCATTTTTCATAAGGAAAACAAAAGAATGTAAAATCATTACATTGGTAAATCTTTGCCTTTAGAAAAGGCACGTGTTATATTGGTATTTAAATTTAGTTCGGTGAGTTCAGATTTTCTGCGTGCTATTTTAAAAACAAACTATCAAGTATTTCCTGTCACCTTTACAATGGAATGCCTAACTTTTTAAAAGATGACATCGATAGACATGCCACGATCGGGCATTTATAGGAAAGGTGCAGTTACATCCTTAGCGTTGTTCATGGGACAAAAAGAAGGATGAGCAGAACTCCCTGGGGCCCCGGTATATTGGAGACCCTGTAAGTGTAGCAGGAACCCTATTCTTTGTGTCCCAGGGATTTCATCTGGCAGCTGAGTCCTAGCAGGTGACCCAGTGGCAAGGAACACCTGGCAGCCCAAGGCATATGCAGAAAGCTGAGAAAAAGAGAAATGGGGGAAAGCGGGGGAGTTGGTGTCACAGCTGGGTGGC
>NW_012146856.1:3011891-3049292 GCF_000956105.1 Propithecus coquereli
CTTGCTCAGGCTGGTTTCGAACTCCTCAGCTCAAACAATCCGCCCGCCTCGGCCTCCCAGAGTGCTAGGATTACAGGCGTGAGCCACCGCGCCCGGCCCTTTACTTTACTCTTAGTGGTGGTGGGATCTGGGTGTCTCCCCATGAAATCTGTACTTTGAACTTAAGGTGTAATTTCAGGCTTAACTTCCTGATATGTGCAAATCAGAGCTAGACAGCTCACCACCCTGGTGACAATAACACACCTCTCTTATTTCTGGATAGGGTGTTAATGTGATGATCAGAATAGGTTTCTTTCAACTAAGCCTTTAGAAATGATTATGAATGGTGTGCTTAAGAGCCAAGCTATTAATAGTTTTCACAAACAATAGAACCTACAGATAGGCAAAGACTAACATGACCTGCAGAGCGTGCAGTCCTCTGCCCGCAGGGGCAGGCTGTATAGACACTGGTCCAAGCCCGGGCAGCCTAGCCCAAGAGTCTCTGGTGGCTCCGGGAATAGGAAAGAGAGCCCAGGAGCTGTTCATTAAGCAGGTGGGTGGGGGAAGGAGAGCAACCTGGCACCATTCACTTCAGAGAAGGGGCAGGTCGCTTTCCAGCCAGAAAGACCTGTCAACCTCCAGCACCCAGGAAAGGGGAGGAATCACCACGTGCCTTCCTTAAAACGTGACACTTGGATAATCAACTCTGAGGAGCTTAAAACTTCATAAGGACATTAAATTCTTTTCAATGAAATCTATATATTGCCATAATTACACAGTTTCCTAAAATCCTTTCTGTGAATTTTAAGTGTCTTGGAAATAATTTCCAAGACTATCCTTTAGCTATGAAAAGAAGGCATCGAGTCTGTGCTTCTCTCAAGGCTTCCTGTGTTTATAAGTGTAATTGTGACGATCACATTAACTTACCTGTGTCTCCAGCATTCCCAGCGGGAGCTCCCTGGGTAGATTTGGCCAACTGCTTAATGGGTTTCTTCCAGTTTTAAAGAGAAATAAAGTTTTTTCATTTGCATCCAACTTTAACTATTTTGATGATTAAAAATCCAGCTGGATAGAGGAGATCCTGTTTTGGATGAGGAATTTCAGCGACTCAAGACAGAAGTTAACCATAAACGGGTGGTTCGTGATCTAGCAGAGGTGGGTAACTTTCCTTTATTTGGAATCTAATTATTGGCAGCTCTTTAAATGCTTATATTTAAAAATGCTAAAAATTTTATGGAAATCCTTTTACTGAGAGATATTTAATAATTTTTAATATGCTCACATTTTCAGAGTGGTTTTTTTTTTACCATGTTTTAACAAGTACAGCGTCAAAACTTGTGAATGTTTCTCTTGACATTAACAGCATGACATACTCTGCTCCACCTTTCCACCCCTCTACTTTCTCATTTTTTGGTCTCCTTTTTTGTTCCCCTTCGCTCTCTGAGCCCCTGCCTGCAGGTCCTCAAGGTGGCTCCTGGACCTCTGTTCACTCCCCCTTCCGTTGGTAGAAAGGATACAAAACCAGAAGTCAGAAGCCAGAGTCCTGGTCCCAGCTCCATGACAGATATGGGACCTGGGACAGGCCTCTTAGCTGTGATCCCTTAGTGTCCTCAAATGTGAAATGGAGACAGTAGCCCCTCCACCTGCGTCTCCTCTGTCATGTAATAGTTTCTGGCTCAAACTCCAATTTTCAATTTTAACAATGAAAAAAATTCTTCCTAATCTCCCCGTCTCTATCATTCTCACTTTTCTTTGCTGAGTTTGCCGTATCTGAATTATGTTCCCCTACATTTAATCTGGCCACAGTCTTGCCAATAGCTCTTCTGCAAGGCCGTCCTGGAGTCCAGACTTCCTGTCTCACCCAGGCCTAATCCAATAGGTTTTTTGTTCATATACCTGCTCCTCCTCCCTCTCCTCTGCAGCTCGCTGCAAACGCCAGTGTAAGACTCACGCATTTCTGATGCCTTTGTCTTCATGTTGTTTCCCCGTCAAGAACATTCAATGCCTGAGGCTCTGGCTGACCTCACTACACCCCCGGGCCCCCTTTCCTCCTCAGCATTTACTGACCATGAGCACCGGTGACCAGGGCGTGCAGGGCTGAACTAAGCTGTCCTCCTTTCCAGCCGGGGGATCAGCTTACTCTCAATTCTGGATGTAGCGCCAGCGCCTACCACGTGGGATTGATTTCTCTGGGACTTTCTTCTTCTTCTTTGGGCTCGCATGTGTTTGCTTGAGCTTATCTAACTAGACTATAAGTTTCTTAAACCCAAATCTTGTCTTTCGCTTTTGGCCCCCAACTCAAGTAGTATTTATTCCCTGTAATGCTGTGTACACTGAAAGTGCTTAATAAATGCTAACTAAATGGCAGAACAAATAAGTAATAACTTGATTTTGGTTAAAATTCTAAAACATTTTTATTAAATGCCAGGAGTTAAATAGTATTAAATTCCAGGAGTTAAAATTTAAATGTAAGATGTGCCTATATTTTATATTCACAGAAAATCAAGGAATTTCATCCTAATTTTGATCCACTCATTAATAATTCCTGGGTCAACAGGTTCAGGGCACAAAGACGGTTTCAACAAGTAGCACGCAAGGTACGTCTCAGCACCAGATCGAAATTTTGATTTGTTTGGTCATCAGCACAGGAAATCAAGCAATGGGTTTTTTATAACATATTTATTGAGATACAATTCACAGCCCATAAAATTCACCCTTGTAAAGTGCACAGTTTACTAGTTGTTAGTGTATTCAGAATTGGGAAGCCATCACCACTATCTAATTTTAGAACATTTTTATCACCTCAAAAAGAAACTCAGTACCCATTAGCAGTCACTCCCCACCTCTCCTTCTCCCAGCCCTGGCAACAACGAATCTACTTGCTGTCTCTATGGATTTGCCTGGACAAATCTGGACATTTTATATAAATGGAATCATACAATAAGTGGCCTTTTTAAAAAAAATTAATTTTTAAATTTATAATCCACACATAATAATTGTATATATTGGGGACAGTGTGATGTTTCAATGCATGTACACATTGTATAATGACCGAACCAGGGTAATTGCCATATCCATCACTTTAAACCTGCGGTCAAGTGGGGCGGCAGGTGCCTCTAGTCCCAGCTACTCTAGCGGGTGAGGATCACTTCAGTCCAGGAATTCTGCACCATAGTGCGCTATGCCGATCAGGTGTCCACACTATGTTCGACATCAATATGGTGACCTCCCAGGTGCAGGGACCACCAGCTTGCCTAAGGAGAGGTGAATTGACCCACATCAGGAGTGGAGCAGGTCAGAACTCCTGTGCCGATCAGCAGTGGATTGCGCCTGTGAGTAGCCACTGCACTCCAGCCCAGGCAACATAGCCAGATCTTGTCTCTAAAAAAATTAAAAATTAAAAAAAAACCAACACGTGGCCTTTTGTAACTGGCTTTTTTCTGTTAACATATCTTCAAGGTTTGTCCATGTTTTAGCATCTGTCAGTACTTCATTCCTCTTTATGGCTGAATAATAGTCTATTGTTTGGATAGACTACATATTCTTTAACTTCAGTTGATCAATGTTTCGGTTGTTTTCACCTTTTGGCTACTACAAATAATGCTGCTATGAATATTTGTGTACAAGTTTGTGGACATATGTCTTCAATTCTCTTGGGTATATGTACCTAGGAGTGGAATTGTTCTCTACAACAATGGGATATTGATCAGTTACTTCTAGAGAGAACAATTGAGAATTCCTGGGGGATATTTTCCTTAACATCCAAGCTCATGGTTTGCCCCTCAAAGGTGTCATCTCCCTGTCCTGGCTTCCTCACCCTCATGCTGCTCTTCCACCGAGCACATTTCTAGCCTCCAGTGCCTTCCTGTTATCAGGATAAAATGAAGACTTGTGAGCCTCTAATGCCAGTAGGGGTGTAAGGAACCCCCACGTCTGGCTGTAGCCATACCTCTCCAGCTTCCCACCGTCCTCTACATCAGCGGTCCCCAACCTTTGTGGCACCAGGGTCTGGCTTCATGGAAGACAATTTTTCCACGAGGGTTAGGGGAGGAGGGAAGGCGGAGCTCAGGTGGTGATGTGAGCAATGGGGAGCGGCTGTAAATACAGATGAAGCTTTGCTTGCTCACCCACCGCTCACCTCCTGCTGTGTGGCCCAGTTCTAATGCGCCACGAACCTATCCCAGTGCTGGGCCCAGGGGTTGGGGACTGAAGCTCTACGTTGTCCCAGTCCTGATCTTCTTCCAGACACATCATTCTCGTTCCCTACCACCAACCTGTGTTTCTGCTCCTCGCCCTCCAACTAAAATGCATCTCCATCTCCACTCCATGGGCTCATGTGTGTCCTTTGCGCCAGCTCAAGTCTGCTTTTCCTGTAAGAAACAATCCTGCCAAGCTTTAGCACTCAGGGATCTCCTCAGTGCCTTTTGCATCTTATGCTGCCTACAGATCTCTCAACCATGCCACTCGAGTACGGCTCCCCCGGTTGGCAGGGCCATGCCTTGAGCAGCGGTTAAGACCTGGGCTCTGGAGCCAGACTGCCTGCACCAATTTCTGCTGCTGCTTCCTAGGAGCTTTCTGATCTGAACGAGTTACATAACCTCTGTGCCTTAGTTTCCTCATGCGAACACTGAAGATAATAGTAATAAGACCTGTCTCACAGTGTTGTGAGGATTAAATGAGTGAATATGTGTAAAGGACTCCAAAAGTTGATGTTACAGCTTGTCTTTCAGGTGGTCCTCTCAGCCTGGACTGGTGACCGTCTAGGTGGAGGGGGGCAGAGTTCACTGCATCAGGCCACGTACTTACCAGCCTCCAAGGCCCTGTAGAGCCAGTGTCCCTGGGCGGTCTCTGCATATGTGCAGAGCAGGAGCAGCCACAAGATGCTTGCCTCAAGGAAGAAAGCCGTAGAAAGAGGCAGTACACAGCTGTGCTCAGAGAGAGGAAAGCATGGCCGTTGACAATGGGCGGACAACAGCAAGAGACTGGCCAGGCTGGCGTGCCACTAGTGAGGCCACCTTAGCACTTCTACAGCAAGCCCCCGGCTTGAAAAGAGGGGTGTCAGCAGTGACTTGCTTTGTTCCAAGTGATGACTCAGGTCTTCCTCGCACTCCACAGCAAGTGCTGTCGGTTTTATGTGCCAATATGCCCCCAGCCTCGTGACTTCTTGCCATCTCCCCAGCTATAGCCACAGCCCAGCCCCCCAGCACCTCTTGCCTGGACCACTGCCATGGGGGTCCCTGCTTCCAGTCCCCGCACGGCAGCCAGAGTAGTATCTGAAAAGCTTACAGATGACAGTCCCCCTCCCCTGCCAAACCCCGAAAGACTTCCCATCACAATTAGAATTCAATGCACAATTTTTATCAAGGCTACCATGGCACACTGGACCTCTATCTGTCCCCCTAGACATGTCTCCTTTGTTCCTGCATCAGGATCTTTGTGCTGGCTGGCTCCTATGCTCAGAACTCTCCTGCCAAGATCTCTATATCATTGTCCCCTCGTCATTTAAATCTTACTTCGAACCTCACCTCCCAGTGGCCTTCCCTCATTATCCTTGCGTGCGTGGGCAGAGCCCCCCCTTCCAGCCCTTCAGTCGTACCCTCTCGCATTTGCTCCATTTTGTTTTCTTCATGCCATTTATCTTGTTTGTTCGTGTAGGTTTTTATCGTCCTCTCGCCCCAGCTCCCCACGAACACCCTTGGCGTGTGAGCTCTGTGCAGGCAGGATGTTTATTTGCCCCTCGCTGTATCTCTGGTGTCTGGGATGGAGCTGAGCACAGAGTAACTGCTTCATAATACTTGTTAAGTGAAAGAGCCCTTCACAGAAGTGAAGTGGAGAGAAGTGCCCTGGGGACAGGAGCACTCCCGGGCAGTAGCATCCCCTCCGACTGCAAAGCCCGCTGGTACGCAGTTGGCATTGCCCACAATCCACTGCCCTATTGCTACAGAATCACCCATGTAGTTTGTCCTTCAACTCTGAAAATAGCACAGCAGTTGCATTACTATTCAGATATATCTAGAAGAAAGGATGTGGAACTAGTCATTCTTTCCACTCCGAAATTATGAGAAAATCCAGCCTCATAAATTGGGTGGGACAAGGCCAGATGACAACCTGGTCTTTTTTGTATTCAGGCAAATCAACATTGCCCAGACCTTGACGTGCCCGTGGCCTCGTTCTAGGGCAGCGTGCCATTCTCCCTGTGAATTCTGATTTACAGTGGTTGTCTCAGCCCTTGGTTGTGGTCAAGGAAAGTGAATTAGCTTGAATACCAAAATGAGCACGTATCAATTAATAATTTGAAATCATTACACTTTCCAATTCCAGGTCATCATTCAGCGACGATTACACAATATGCTGACTGCTATTCGTAAAATAGGCAGACAGAGTGTAATGAAAAAGATCAGTCAAGCAAAAGAGTCACCAGAACAAGGTAAAGTGTGGCTGCAATGTACAGCGATGCTGAGACTGGTCGCTCCTCTGAGAGTGAGGTTTCTTTATAATGAACGTAGCTATATAATGAACGTACCTATGCAGGAATAAAGTGTGCTCATAAACTGCACGTATTGGTTTCCTACTGCGACTGTAACAAATCAACACAAACTTCACGGGTTAAAACAACACGGATTTGTTATCTTGCAGTTCTGGAGGTCAGAGGGCTGCGTTCCCTCTGGAGTCCCAGGGAAAGCCCGTTTCCTTGCCCTTTCCTGCTTCTGAGTCCACCTGCACTCCTTGGCCCCAGGCCCCTTGGCCACCACTCTAACCTCTGGCTTCAGTCGTCCCATCTCCTTCTCTGACTCCGACGCTCCTCTCTCCCTCTTATGCACAGGGGCTGCCTGGAGAATCCAGAATAATCTCCCCAGCTCAAGATCCTTAACTTAATCACATCTGCAGAGTCCCTTTTACTGTGGAAGGTAACATATTTGTGGGGCCCAGGGCACAGGATGGAGACACCTTCGGGTGCCTTCATTCAGCCTGTCACGTGACATGAAGCAGATCTCCGTGCCAGGTGTGGCCAGAATTCCTGGACAGCCCCAGACCATGCTGTGATGTCTGTGAAGTTTGGCCATAGTGCGACCTCCTGTTTTGTGCCCTCTGCTTCCTCTTGTCACCAGAGAGACTAGGGCAGTCATCATTTATCCTGATCAATTGGCTGAATCGGGTGTTTTCCCAGCCTGGTATTTGCACATTAAGCTTTATACTCTCTTACTGTCTTTGCTATTTAAAGAAATTCCAGTCCTCTGGTGCCAGGTTGGCTGGGGCAGTTGGAGGCCCACTCTCAGTAGCTTCTGGGAGCCCAAAAGCCATATATGTCACCATCTTCTCACCATATATATATTTGCAATCTGCAGCTCATGTGCAGATGCACAAGCAGGCCCTAATCCTTCCGGACCCTTCTTCCCTCCCTGGCCCAAGCCCCCGACCCTGGCTCAGGCTTCCCCTCCTCCCCGAGCAGCAACCACACTCTTCTCTGCCTTTCCACCACCATCGAGATGTGCATTTTGTTTTTCAAATCATTATATAGCATTTTAATGATGTTTTCCTCCTATATTATTTTTATTTCTGGTATTGAAGTTTCTAATAAAGAAACTCTTCTTTACAAAAAATTGTAAAATTTACCAATGAATTATGTGTGGATATCTGTAAAATGTCTTCGTATACTTCTTTAATTTAACCTTTTTCTTTACTGAATTCATCCAAGATATTATATTTTAATTAGGAAATAGAGTTTTTGGAAGTAAAAATAAAGCAAAATTTTTAAAAATTGGAGAAGAGATTGAGGTAAGTAGCAATGGGAACAGTAAACATAGAAATATATACATATCTACATAAACACAAATACTCTGTTTGAAAAGGCATGTGGCAAACCCCCACTAGTTGGTATATGGCATATATGTAACTATAGATGGTGGTTTCCCATGACAATACCTTGAGAACCCCCTAAAATTCCTGTTTTGTTTGTTACCCGCAGACAAGAATTCCTCTAAATTCCTGCTGCGGTGGGTCAGTCAGGATGATTACTGCAGCCGGTTCTCCGTGTCGCCCAAGGAGGTGCTGCCCTTCGAGTACCCGTCCCACAGTCTTCCTCAGACCTCCAACGACTTGGTAGGTGTCGTCTGGCTGTGAGGCAGGGGGCAGGAAGGGGCAGATGGTGGCTGGGCAGATACCAAGGCAAACCCTGCCTCAGCCTCATCCCTTCACCTCCTCCAAGAGGCACCCAAGGGAGGCCTGTGCCCAAGGAATCATGATCAGTGCTAAACCAGGCAGCATCTCCGGCCGTCTGCCTGGCACCTAACCTGCGCAGAGCTCGCTGGTAACCTGGGCTGGGTCCTTCCCAGCCTGGAACCCAGCATGAACACTGAGCCCCGCCCGACCACCTTGGAACCCCACCTGAGAGCACAAGGGCAGAGAGAAGACCCAAGAGGGCCCAGCCTGGTCTGGGAAGGCAGGTTCTGCTCAGCTGAGCCCTTCTGCTTCCTGGGCAAATAGGGGGCCAGAGAAGGGCAGCCCCTAGGTCGGGGCCTGACCTAGGAAGGAGGGAATATGGCTCCAGAATCTGATAATCTAGCCCATCAGACTCATGAGCCACCTCTGTTTCTTTCTTTCTCTCACTCGTGGCCACAATGATGCATTATAATGAAAATGACAGTTAACCCTACATTGCATTACCACGAGTTAGGCAGCATCTTAAGTGCTTTGGTTGTTTCAGTTGTATCAGCTCATTTAATCTTCAACAAATCTATGTGATAGGGTTATTATTTTACAGATGAGGAAACTGAGGCACAAAGTCACATAGCCAGTAATAAAATGTTGCTCAAGTTCACGCCATTAGTAATAAAAAGTGTGCTTGTCAATATTGTAAGTACACATGCAAGATAATTTTCTTCTTTCTTTATTCTCTCTCTCTTTTTTAATGGATTTAGGGGATATGAGTTGAATTCCGTTATATGTATATATTGTATAATGGTGGAGTCTGGGCATTTGGTGTACCCAACAACCGAGTGGTGTACATTGTACTGCACAGGTTTTTCATCCCTCACTCCCCAATTTCCCCCCTTGGGAGTCTCCAGTGTCCATTATACCACTCTGTGTGCCCTTGTGTGGCCAGAGTTTAGCTCCCACTTATAAGGGAGAACATGAGGCATTTTTCTGTTCCTAAGTTACTTCACTTAGGATAATGGCCTCCAGTTCTATCCAAGTTCCTGCAAAAGATGTTATTTCACTCTTTCTTATCGTTGAGTAGTACTACATATGTACCACTATGTAGTACTATATATGTACCACGTTTTCTTTATCCACTCATCAGTTGATGGGCACTTAGGTTGATTCCATATCTTTGCGATTGTGAGTTGTGCTGTGATAAACATACGAGTGCATCAAAATAACTTTTTAATTTCCAAGAATTAACTTACCACTCACATCCTAAAATATTTGTTAAGTATTGTAGGTTAATATACTTAAGAATTACAGGACTGAATTTAGAAATTCTGTGTTTTCTGCTTTCAATAAATGACTTAAAAGATCAGAACAATTAGTTCCTAGGAAATAATGAATCTGTGATTTTTGAGCAATAGTATTTATTGACTCAGTATTTATCTACTCAGTAATTAATGGGGTGAAGAGGGTGATCGGGTGGGAAGAGATCACTGTGCTGTGGAGCCCACCTCATTAATTTTGAACAGTCCAAAGCTTATACATTTCATTTAATATTTTAGTTAGCGCTACAAAGACTTCTCCACTGCTTAGGGCTGTTGGGAAATGGAGCACTCAGCATTCCTGCCTATTAAAAAAGAATGTATTAATTTATTCCATAAATACTGTATTTCATCACTTCTAACATGCACCTTTTTTTACATTTAGCATCCTTGTAATTGGGAAATGTCTTATAATCGATGGCATATTAACATTTCATCATATTAATTTAATGATGTTGTATTAGATTAGGTGAAGTATGGTATTTATTGAGTGCCTATCATATGCCAGGCACTGTTCCAGGTTCTCTGAATGTCTAGGCAGATTAGCATGTGGGCAGTATATTAGGTAGCGCTTTGGGGATTAGCACCTATGGAAGGCAAGCAGAGGGGACAATTGGACAGAGAGAGAAGTAGGTCTTCAATCCATCTCAACAAAGGCCTTCACTGGGCTGAGGAGGAGCTCTGAAGCTGGCATAAGGTGAGAGGACCTGGCATTTGTACCTTGGCTTCAACTTGTCGTTGGAGGCAGCTGCCCGGGAGGGGCACATGACCTTGACTGAGGCAGCTCCCTTTAGCCAAGGCAATCGCTGAAGAGGGCCGACCCAAGAGTTATTTCTATTCAAAGAACTCCTAGCTGGAGGACTAAGTCCCTCAAGCCTGAAAGGGAGTCTGGGTGACACACTGCGGCTTCCACAACAGTAGGGGAAAAAAAAGACCCCAAAAAACATCTACTAAGAGATGTAGAAAAGGGGATGACCAAGGCGGCCTTCGTACCCCCTAGATCAAGTAGCACCTGTGGTCGTGGGAAGGGTGGCTGCTTTGAGAGCAGAACTGGTCGTTGTTATGTTTCAAAAGATAGTGGAAACAGAAGTATAGCCACTTTTGCTCAGTGTTGATTATCTGTCCTTTTTTTTTTTTGATTTTTCACATTTTAGGCTCCTGATGGCCTTGGACCAGTCCCCATTAAACCTTCAGAAGTTCAAATCAAGCAGGATTATTCTTTCTTCAATTTGCAGGTCAGATCTGTTATATAGCATTAATCAATTGAGTTTCTTATGAAGTGAAAACAAATTCTTGAAGTGGAATTGCATTATTTTATTAATTTTGTTCTATTATGGAATATACCATGTAGCATACTGTGTGGACTTTTCTACTATTATTTTATGGTATGTGGGAGGTACAACAGATTGTTCTTTCCTAATATAGCTTGTGGAAACTAGGGTCTTTACTCTGTGGATATACCATACATTATGCATACAGGAGTGAAGCTATCTAAACTACATATATTAGAAGCTTGAAGAAGAAACACAAGATGAAGTAAACAAAAATCAGTCAGCCTTTCTTGAGGTATATGACCACTGCTGTTTCTGAAAATAAAAATATTTTGTTATATTCTTACAGTTAAGCCATATGGTTGGTCGAGTAATCACGAATGCTTATATGTGCTAAAACCCGAGCAGGGCTCAGGACTTGCGCTAAAGTCTGTCTGGTGCTGGTCCAGATGAGCACTATCTACAGTCTGATGGCTACAACCCGGTGCTTGTTTTACTTTTGCCATCAGGCAGCTCAGAAATGCTGTTGTTCAGAATGGTAACCGGTTTTTAAGGATATTCAATCTTCTTTCACTTCAGGTTCCTCAACAATATAAAATTAAGAGGTATCAGCCATTCTCCATCTACAGATCTTCAACAAGTTACAGACCTCAGAAGCTTGCTCGAGCTCTGAAGCAAGGAGCTGAGGTAACACATCCCACCTTCAAGAATCCCTCTCACTTTTCCCCTCTTATCCCAGCATCAAGACTAACACGCTGCTCTTGGTCCTTGTATAGGATGAAGTCACCACCATCATAGCCCTTCCAAAACAGGACTCCACTTCTGAGCTCTCTGGCAAGACCTCAGTCTTGAGCATGAAACCACCTGAGGCCTTAGCCACGTCTCCAGATTATGATCCGCTTTATATTTTTGTAAGTAACAGTTGGCAAAAGTCTTATGTTCTATGTTCCTTCCAGCAATTACTCTATAAGAAAACAGAAGCATTAGTCTGAAATATTTTTTTCTTTTTGGAATTTCAAGTGTTAAACAATACCTCACCTTTGAAATTATTTGCCGGCATTTATTTTTGGGAGAATACTACTGTTTCTGTCTTTTAACAATTTCTGCATTTTTTAATAAAAATAACTTTATGATCTTTTCTAATTATATATAATATATACATGTAAGCCAAAGAAGAAATCAAAAGAGAAATTAGAAAGTATTCTTAAGCGAATGAAAATGAAAACAAAAAATCTGTGGGAAATTTATAGCACTATACTCCTACATTAGAAAAGAAGAAAGTCTCACGTTAATGTCCTACACGACCCCTTTAAGAAACTAGAAAAAGAAGTGCAGATGAAACCGAACTAAGCAGAGAAAAGAAACAATAAAGATCAGATTGAAAATCAATGAAATAGAAAATAGAAAAACAATAGGTTCTTTGAGAAGATCAATGAAATGGATAAACCTCTATCCCAACAGATCAGGAAAAAAGGTAAAAGATACAAATTACCAATGTGAGGAATGAGAAAGGTGACATCACTAGAGATTCTACAGATATTAAAAAGATAATAAGTTAATATTATAAAAAACTTTTGCCAGTAAATTTGACAACTTAAGTTAAATGTGCAAATTCCTTAAAAAGCACAAACTATGAAATCTTATTCAAGAGGAGACAAATAACCCAAATAGCTCTATATCAAATAAATTGAATTCTGGTTAAAAACCTTCCCATAAAGAAACCTCCAGATTCAGATGCCTTCACTGGGGAATTCTGCCAAACATTTAAAGAAGAAATAATACAAATTTACACAAACTCTTCCAGAAAATGGAAGAGGGGGACTACTTCCCAACTCATTCTAAAAGCTAATGTTACTCTGACATCAAAGTCTGACAGAGATATTGCAGGAGGAGAAAAGAACAGACCAATGTCCTTCATAAACATAGATGTAAAAATTTGTAACAAAATTTTAACAAATCAAATCTATCGGTATGTAAAAATGATAATGTATCATAAGCAAGTAGGAGCTTGTACTAGGAATATAAGATTAGTTTAACATTCAAAGTTCCATATAAGTAGCATATTAACAGACTGAAAAGGAAAAAATCTCAATAGGTACAGAAAAATTATCTGACATATATTACTGACGAACACTCTCAGCGAGTGAGGGATAGAAAGGAACTTTCTCAATCTGATAAAGGGCATCTATTTAAAACCTACATCTAATACCAAATTGAATGATAAATAGATGCCTTTCCCCCTAAGATCAGAAATAAGACAAGGATGTCTGCTCTTTCTAATTCCATTCAAGATTGTAACTATAGCCAATGCAACAAGGCAAGAAAAATATTAGTAAACAAAAGGCACCCAGATTCGAAAACAAGACATAGAACTGTCTTTATTCACAAAATTATTGTCTATATAGAAAATACAATGAAATCTACAAAAAAAAAACAAACTACTAAAACTAAGTGAATTTAGGAAGGTTACAGGACACAGAATCACCATACAAAAATCAATTATATTTCTATATACTAACAACAAACACGCTGAAATTGAAATTTTAAAAGCCATATCACTTAATAATAGCATCAAAAATATGAAACATTAGGGATAAATATGACAAAAAGGTAAAAGACTGATACATTGAAAATCATATAACATTGCTGAGAGGAATCAAAGAAGACCTAAATAAAGGGAGAAATATACCATGTTGGTGGATTGTGATATCTAATATTGTTAAGGGATCAATTCTCTCCAAATTAATCTAAAAACTTAACACAATTTCAATAAAAATCCTAGCAGGTTTTTTTTTCTTTTTGTAGATATTGACAAGCTTATTCTGAAATTTTTATGGAAACTCGGATATATCCAAAACAACTCTGAAAACATAATTGAAGGACTTACACTACCTGATTTTAAAGTTTATTGTGAAGCTAAAATAATCAAGACAGCATGATGTTGGCATAAAAATAAACATATCAATGGAACAGAATAGAGGATACATAAATATATTCATTCATACATCCATGGTCAATTGATTTTTGAAAAAGGTCAAAGATAATTCACTGGAGAAAAGATAATCTTTCAACAAATAGTGCTAGAACATATGGATATCTATTCAACAAAATTAAAATAAGTAAAAATAAAGGAACTTCAACCAGTACCTTTATAAAAATTAATATACACAAGGGATCATAGACCTAAATATAGAACCTAAAACTATAAAACTTCTAGAAAACACATAGGAGAAAATCTTTGTGACCTTGGTTTAGACAAAGATTTCTTAGATACAACACCAAAACCACAATCCATAAATGAAAAAATTATAGATTAATTGGACTTTGTCAAAATCAAGAATTTTGGGTTTCCTAAAGACATTGTTAAGAAAATAAACAGATAAGTCACATACTTGGACAAAATATTTGGAAATCACATCTGATAAAGGACTTGTATCCAGAATATATAAAGAACTCTCAAAACTCACAAAGGAAACAATCAACAGAATGAAAATGTGACCTATGGGATGGAACAAAATATTTGTAAACCATATATCTGACAAGGTGTTAATATCCAAAATATATAAGGAGCTTCTCCAACTCAATAGTAAAAAAACCTAATGACCCAATTTAAAAAGGGGCTAAAGACTTGAATAGACATTTCTCCAAAGAAGACTTACAAATGGCCCACAGGTATGTGAAAAAATGCTCGACATCACTAACCATCAGGAAAATATAAATCAAAACACAATGAGCTCACACCTGTCAGGAAGGCTATTACCAAAAAAACAAGAGACAACAAGTGTTGGAGAAGATGTAGAGAAACTGGGACACTTATACACTGTGGTAGGAAGACAAATTGGTGTGGCCACTATGGAAGATAGTATGGAGGTTCCTCAAAAAATTAAATATAGGACTGCCATATGATCCAGCAATCCATTTATCCAGAAGTATTGAAATCAGGATATCCAAGAGATATTGACACTCCTAGGTTCATTGCAGCACCATTCACAACAGTCAAGATGTGGAAACAACCTAGATGTCCATCCATGGATGAAGGATAAAAAAGTATGGTATACTCAGACAGTGCAATACTATTCAGCTTTTAACAAGAAGGAAATTCTGCAATATGCAACAGCATGGATGAAGCTTGAGAACATTATACTAAGTGAAATGTCAGTCATAGAAAGACAAATACTGTATTATTCCACTTATATAAGGTATTTAACATAGATTCACAGAAATAAAGAGTAGTTGTCAGAGGTTGAGGGAAGGGGGAAGTGGTAAGTTACCAAGCGACTAAGAAACAGCACAAAGTTTCAGTATGGAAAGATAAATAAGCTCTAGCAATCTACTGTACAACATTGTACTTAGCCCAATAATAATGTGCATTTAAAAATGTGTTAAGGGGCCGGGCGCGGTGGCTCACGCTTGTAATCCTAGCACTCTGGGATGCCGAGGTGGGCGGATCGTTTGAGCTCAGGAGTTCGAGACCAGCCTGAGCTAGAGCGAGACCCCTGTCTCTACTAAAAATAGAAAGAAATTAGCCAAACAACTAAAAATAGAAAAAATTAGCCGGGCATGGTGGCGCATGCCTGTAGTCCCAGCTACCTGGGAGGCTGAGGCAGGAGGATCCCTTGAGCCCAGGAGTTTGAGGTTGCTGTGAGCTAGGCTGACGCCATGGCACTTGCCCCAGGCAAGAGAGTGAGACTCTGTCTCAAAAAAAAATAAAAAATAAAAATAAAAATGTGTTAAAAGGATATATCTCATGGTAAATGTTCTTATCAAAATAAAATAAAATAATTTTTTAAAACATTCTCAAGCCGAATGTGATGGCACATTCCTGTAGTTCCAGCTACTCAGGAGACTGAGGCAAGAGAATCCCTTGGGCCCAGGAGTTCGAGCCTGCAGTAGGCTATGATCATGCCACTGCACTCCACCCTGGGAGACAGAGAGAGATCCTGTCTCTATTAAAAAAAAAATTCTCAGAACTTATTTTTTAAATAGGCAAAAGATTTGAACAGACACTTCGCGGAAGAATATATACAGATGGCAAATATGCATATAATAAGGCATAATGCATCATTAACAAAATGCAAATTAAAACCACAATGAGATACCTCTGTTAGAATATCTAAAATTAAAAAGATTACTGGTGGAAATGTAAAACGGTACAACTACTTTGGAAAACAGTTTGGCAGTTTCTTACAAAGTTACAAAGTTAATAGTAAACATACACCCACCATATGCTCCAACCGTTCCACTTCTAGGTATTAATACAAGATAAATGGAATCCTAAGACTTGTGCAAGAATATTCATAGCAGTTTCATATGTTCCCAAAACAGGGAGAAAGTGCCCATCAACAGACTAATGGATAAACAAATTGTTGTATAACCATACAATGGAATACTCTTCAGTAATAGAAAAGAACGAACTCTTGATATATGTAACAACATGGAGGATTCTCAAAACAATTATGCTGAGTAAAAGAACTGTGGCAAAAAAGAGCACATATTGTAATGTTCCATTTATATAAGTCTAGAACATCTAAAGTCATCTGTAGAGACAGAAAGCAGATTAGTGGCTGCCGTAGATGGGTTGGGTGGATGGGTATGGAGGGGCAGGACGTGAGGATGGAGGGATGACAAAGGACACAAGATAATTCTTTGGGGTGATGGAAACGTTCATTATTTTTATGGTGGTGATGGTTTTGCAGGTGTAACATGTCAAAACATATCAAATTATACACTTTAAACATGTGTAGTTTATTGTGTATCGGTTATACCTCAATGCAGCAGTAAAACAAAGAATTAGGAGACCTTAAGAAAAGAGACAGAAAAGGAAAGAAATGCTGTCCTGGTTACCACCAGCGAGGCACTACAGAGAAGCACTGGGTGATCTCTGTTGCATTCAGCCTGAAGGAGGCAAGGGGGAGGGCTCTGGGAGACAGGTGTCTGGGCAAGGGTGGGCTCCAGGCACTGACAGTGGAGTTGAGAATGGAAGAACTCAAAGATTTTATAAAGGCACATCAAGCAAAAGAAAAGTTAATTATAAACTCCGGGGGGAAAAATCAACTAAAAATCAATATGTGCTCCAAATAGGAAACCAAATTAAAATTTGGCATAGTTTTAAGAGTTAATGAAAAATTAAAAAGTATAATCCATTTGGCCTTGATACTAGAACTCTTCTATAACAGTGACCCACAGGTCATGATATTGAACCTTCACACACACACACACACACACACACACACACACACAGACAAACCTATAATTCAAGCCTCTAATTGGCCTGGCAGAGAAGTGTATTCATACAGTTAAGGCAAAGTAAATGCTATGTATTAGTTTTCAACTTTCAGAGACAAACTGTGAACACTGCATGAAGGCCTTGGTTGTGATTCCAGACAGTGAATGGTAACAACCTCAATAACATAAAAGTGAAATTGTGGAAGAAAGAAGGAAAGATACAGGAAAGGGTAAGAACGACAGTGTTTTCATTTCACCTGAAGGAAGTTGAAATACTCAACCAAAGATGATCAAACAAGAAATAGAGGTATAAGTGCATCATTTCAAGTCACAAAGGTAACCAGCAACAGAGCAATGTATTAAATAAATAGTTCTAAAAAGAAAAACGTGATTTTCAAAATTGGAAGGAAGAAGTTTGGAAGGAGCATTGGTGTGCATAAGCAAAATCCTTATCTTGCATTATAATGAGCCCATAGATAATGTCTGAGGTTGAGAATTGAGGAATGGAAGAATAAGCATACTACTTAGAGTTAGGGTAGTGGCCATCAGCATCACAAAATCCAGAAATAATGGAAAGAAACAGCCTCTGGGATGTGCGCCTGGGGATAGGAAGGCCCATGGTAGCCCATTGCTTTTCATAAGCCAAAAGGAGTTGTGTTTTCTTTAATTGTTAAAAAAAAATCATATAAACAAACAAAAAGAACAAAGTCTCAGGTTAGTGGTTTTTAAACAGCTGAGATTAAATAACTCTGATGGAGAGAATCTATGTTGTTGTTGGGGACAAGAGTAGGGTTTTGTTATGCAAGCCCTGGAAAGAACATTAAAGGCTTTAGATTTTAGTATTTTAATATAATTGCACTGTGTCTCCATTAGTTCTGCTGGACAATTAGTAAAAAACAAAATCTCCCTTAAAACCAGATACTACATCCAAATGGAGCCTTCCTGAATTAAACACATTACCAAAACAAAGTTAAATGTTGACATTTCCTGATATATCAAATGTCATCCTCTTTTTTTGCCTTCTCTTTAAAGTAGTTTTTTTTTTGTTTTGTTTTTTTTGAGACCGAGTCTCACTCTGTTGCCCAGGCTAGAGTGCCACGGCGTCAACCTAGCTCACAGCAACCTCAAACTCCTGGGCTCAAGCGATCCTCCTGCCTCAGCCTCCCGAGTACCTGGGACTACAGGCATGCGCCACCATGCCCGGCTAATTTTTTCTATATATTTTTAGTTGTCCGATTAGTTTCTTTCTATTTTTAGTAGAGACGGGGTCTCGCTCTTGCTCAGGCTGGTCTCGAACTCCTGAGCTCAAACAATCCGCCCGCCTCGGCCTCCCAAAGTGCTAGGATTACAGGCGTGAACCACCGCGCCCAGCCTAAAGTAGTTTTTAGGGGGCTATTTTTGTTTTCAAAACCAGAAGCTTATTGGTTTTTTAAAACCAGTTGCTTATTTAGTAATTCCCCCTAATTCATCACAGTTAGAAACAAATACTTGAAGCCATTTTAAGCTATGATTTCAGTTAAACTTGTTTTCATAAGCTTAGTAAATCCATATGGTATGTAATGAAGCTCTTAAACCAGAAAAGCAACATTTATGAATGACTGTGATATTTTAAAACACTAGAAGACACCTCTGCTGTCCTGCTCTCTTTTCCAGACGAGCTGACATGGAACTGCAGAATCTTCAGTGCTCGTGGGAGCGGGAGAGAACAGTAGCTGACGCCTGTCCTATGCCTGGCTTAGAAACTGCTTAAACAAAAAGGAATCCTCTCTTTCCTCTCTTCTGCAGAATCCCAGCCCAGGGTTATTTGCTGTAATGCACCCTCTGACCTATGTGGAAACTTCGATAGATTACCATCTATGCTCTCACCCCAAGTACAAGTTCACCAAAGAGTGCCACAGTGGGTCCAGCATTTCTCTCACCCAAAAGCAGTTTCTCCATCACATGGTAATGTCATCACCAGCCTCACTGGTAGAGCTGGCCTTGGGCTGCAGGGAGGGGCAGGGGACGAAGACAGAGGGTCACGGCTGGACAAAGGTTTTCAGCCACAGCTGCAGAGCGAGAGTAGGAACAGCAGTCTTCGTACCGCCAGCCCTAAAGGGGTACGGTGGAGACTCAACATGGCTTTGTCCTGTCCACATCCCCCTCTCAGGCTGCCTGCTGCCCTGTTTCCAGCATTCTCTCTCATTTCCCCTTGCAGGCTATGCCTAATGTTCATATTTCAACCATGTAAAAATGCTCACATGGTGTGCGTAACCCCTTGGTCTGACCTCCTCTTTCTTTGGCCCCAGCAAGGGTAGAAACATCAGCATGGGCGACATGACACGTGCACAGTAAAGTAGGGGCTCCAAAGAATTCCTTCTCCCCCAAGGTGACCAACCTGACCTGAATATCTCACAGCACCTCTCGAGGATTAACCTCAGGCCCTTCCAACTCAATACATCCCTAACTCTGCTCATTGTTTCTCCCCACTTCTGCCAACCACACCCCAAACTGTCTCCTCTTCCTGTGCCACCGACTTGCCTCTTTGTTCTGTGGACTGGTGCAGTTACCCATGTGGTCCTGGATCCCTCATTCGCCACTTCTAACCACCACTGGATGCCCCGTCTGCCTCCTAAGCAGCACGCACGTCTCTCTGCAGTCCACCCCACGGCCCACCGCTGCAGCGGCCAGCCCTCCACAGCGATCTTCCTTAGACACAAACCTGATCATGGCGTTCCCTGCTCCAAGCCCTCAGTGTGTCCTATTGCCTGCGGGAGCAGCTCCAGCGCATCAGCTTGGCCCGCAAGGCCCTGTGACCTGCCAACCCCCTCACACCCGCCACTCGGCCGAGCTGGTGGCCTCGCAGCGTCTCCTTCCGCTCGGTGCGCACGCGGCTCCCCTGCCTGGAGCGCCACTTCCGAACTGCCAGCCCCTCTGAGTGTTGCATTGGCGTCCCATTCACAATCAAAACAGGCTGTGCGTGCGCATCTGCCCTCTGGCCGAGGACGTGTTGCTCGTATGCCTAATGAAGCCAAGGAAATAACCTCTCCCTGGTCTCTAGCTCTCAGTTGTGTTGTTTAATGCCCTTCGCTGGAGCAATTGCCTTTTTGCCTCAGAAAAATTCAGTCAATCTTAATGAAACTATGAATATTGGAGCTAACCTTTTAAGACTGAAAAAGAGTCCTTTCTAGACTTTACCTCACCAAGCAGTTCCTTTCCGTGTGGTAGCCCTGTGCCGGCTTTCGTTACAGGACATCATTCCCGGCGTAATGCACTGGAAGAAGTTCCAGCCCCTGGTGTTCTCCTCCATGCCCGACACGTCCAAGATGGAGGCCGCGCAGAGGTAAGCACGGCGCCCCTGTTTGTCCCACCAGGCGTGTTTGCCCCATGGGTTACGGAGGCAATGATCCCCAGAAGGTGAATGCCAATAATATATTAAACCATACTTTTTTTTTTTTTTGAGACAGAGTCTCACTCTGTCACCCGGGCTAAAGTGCAGTGGCGTCATCGTAGCTCACTGCAGCCTCAAACCCCTGGGCTCAAGGGGTCCTCCTTCCTCAATACCCCGAGTAGCTGGGACTACGGGCACACGCCACCACGCCCAGCTAGTTTTTCTATTTTTTGTAGAGACGGAGTCTCGCTCTTGCTCAGGCTGATGTCGGACTCCCGCGTCAGCCTCCCAAAGCACTGGGAATACAGGCTGAGCCACTGCACTGGGCAAACTATGCTTTTAAAGCACGAGGGAAATTCGCTAGTCAGAAAAATGTGGTAATATATAAGCGATTTGCATATTTCGAAATTATCTTGAGATAAACTTTTTTAAAAAAGTAATGTCATAGGTGGCTAATTGGTAATGCTTGAGTAAAAGTAGACAACCAATATGTATAATTCAGCTGAAATATTCAAGGCCAATCTTTAAAATGTTTTAGTTGCCAAAGTTACCTTCTGCAGCCTGCACATCCAATTCCAAAGGATCCACCTCTCTCTCGTGTCACAGCCTGGCGTTCGCTGTGAGCCCCGTGGTGTCCTCACACAGACATTCAGACAGAGCCTGTAGCTCAGCTCCAGACATGGAACTGTAGATGAGAATGTTGCGGGATGGCAAAAGAAGAAATATAGAGTAACTACGTTTTTGCTAATTTGCTTATTTAATACTCTTCAGAGCCATAAGATATAAAACAAGTAGCCTAGTGCCTTTTCTTTAGACTCTGCTGGTCAGTAGCGCACTCCTGAGCCCTTGACTTTGTACTTGCTTCTTCAGTCCATTGCCCATATAC
Organism: Propithecus coquereli; assembly: GCF_000956105.1. Classification (NCBI taxonomy): domain Eukaryota; kingdom Metazoa; phylum Chordata; class Mammalia; order Primates; family Indriidae; genus Propithecus; species Propithecus coquereli. The sequence goes on from NW_012146856.1 coordinate 3,033,093, forward strand.
AGCTACACAAGTTATTGGTGAGCAAACGTGACCAGTGTCTCAAAATGATTGTCCTTGGCTGTCACCTTTTGTTCAAATCCTCTGATCCAGAATGAAGCCCGCCCCCAGGTGGCAGAGCACTGTCATGGCCCCAAGAGTGGCTAGGCCACCTGAGCTCTACCACCAACCAAGATCAGCAGGTAATCTTTCTACACCACCCAGCTTCCACTAGTAGATCCTGGGTCCTCTGATTCAGAAACTCAGCAGGAATGCCACACGGCCTCCAGGAGCTGCTACATGGCCTCAACCACAGTCCCCAGCCACTCTCACAACCCTGTCCTCTTGTCAGTAAGACAAGAGGATTGGCTTGTTGAGAAGGTCCTTCTCAGCCTTGACATTTTAACTTTGACAGGAGTACAAGAGCTCACCTCGTGTGTGGCTACTCCGCGTACTCTACCCATCCACCTGCCCCCCCCCCAGGTATTTGAGGAGGTAGTTGGAATCCAATTTGTGACCCTAGAACACTTAACGTGGCTTCCTCCTTCATCACTTTCATTGAGAAGCTTCTCTGAGAAGCGCTTCCTGAGTTAAGCCGAGGGCAGCTTTCCGTCCAGGGGCTTTACCGTGTGCCGTCCCAGTGGGTTATTTCCTTGGTGCTCCGCTGCTGCTCTCCTCTGCCTGGAGATTAGCATGACATAAACACAAAGCACACAGCATGGGATTTGGGACGTGACAGGGCTCAAAAATGTTAGTTCCTTTCCTATTAGTTCATCCATGTCTCATCCACCACGTTGCCATCTCAAAATAAAGTCAGCATCTTTGTTCTTCATTTTTAGCGTACTTCTAAAATCTCCACAATCAGGGGAAAGGGGCATTGTAGAGAGAAGGGAAGCTTTGGTGTTGGAAGCCCTACCTCCATTGCTTGCCAGCTGTGTGGCCACTCTCTGCCCTTGGGCAAGTTACTTATTACTGAAGCCCCCTGAGCAATCATTTCCTCGAGTGTGAAACAGAGCCGATGATGGTGTCCTCACAGGGTTGTTGTGAGGATTAAAGCAAAATAATTATGTGAAGCATCGAGCGTCGAGCCTGGTGCATGCTTAATAACGCTTCCTTCTCTTCTACCCTCCACACTTGTCCACTGAACCTTGCAGTCACTCTGTCGCCACCAGATGGCAATGCTCCATCACCATTTCGATAAACTGCCTCATTTTGCTGGGGGGCGAGGTCACCTCTAAATGGACCGTGTGATCAGTAAAGTAGTTTCTGAGATGGGTTTGGGGTGCTGCCTGGAGACTGAATAAGCAAAATAAGGAAGGCGGGAAGTGGCCACCTGCTGCCTGTGTGCACCCACTGTCAGCACGTACAGGTCTCGAGAAGTAAGAAAAAGCATCCTATTTTTTTTTTTCAAAGCTATGTCCTTGGAAAAATCTCCCCAGGCTGTTCTTTCAACAAACAGTCAGAGTGCAGTTACCTCGGGCTTATTCCACCGTGAATTAAACATGAATTCTACGTGAATTACAGAAAACTTCCCAACCATGAGTTGTTACTTCAACCTCTGTGCCTGAGTGCTCTGTTGGGCCAGTGTGTTTCAAAATAAACTGCAGTTGCCCAACAGCTCATAAAATCAAGAAAGGATTCTGTATTTCCTTATCGTGGATTTCCACTGCATGTAAGATTCTAGCTCATGTTTTTATTTCTGAAAACAGAAAATAAGAGGGATAATTCTTTTTTTAAAGTCTGTCTTGGCTTATTCAGGCTGCTATAACAAAATGCCACAGACTGGGTAGTTTATAAACAAGAGAAATTTATTTCTCACAGTTCTGGAGGCTGGGAAGTTCAAGATCAAGGCATCAGCAGATGTGGTGTCTGGTGAGGCCTCGCTTCCTGGTTCATACACGGCTGTCTTCTCACTGTGTCCTCACATGGCAGAAGGGGGAACAGGGCTCTCTTGGGCTTCTTTTATAGGGCACCCATCCCATTCATGAGGGCCTCATACTCATGACTCATGACCTAATCACCTCCCAAAGGCTTCATCTCCAAAGACCATAACATTGGGGTTGGGTTCCAGCATATGAATTTTGGGAGAAACACAAAATTCAGTCTTTAGCCAGTGCCTACAACTTCCTTAATTACATATCAATTTTGCAGCCATTTCTCTTGAGTAAATCACATCCTATTACTTATGAAGTTTCCCTTATATCTCTTGCCCCTAAGAGTTATCTGCTTATTGTTAAACCATGCAACATAGTTATTTGCTGTTTATTTCTTTCAAGTCACTTTTGTATTCATAATCATTGAAGCAGCTCATTAATTTCTTTATTCTTTGGTAAATTCAGTGAGAATTTGTTAAGTCACTATGTGCTTCCATAAAATCTGAGTGTCAACAACAACTGAAGAAATTATCTAATCCAGTAGTTCCTAGACTTTCAGATTTTACAAATGAATGAAATGTCCAGAAGAATTTTGGAAACTGACTTGGGATTGTCAGAGTTTTACTTTGTCAAGTAAGATGTTAAAACAAAACAAAACAAATAAAATTCTCAACCACCACCTACTGTCATCACCATTTCAATTTTAAACAATGTTAACACAAAATGTAGGAGGAACATGATCTCAGAATTTAAACATTGGGTTAGTTTTGTTTCATGAAAAACTCTTGGTTGTTGCTGTTTCATCTTCCCAGACCAGTCTGATCTCAGGAGAGTGGTCCAGCCTCTGAACTCCTCAGTCCCTCCTCTTAGCAGGAATCCCCTCTGACTACACATCTAAAGCGTCAGTAGAATTTTCAAATAGAACCTGGATTCTTTGTCTGAAGTCAGTAAATAGAACTAACTCTGGGTGTGGGGGCTCTGGTTCCTTCTAGTAGGAAATGGGATTAAAGACCAAAATCTGGATGCCAGGTGTGCACATTGTTACTGCGGTGTTTTTGTTTCTTCGCCTTTTCAGCAAAGTCAGGGATACACACACACATATATAATGTACATATGCATGCACACATACATATATATACATAAGTATATATGTGTTCATATCAACAAATACATGTACATATTTTAGAAATAAAAAATTCACACCAATATCCACAATTTCAGTCCATATCTATTGAGCTATTGATTGCTTTCCACAATTCAGTATCTCCTTCTTCCACTGTGAGAACCCTGGCTTCTAGTACATTTTATAATACATCTAAAATTGTTTCAAAATTGCTTCACCCATACTCACTTTAATAAACATGCAAGGTGAAAAGAGTTCAGATTTATTTGTAGTTCTCCCCCTACTGCCATCCCACCCAAGACTATGGTTATATATTCAAATACTATACTTATAAGTTACTTGAATTATTTCTTTCTCTTTCTTCTCTTTCTTTTCTCATTTCTTCTTTCTTATCTTTCTTCCTTTCTTTCAATGTCTTTGTCTCTCCCCCCCCACATGTGGTTATGGAATTTGTGTGAAATATTATTATTTGTTTCAGTTTGCTTTCAGTCTTTTTATTTCCCTTTTTTATTGACTTAATTTTATTTTTCCATATGTGGAACAATAATTTTTTTTCCAAACTCAAAACTATACAAAAAGAGGGTCCTGGTGGGGTAGGGCCACAGGCAGGGTGGAAGGAAAACCACACACACACACACACACACACACACACACACACACACACACACACACGGGCATGCTCAGGAACGAGTCACTCCCTCCCATTTCCCACCCCTGGTAGGTAACCAGCTTGGTCTTCTAACTTATCCTTCCTGTGTTTCTCTTTGTAATGCTAACTAGAATGTATGTATTTTCTTATTTCTCCTTCTTTCCTACACGAAAAGTGGCATTCTAGATATGCTTTTCTGCATTTGCTTTTTTCATTTAATATCTCCTGAAAATCACGCTGTATCAGTTCACAGATACCGCCCTCATCCTTTTTTCCATCTGTAAAAATCATGGTGCCATCATTTTCTGGATTTTTTTCCAGCCAGCCTCCACACTTGGCAAGCAGGTGCATTTTTGCACAATAACTAAACAAAGATAAAAGTCTTACCTGAAAGACATATATGCGCACATGGAGCCTTCCCTGTCCCCCGTTCCTGCCGCCCGCCTCGCCTGCAGCCCAAGGCCTTTCCAGCATCTGCTGGGAGGTCTGTCTCCTCCCGTGTGCTCCAGGCTCTGTCATTCTTTGCTCTTGTTCATGAGACAGCACTCTCCAAGCTTGTAGAAATTTATTCCAGAAACTTGTTGAAGATTTTTATTCCCTGATGTCCTTTCTCCTGTTCTCTTTGCTGTTGGTGTTCAGTTTTTATTCCTTCGACATCATTTGAAAGGTTTATAAGGAAGGCTTTGGGACCAAAAAAAGTGAGTCCTCGTTCTCCCTTCTTGAAACGAAAGTCTGCTGCCAACTTTTAAAACAAAAAGATATTTTTCTCCCTCTCTCAATTCTTTAATATCCTCAATATCCAGGAATTTTCGTATAAAGCTCTGAAGTTATAATACCAAACAATACATCAGAGGATGGGGAGGAAGGTTTAAAGCTGAATAGAATGACTAAGGAAGAGTATAAAGGTGGGGAGAAAATACTAAGCACAAAAGTAAACTATCTGTGCCCACGCCAGGAAATAATGTGATTTTACACACTACCAACTGAAAAATCCGTGATTCTGTTTTTAAACTCCAGAAAATGTCTTCTTTGGCAACGTTCTCCTGAGTTGGGCCGGGGTCTATTGCACCCCGCACCTTTGCCTCCCAGGAACCATGAGTGTGTTTTCAGGAAGGAGGGAGGACAGAGTAGTAGAAGCTTCATCAGTGGTGAAGTAAAAGTGCCTTAGAAAATGATATAAAGACCCCAAGACTTCTAATGTGATCACTAATTCTTGACTGCCTATGTGATTTTTCCACAGCTGTGATCCCCTCAATTCGGTTATGCTTCCCACAGAAGTCCCTGCCATTCTTGCTGCCTTACCAGAAGAAGACAGACTAGAAACAGTTGAACGGTATTTGTTTGCCTTTGGTCTCTAATGTGGTCTGTTTTCCAAAAATATGTGCAGTGCTGTGAGGGATTTCAAAAGAGCACACAGTGCCTGAGCTTGCAACTCAAATGAGAAGATAACCCAACCACATCACCACCAAGATTAGATGTTAAGTTCATGGTAGAGAATCGCAGTCTCTAAGCTCTACAATCCACTGATCCTTAGGTGCCCCAGGAGCTCCAGGGCGGGGAGATCAGAGGTGGTGCCAGATGGGCTTGGAAGACTTTAGTGGTCACATGGACTTGGGTTAGTACATGAAAGATGCGTAGGATTTGGATACGCAAAAAGAAATATAAGCCCGAAAGCAAGGCACTTACATTTGATTTTACCAATCAGCATCCAACAACCAATGAAAATGCGTCCTTGAATCTCTTATCCCAATGCCCATTTAAACCCGATGGCTGCTTCTCCATGGTGAGCTCCTCAGCGTGCGGCATCCAAACGCCCAGCGCACACGTGAAACCAGCTGCATCACCTGCCCTTGCCCCACGTGCAGATGCCTCTAGATCACGGCCATTTCTTTCTCCTTCGTAAAAATATACTTAGCGATTTATTACATCACCACGTAATTTCAGGGAGAGAGTTAGAAGTTCTGTACGTTTTAGTGGGTACTTTTCTACCAGGCAAAAGTAAAATCCATTTCCGTTTTCTAGTTTAATTATCCAACACAGCATAAAGTTTCATACATACTCATCTTTCCTTAAAATTAGATTCCATCAGAATGATGGTAGAGCACTCGAGATGTCTAATAGCATGGTGACAACGGCTGCGGGCTCAAACCCTCCAGCTGCCACCCACTTTCAATACACCTTGGGCAAGTGACTTCACCTCCATGTCCTCACCTTTAACCTGGGATAACCCCAGGACCCATCTCATGAGTGGCTGCGAAAAGCAAATGAGTAAATACATGTCAAGTGTTGAGTCAGGGGCCTGGCACATAGTAAGGTCTTGATCATTGAAGCTATTATTATTTTTTGTATAGTTTACTTTTGTTTAGTATTTGTCCCCACCTTTAGCTGTTATTGTTAATGACCTTGATATTCCAAACCCCTAACCCAGTATCTGACACTTGGTAGGCAAGTAACAACTCACTTTTGAATAAAATGTATCACCCAACAGTAACAAAATGAGAAAATGAAAATGAAAGAAGATACGTAGTTAGAGTTCCAAAATACCAAATGAAGAGATAGTCATGTCCCAAGAGGTTTCCTTTCATCCAGTGTTATGCTGAAAGAATAGAGGATGAATAAATATTTCTGATATTTTTATATTTTGATTTTTAATATCCTTGGGGGTGTAGAGGAACACTCAGATGTATTGCTGTATCGGTGACAACAGAGTTGGGGTACAGCACAAAGAGGGCCACCAGCCTTACATGGCAAGATCACAGGTGCATCAGGAAGACCCTTAGCCCCAAAGTCACTCCCTCACTCTATTTCCTGAGCTTCTGTTACCAAAGATCCATTCCTTTTGCTTTGGGCTTTGTTCCTTTTAAAACACAAATAGCTCTGGAAGGGAACATTTTGAGTCTTACTTATAACTCAGTATAAGACCCTCAGTGCCTTCTTAGAGTTGAGGTTTGGGAGGCAGGAGAGATGGTGGAAATGGGGGATTCCTAGTCCAGTGGGGAGGCCAAGGGAAATAGGAAGAGGGGTGGGAAACTGCTAATGGGAAGATAATGTTTGCAAAGCACCAGCATATAGCAGCTACTCAGTAAATTTTAGCTTTCAATCTTATGGGGCTAGAACAACTTTTTGCAGATTTCAAGGATATTTTTCTTAACAATACCTGTTATGCCCACCTCTGTTTACATATATTGCGGCTGAGTAAAGTGTTCCTGTTTTTAATTCCAAACTTTGAAGGCTTTGTTGCCTTCATTGATCTTGAAACATTTCTCTTTAACTGAGTGTGGCAGAGATGGCTACTGTCAAAAAATTTATTGTCCTTTTCTTTTAAAATCACAGTCATTGAAACTAGAGGCTAAATTTCCCAGCTTCCCTTGCAGTTGTCAGTGGAATGTAACCGAATGAGATATATTTCACTTGTGAGGTTAGGACTCTTAACAGAGTGAAAGTGTCTCTCCACACTCTTCCTTCTCATTTTACTCCAGCTGAAACCCCAACATGCAGTGACCCAGCCTGAACCATCAAACAACAAAGCTCTAAACCAGAGGTTGGCAAACTATGGCCCACAGCAAATCTGGCCCACCACCTGTGTTTGTAAATAGCTTTATTGTAACACAGCCATATCCATCCACTTATATATTTTCTATGATTCCTTTCATGCTGCAATAGCAGAGTTGAGTAGTTGTAACAGAGACCATATGACCCACAAAGTCTCTGTAGGAAAAGTTTGCTGATCCCTGCTCTAGGGGATAGCAGACCACAAAGAGATAAAAAATAACCTAGATTCCTTTAATTTCTTCTTTCATCAATAGGCTATTTAGAAATATATTGTTTAATTTTAAAGTGATTGTGGACTCTAGTTATCTTTTTTGCTATTGATTTCTGTTATAATTTCATTGTGGCCGGAGAACATACTCTGAATGATTTCACCCTTAAGAAATCTTACAGGCTTTCTTTATAGCCCAAGATATGGTCAGTTTTGGTAAATGCTCCATATGCACCTGAAAGGAATATGAATTCTGTAACCCTATTTTTAAAAATTGTTTTTTATTCTCTGATTATAAATAACTACCACTATTCCTACCATTGTTTGTTGGTGGAAAGCAATTTATCACCCTTATGTCTCTCTGAACATAAACCCAACAAAAATAGATGGGACTAAAGTTGAATACCACAAGAACTGCATAACTCCTAAGTAATCACAATATTTCATTCTATTTTTATGTTGAGAAGGAAAAGCAGTTCCCACTAAACATCTTACTACTTTCCAGTGAGCTCTGTGAACAGAATATAGAAGTTACATTGACCCCAGAAATGATCCGAGCAGAATTCCCTATGTTGAACTACAAGGACATCAGGAAGGAGAAGTAAGTGGATATTTTTATGCCTTATTAGTAGATATCCTTGAATAAAGTTTGTCCTACATGGAGTACAGAACTGTCACATTGTCTGAATCTAAATATCTCAATCTTTGAGACACATTTCTGATGCTTCATATATTTATATGTATATTTTATTTTATGCACAATTATACTCCCTGAAATGTTGTTGGCAAGTAAGCCTTTAAAAACTGAAATCGATTTTCCATTTGTTTGTCAATCAATTTCAGACTTTTGTTTGTTTGTTTTTTTGTTTTTTTTTTTTTTTTTCAGCGTATTATGGGGGTACAGATGTTTAGGTTACGTATGTTGCCCTTGCCCCTCCCCCCCCAAGTCTGAGCTTCAAGCATGTCCATCCCCTGGATGGTGCGCATCGCACTCTTTGTGTACGCATACACCCGTCCCCTCCCTCCCCCCTCCCCCTGCCCGACATCCAATAGATGTTATTCTTATATGTGCACTTATGTGTTGATCAGTTAATACCAATTTGATGGTGAATACATGTGATGCTTGTCTTTCCATTCTTGGGATACTTCACTTAGTAGAATGTGTTCCAGCTCTTTCCAGGAGAATACAAGAGGTGGTATATCACCATTGTTTGTTAAAGCTGAATAGTACTCCATGGTATACATATACCACATGTTTGTTTTTCATAAATAGTTGATTGAGTTTCATTCAATATAAAGAACCCAGGCTCTGGAACAACCCCTGGGGCTGAATCCCAGCTCCACCATTTATCACATGTGAGATCTTGAGCCAAGCTATTGTACTTATCTTCCCTGGGACTCAGTTTCACCATCTGTAACACACGCAGAAAGTAAAATCTCTCTCCCAGGGCAGTTGTGAGGATTAAATGGGGTGCCAAGTGTGGAAGCATTTAGCGGTTGCCTGATGTTAACTAGAGCTCGGTAAATGTTCTTTCCTCCTTCTTACCATCAGGGGCTAACTAGCTAAGCAAGCATCATCCTTCTAAACACTGGCTTTGAAAACGTGACAATAAACATGGAAAATGTGTTCAACCTCATTTGTAATGAAAGACATGCAAATTAAAACCAAAAAATTGGTCTTGAAGAATACTTTTGTAATATAAATAACCACTTATAGTTCATATGGTTTATAAGTTTGAAATTCCAGGTATACAGTATTTTTTTTTGCTCTTCTATTTATAGAATGCCCTTTTTATTATTAAAAAATTAGAAAATACAGAGAAATATAAAAAAAAAAAACAAAGTAAATAATCCTACCACCCAAAGGTAGTAATTTATACATTTTGATATATGGACTTTTAAAAAAATATATGGTTTTAACAAAATCAAATTATGTTGTACACATTGTTTTGTTTTCTGTACTTTTATTTAATAATATATCATAAACACATATTTATAAATATAAATATGCATAATCATATTTCACTAAGTAGATGTACCATAATTTATTTAACCAACCCTCTACTCTTTTCAATATTTTGCTGTTATTAATAGTGCTGCAACAAACGTCCTTATGCCATAATTCCTTACAAACTTATCAGACTGTGTCCTTAGGAGAAACTGTAGGTCAACGTGCTTTTTAAGTTTTCAACATACATTGTTTAATTGCCATCCAGAAAGTGCATTAACCACTACCAGCAGGGGTTAGGACTGCGTGCATTCAAATGCCCCGGACGACATGGAATATTATCATGGTTTTTTTCATCTTTATCAACAGGACAGATTTTTTTAAAGACCATCTCATTGTTTTAATTTTAATTTCTTTGTTTACAAGCGATATTAAAAATTTTCCTATCCTTATCAACTATTTTTCTTCTTTTGTGAGAAGATTGTTTTGCCAATTTTGTAGGAGTCCCCCATTTATTAAGGATAATTACCCCTTCTTATATATGCTGAAAATTCGTTTTCTGTTTGTCTCTTACCTTTGTTCAGGGTGTTGTGGGTTGCCCTGCCTTTTCTGAAAGGAATGTTCACATGTCTTAGAGTAGTATGGGGTTTCTCCGGTTTGTTTGTGATAGTTTCAGAGGCCTGCAGCAACCAACCCTTCTCGAAAATAGATTGGCAGTTTCTGGTGAAAAACAATTTAGGAAATAAAACTTTTAAGTAGAATTCCATTGAGCATGTGTTTTAATCAGTTAATTAACTCATTAAAGTATCATGTTATACTACACAGCACATAAAACTTCCTGCACCTCAACAAGTAGATGCACTTTGTATTTTGTTTCAAGTTTGAAATAGTTGACTAAAGGTTTTAAACAGAAAACTTTTTTTTTTTCTATTTCAAAAATTACCCCTGGATGTAGAATGGCTGGCCCCACAGGCACAGTAATATCCAATATAACTCTCCACTCACTCTTTCACTTGAGTTTTCCCCATTTATACTATGTAGCTAATGTTGAATGACATTTGAATATCAAATCATTATTACATGAAATTGAAGTTGCTTTATATATTCACCCAAAGTGGTATATCTTTTTTCTTTTAATGTATGTTGACTACATTTTTATTGTAGTATTTGTATATGTATTTTGACTAAAATAATAAACAATAAACTCTAAACATTTTCTTGCACACCAAATTAGCTTCTAATTTTTCAAAATATATATATATAAATTTCACACATTTGCAACAAACATTCCCATGGCATTTGGAATTTACCCCTTTTGCAGTTAAAATTATTTTATGTATACTTTTCATGTGTCAAAATTGTCAATATATATATATAAATTTCACACATTTGCAACAAACACTCCCATGGCATTTGGAATTTACCCCTTTTGCAGTTAAAATTATTTTATGTATACTTTTCATGTGTCAAAATTGTCAATATAATTATCATTTTGTTGGCTGCATAGTATTCTAACAGGTTGATATCCCGTAGACCATTTTCGAAAGTTATTTGATTCTGGAATTCTCTTCAGCGCATGTCAAGCATTACCCGATGCTCAGTTTTTTCCTCTGTTCTTAGTTCTTTCTCTCTTCACCTCCTTCCCCCTCAGCCAGAAGCCAACAGAGTCCTCCTGTCAGATGCACACGCAGCCAGAGCTTGGACAGACAGGAAAAGAACAAAAAGAACACATAATTGGTGTTTAGTTTCCCCCAGGACAACTGCTATGTATTTTGTTTCCAGCAAACATTTATTTTTATGGATGCAAAGAACCATCTGCTCTCCCTCGGGGGCTGAAACTACCTGGAGAGATTCTTTGCCACCTGGACAGGGTCTCGGCCCTCTCAGGACCCGCTAAAGGGAATCGTGTTGTGAAATGTCCAAGAAACCGTGAAAGTGACTTTAGTTGCTGACACATCATTCAGCACTCCTTAGCTTACCACGGTATTACTCAATCATTAATGTCTTTAAAGAGATGCATGTTCTGTATATTTTTAGACATGATTCCATAAAATGGTTTTAATTAATTTCTTTAGTTATGTACATTAGGGAACATTTTCATTGTCCATTTTCAGGTATTTCTGGTTTTCCAAAGCTGTCAGGCATTTGCTAGAACTTTACGTGTCACCCTCTTGAGAAAATGTCTCAGAAGCACTGAGGTTTATGTTGGATTCGCCCATCTCTCAGGCAGCTCATATAGCCGAGTTCACAATCTTTAGATGAGACATCTGTCCTTTCAACCAACACGCTCATCTCCTGCCAGATCCATGAACACTGGTCAACACATGACAGCCTCTGGGCCGAGTCTCCCTCTGCACCTAAGCCTTGGCCCTGCCCACCAGGAGGCAAGTGGGGCCCTGAGAAGCCCAGACCCTCTCCGTCTCCCACCCTTCGTAGTTGACAGCCCCGTTTCACACCACATTGACTGAAGTGGCACCCAGCAAGCCGTGGCCATCCTGGCATCGGTCTTTCTTCCACACTGGCCACTACTTGACCCAGGTGCGTGGCCCTCCCTCTCGGTTCCCACTCGTCTGGAGCCAGTGTCAGAGTCAGAAATAGTGTGTCCCTTTCATTCATGAGGATGAAAAACCAACTAACGCTGAGTGAGCATGTAGAAGGCATCATGCTGGGATCTCTGTGAATGATTCCATTTCCCTGCACGATGCTGCGGGCCGATAGGAGTCACAGCCGTTTGTGCATCAGGACACACAGCCTCAGGACAGGTAGGCGACTTGCCCGTGCTAAGAAACGGTGCGGCTGAGACCGGAAGCCGGGTTCGAATCACTTGCAAGCTGAGTATTTGTGCTGGTAACTAAATTATTGGTAAGTATAATTAAAACTTTCTTTATATGTCAAAAAAATAACTCCTTCACCTTCACCAGCAGCGCAGGGGGTTGGTGGGTGACTTGCATGTTTTATTAAGTGCCCTCATGTGTCCTTGTCGGGTTTTTTGATATTCAGAGAAGTGAAACACCAGGCACAACCAGCGGAGAAGGCGGGAGAAAAGGTGCTCGAGGAGATGAAGAGTCTGCGGGGCAAAGCTCTCAACGCATACCTGATTCTAGAATAAACATCTCCAGGAGGTCAGGTCCTTCCATTTGCCTTCCGTGGGCCACTGTGGTCCTGTGTGTCCATATACATTCCAACCATTTTTTGAATTAAAGCTTCCAGAGAAAAAAATTGATATGTAGATGATGTATATATTTTTAAATTATAAATTTTATTCTTAGAAATAAAATGTCATTAGTACAATGGCAGTGTCGGTGGCTTTTTGGCACAAGATTTATTGCTGGAACACTTGTGAGCAAGGCGCAATGACAGACTGCGAGCCGGGTGCCAACGGCTGCTCCTGAGCGTGTGCTGGGGGTGACGCCCGACGCCAGAGGCAGGGTGGGCTTGGGCGGGCTGCTCTCCCTGCTCTGCAGAACCAGCCCCTCAGCCCCCTGAGCATCACTGCCTTTGGCTTGGCAGCTGCTCCCAAGGAGAGCAGGGTTGGCATGGAGGCCGGCTTCCCAGCAGCTGTGCAGGTGGCAGACGCCGGAGAGGAGCGGCTGGACCTGGGGAGAACCCTGTGAGGTGACTGGAGCTCACAGGCGGGTTTGGGAACAATTGGAAGGCCACCCTCTGGGGACTCACAGATGCACCCAAGACAGGAGGTCACTGCTAAGAGGCCAGCGAACTCCAGGCCTTTTGCTTGTGTCTGTTAACGTGACAACATTCACATGCACAGGCCAGTAAGGCTGATGACATCTGGGTTATGTTGTATCAATCCATAATTGTCCGAATATATTTAGGTGTGTCCCCTCCACTCATTTTTCTGCGCACACATTTAAATAGCTGGTGTCAGACTGTCGCATGTACTCTTCCCTAACTCACTGATGCTGACATTTTTTTGGAATTTTTTTCCCCTCATGAAACCTAAGGTCTTCAGGGACAGGCCCCCAGCTCTGGTGCATTTGAGGCAGCCCTTCACATGCTTTCGACAGTAAAATATCGCTGTGGGTCATCGCCTTGTGGTCACTCGATACAGCAAAGGGGTGAGCTTGGGTCTGGGAACCCCATTTCTTCAGTGTTTGTCTTGAAGAGCGTCCCAGTCTAGATGCAAAATAAACTACACCTAGACAAAAACACCAAGTCCCTGTGGGAAATGCCCCAGTGGCGGGGGGTGGGGGGTGGGAGAAACACACAATGGTGGGAGCAGAGCGTAGTGGCCACTCCTCAGACCTAGGGCTCCCTGATAAAAGGGAGTGTCAGACATGCATCAGATAATGTGCTCGTACAGTACATCCCAGTAGCATACACGCAACTGGGAACACACTACACTGAAAAATCGCTCATCGTCTATCTGAAATTCCTACTGGACTGGGCATCCCGTGTTTTATTGCTGAATCTGGCCACCCTACTCAACACTCAAGTGGTCTTTTGAGAGACAGCATGTGAAGGAATGACGGAATGGGGGACAGGCAGCGATTAACACAGGGTTGTGAGTAAGGCATGAGACAGGCTTTCTGACCAGCGAGAACAGTGTTTTCCCCGGGTGTAGACCCGTGTAGACCATGTGCCAGACCCTCTGCGGCCGGTAGCGGGGGCCGCCCCTTCGGGAGGCAGTGTTCCTCCTGCTCCACAGGGGAGACCCCAAGGATCAAGAAGTCACATGACTCCCCAGGCTGGTGAAGACCCTAAAGCTTGTGTGACTTCAGGCCTGGGCAGAATCAGAGAGAGACTCTCTGGGCACCCAGGACACAGAGCCGGTGGGCTGTGCTGGGCAGATGAGCCGGAGTCAGTGCCTGCTACTGCTCGAGGACACCAGAGTTCTCATTCAGAGTCACGCACAGCGGCCTCCATGTTTTCTTTCTCTGCTTTCCACCTACCTCCTCCTCCTCCTCCTCCTCCTTTTTTAAACTACCAATTTGCCCGACCTCATCAGCTTAGGGGATAAAATGAGGTTGTATTACTTTTGCTGCTCAAAGTTCACAACTTGTATCTCCCCCTTTTTTCTTTAAGAGACGGGGTCTGACTGTGTTGCCCAGGCTGGTCTTAAACTCCTGGGCTCAAGCGATCCTCCCGCCTCAGCCTCCTGAGTCGCTGGGATTACAGGCGTGAGCCACCGCGCCCGGCTCCCCTCTCATTTTTAACAGAAAGAGCTTACCTTCCAGCGGTTCCTTTTCCTTCAGGGATAAGTCCAAGCACCCCAGGGGAGGGCGATCTTACTCGGCCCAAGAGGCTGGACCACTAAGGAACCCTGCGCCCTTGGCTGCAGTTGCTGCCACAGCTTGAGGCTGTCCTTGCAGCCTGGCATCTGATGGGCGTCTGTCTCTGCCAGGACCGAGGCTCACACCATCACTGCTGGCTGGGCAGTGGTGCAGAGGGGAAGAGCTGCAACCCCAGGCCGATGCAGGCCTGGGAGATGGCACCCGCACATGCACACGCGCGCACACACACACACACACACACACACACACAAAGATGTACACACATACGCAAAAAATTCAGAAGCGTTGCCGAGCACCCTCCAGGAGCCAGACACAGATCAAGTCTAGGAGGGGTCGGTACGCAGGTCTGCCCACGGCAAAGCAGACACACCATGACAGAAAACAGACCGTACACATGTATAGTGTATCAGGTCATGAGAACTGCTACAAAGGAATGCTAAAGGATGGCGAGGGGATAGGGAGTGGCCATCGAAGGCCTGGAGGCTTTGGGCAGAGACGTGACTGAAGCAAAGGAGCAAACCATGCAGTCATTTGGGGACAGAGCTTTCCAGGCGAGGGGACAGCATGTGCAAAGGTCCTCCAGGGAAGTGTGCTTGGCTTGCTGGAGGGTCAGGAAGAAGGCCCGGGGACTGCAGCAGAGTGAGCCGAGGGGAGAATGGCAGGGAATGAACACAGCGGCAGCCAGGGCCAGGTCGCGTGGCACCTTGCAGCCAGGAAACGGACTTTGGGTTTGGATTTTGTGCCAAGTGTGATGGGGAGCCCTTAGAGGGTTTTGAGCAGGGGAGTAACATGAGCTGTTTTCTGTTTAAAGCAGACTTTTCAGGTTCGTGTGGACGGTTGACTAGAGAGAGCAGAGGTGCGATAAAGGAGGCCAGCCAGGTACCCCGCTCTGGAATGTTCTGGTCAGCATTCCTGCTGTCTGGCACCGGGGCCTTTTCTGAGGACAGGCTGGTCAGGCTCATCACAGGGTCAGACATCTTGTCGCACCAACAAAGGAAAACAAAAGTGGGCGCTCCTAGCGGCTTCTGCAGGGAAGGGCCATGCTCCAGGGCCTGGACATGAGCAACCTCACCCCAGCTGCACGTTAGACCGCCTGGAGAGCCTTGCAAACGCACAAGGCCGAGCCCCTCCTCAGCCGCACTGCGTCACACCTTCTGGGGCAGGCCAGGCAATGGCGGCCGTTGGAGCTCCCCAGCTGGATCTGACACGCAGCCAGGCCCGAGCCCCCGCCTCCGGGTGTAGCGCAGACCCCTCCCCGGACCCGCAGGCCCTCGCTCCTGGGTGTTTTGCCTCCACTTTCTTCTGCGGCCTCCTCTCCCCCTGCAGGGAGGTAGGAACAGTCTGACTTTGGAGGCTGACTGGTTGCCTTAGAATCCCAGTCCTGCTCTTACGCTGTGTGGCCTTCTCGACATCTCCGAACGCCAGTTTCCCTCCCGCAAAAGCAGGTGTCCGAACTCGCCCCACGTGGGGCTGTGGGGGTTCAGTTAGGACATGTGCGAAGTAAACCCGGCGTGAAACAATCGCTCAAAACACATGAATCCCCCTAAACTCACAGGGCAGGGCCTCAGCATTTTTAAAAACTTTTAATTTGAAATAATTTAGACTTAAGGAAAACTTG
>NW_012146856.1:3050079-3086506 GCF_000956105.1 Propithecus coquereli
AAGTGGTGTCTGCCGAGTTTCTCCACTGCAAAGTTACTACTTTTCCCTTGGTAATTATTAAATGTCTTGGAGGAGAGGCTTTGAGATTATACAAACATCCTGTTTCTCCTCGACTTTTTTCCCCCGCTCCGTAGCTGCCAGACTGTATATGAATTCCCACTTTAGCATCCATCGGTGGGTCTTGTCTGCAACAGTGATTACCACGCTGCCTGTTTAATGATGATTTTCACGAGCTGTGCCTCTCCCTTACTTAGTCATTTATTTCCTTATTCAGTGTTTATTCATAGCAGTATGGTAGCATGGACATTTATTTTATTATATGGGTTGTAATCTAACACTATCATTGTTTATTTTTGTGGTTCGAATTGTCCCAGCCACTGGGGGCTCCTTCGGGTTACTCCTCTGACCTTTCAACTTGTCCGCAGCCTTTCTGAAGCACGTCCTTACCTCCCAGCATCACAAGATAGCCAGGCCCGTCTGTTTTCCCGGCCTCAGCCCTGGAATCAACTAGGAGCCCTAGTTCCTTTTATCGGAGAGTGGTGCTTAGAAACAAAGACCTGGGTACTTATTGCCACTGGGTCCCACTGCTTCTGGGCCTTCTCCATGGACAGAGCTAGAAAACACACGTATTTATACCAAGCCACACATAGACACACGTCTGTATCTCTGCACCTGTATATCTGCATGTGTATCAAAAATGCGCATTGATACGGATACTTCCAGTCCAACACCGTGGGTTTGTTTTGCCCCACCCCCCGCTTCCTTATTTGTAATTTCTTTCCCTACAGTGAGAAACCCTGCTCTCATCTACAACATGGTTACTTATCTGTTCAATCTTAGCACATCCATAAAATAATGTCAGCATTGTTAACCTATCTTCCCGTGAAAAGCACATTTACTAGCCAGATTACAGTATTTGTGTTCTTTTTGACTTTAGCTTTATAGGGTCCCATTTAAATACAGTTTTGCAAAGTTACCTGGGCTAGTTCTTCCCCCCCGCCTTTAGTGTGGTTGTGTTAGTCATTTGAGAGACAGTTAGGTTCATTTGCTACTGTTCGTATTCCATGTCGGGTTCCCCCCATTCTAATTGGTGTTAATTATTTGCTTTTGGGAAGCCATATGGATCATTACTATTCTGCACGACCCAGAGCTATACACAAGACATACTCAGGGACATGTCATCGTGCTGCCCTGTTCCTGTTCCCCCATCTGCCCCATTGGTACCCAACTTCTGTAGGTAGCTAGTCTCTTTGGTTTCTGGTTTATCTTTTTCATCGATAATGTTTAAGACCCCCAAAGGCTCCCATGCTCTCTTCCTCCACGTGCACCACTCTATGCCCTCACCTACCAGCATGTTCCTAGCATAACCCACTTGTTCACACCCCTGGGCCTTTGCACATGCCGCTCCCAAAGGCTCCACCATCTTCACACCTTAGTGCCATTCTCAGCTCAGGCTTTCCTAGGCCTCTGCCCACCAGGCCCTGTACTCACCACAGAGGAGGGGCCCAAGCAATGCTTGTTGAGTTCATGAGCCCCTGGTTAATCCCCTACTCCATCCCCTATTCTTCCTGGGCACCCGGCATTGCATATTTGTGTGAACTCTCTGGCTCAGGGCTTGTTACGACTTTGGGCCTATTCTCATGTCAGTGCATGTGTTTATGTCCATCTCAGTTTCCCCACCTATAAACAAAAGCCAATTTCTTGTATTTCTCTCCCTGCCTTCCAAGGCCCATCCAAAGGCTGTGGCCCCTTGGAAAGGTTGCATTGATTCTTTTAGGGATCTGGTGCCACCTGGTGGATGCCAAGAGAAAGGCCTCTCCTGACTCCAAGTTGTAACCTCGGTTCCCACCGTGAATCAAATCGACTTCCAAACTTGGATTGTCATCTGTGCTTTCCTTCCTCTTCTCAGACCACCTTTAGGTGGAAAAGGCAAAGAAACTCTGTGTGTACTTTCTTCCACAATCCATCCCTTCGAAAAAAGCTCCTTCAATGAAATCACTGACCACGTGAGGTTTGGGGGCTCCCTGTGGTATGATCAAGGGCTGGCTGGTAGACGAGGACATCAGGGCTAAACAGTCATCTCCAGATGATCACATCATTCTCTTTCTAAGGCCAGAGAAGTACAAAGAACCTCAGGATAATTCACTGCAGTTTCTTCATTTCGAAATAATGATAGTTGCTTCCCTGTCTAGCACTTTCAGTGTATAAAATATTTTCTCAATGATCCTCACAACACTCTGAGATACACAGAGTAGCTTTTATTATCACAACTTATATGTGGGGAAACTGAGGCCCAGAAAGGTTCATGGACTTGCCCAATTAACAGAGGAGCCAAGTTTGGGCAGGACCCAGTTTTCCTGGTAGCCAGTCCACTCTCCTCATTACTACATGATAGTCAAGGAAATATTACAGATTTGGATGTCTTTGCTTTTTATTTAAACATTCAGCTTTAAGGTCTCTAAGAGTAAAGATATAAAATAATGATAGTTATATTTTCTTAATTATTTGTTCTTTAAGATATGTAATATGGAAAAAAACACAAATTAGCAAATGTCCTGGCTCTGAAAGTGATCAGCTCTGATCTAAAGAAATCAGATGGTGCGTTCACCCCACCAGGGCAGCAGCTGTGTCCTCCTCACTTCCGTGTCCACAGCATGCAACGAGGTGTTTGGCACGGTGCAGGCTCTTGATAGATGTTTGTTGAATTAAAGGACATAAAAGAAATACGAAAAATATGTGTTCAATGTCCATTTACATTTTCAAGGACACATATGTTTATAGAGTACAATTTGCAACAGGAAAAATAGGAATTGAACCTAATAAATGAATTTAGAATCCAGAACGTCAGAGAGGGAAGGACATGGCATGTCGCCTAGCTCCGACCTGGTAAATATGGGTGTAGTCTCTGTAAATTTATCAAGTTCATGCAGTTCCCTTGCCTGTAGTAAATAGGAGGAAAAAAAAGTATTGACTTCATGGGATTGTTGTGAGGTTAAATAAAATAATCCTGGTAGCGCAATGCACAGTAAGTACACAGTAATAGAATTAGCTATTATTAACATCACAATGTTTTTATTTGTCGAGGGAGTGAAGCTGATTCCTTACTCATCACCCACCTTCTTCAGTTACCCTCCCCACCCTCCATCCACCCATGTCCCATCCTGTAATAGCTGAGTTGAGATCTGGGCATGAAAGAGAACTTTCCAAGTGGTGAGGGGGATGAAGCATTTCACTAAGTCCTGCTTCCAGCAGGTTTCAGGAATGGGTTTGAGTAAATGTTTGAAGAGTGGAGAAGTTTGGAGTATGGACTCCCTGGAGGCAGGGGAAAGGACTGATTGGCTCAATGCGCTCTCATATGTCTTCCAGAGATGTGGAGGAGTCTGTCTCAGGTCTCTGTCCAGACCCGGCAGGCTTTCCCTTCCAGGTCAGCCACAGGCTATCTGCCCTCCTTTCACTAGATAGCATCGCAGAGAAGGGTTTCACCTTGAAGGCAAGGAGACCTAGCCCTCCTGGAGGACATCTTGCAGGAGGCCCCAGGAGCACAAGGAAAGGGTCAGTCATTCTCCCGTAAGGTAGAGAACCCCCAGCACCCTTCCCCTTCCTCATCACGTGAATCCCATCAGAGCAAGCCAGGCAGGCCACGGACTCACAGCCTGGCACTAAAAGGTAGGCTGAGCTGGTCTGATCCCTTCGCTCAGGAATTTGGACCAAGGAGTGCAAAGAGACTGAGCAAGTTAGCAACAGGGACAGAAGCTGGACAGTCATGAAGTGGAGACGTTGGTGGGGCAGCCACCATGGGCCATGAGCGACTGAAGTCAGAGGGCAACAAGGAAGTGGGATTGTGGTGTTTGGACAACACAGAAAAAGAGCAGAGGCACCAATGAGACACCAAGAGGTGGGCCAGGATGGAACCCAAGCACACCCATCCCTGAGCTGCCCTCCCCATTCCCAGCTAGCCCCAGGAACAGGCTCTGGCCTTAGGACAACCACGGTTTTACTTGAAGAAGCCTAAGTGAGTCTGTTCCTTCTGCTAAAGAGCCTCATCAGATCTTGGGACTTGGCCAAGGCATGGAGCCAGGGGCCTGGTGACACATTCTCCAAAAGTGGTGTATTTCAGAAAATGTTTCATTTCTGATACTGTTGGCAGGAAGTTTGTTAAAGCCATCATGAAAAGACTTCAGAGGAAGCAATGCAAAAGCAAGACCTTGAGGTGTAGACAGAAGATAGTCTGAGGATGCTTCTTCCCCCATCCCTGGTAACTAACGGTGCAAACCTTATACACGCGCACACACACACACACACAGACACACACGTCCTGACTCAGGTCCAGCTGTCAGTATCTCAAAAGCTAGATGCCCACCAAATGTGGGGCTCTTTTTTAGTGTGCTTCCTCTCCCTGATGTTGGAAGTTGATATGGCTCAAGGCTGAATCCAAGGACAAGCTATTCTCAAGGTCCTCATTGCCTAAAGCTCCAAGCTGTCCACCTCGGGGCACCAATGGTTCTGCTGTACCACCTAGATCCCCACCTTCCAGAAGTTCTCACCTCTACTTCAGGCTGATGCACCCAACTCCAGCCACAAGCCTGGCCAATTGCCCAGGGCCTATTCTGTAACGTGTAGAGAATTACTCTGGGGCTTTAACTAAACTGCTTGCCTGCTTTCCCTCGGTTCTAACTCTGGAGTACTTACCAAGACTCATCTCATCCTGCCTCACGGTCCGATTTACCCCCACCCCCACCAGAAATCAAGCTAGATTAGCAGAGAGGTTAACAGAAGGGGACGAGAATTTGTCCACCACTAACAGAGCCGTTCACATTATGACCCAGATGTGGAGGTGGGAGGACAGCCAAGGAGCGGTAGTGTGGGAAACATCTTTGTTTCTCTTTCCATCCTTCCTACCAGAACAGTATTCTCTAGGAAAAGAGCTGTGGACGAGAGAGCAGACCACCCCCTACCCCGGGCCACTGGAGCAGCAAGTGTTGTCTACACTGGGGATGGGGTGCTGGTGTGGAAGGGGCAGCTCTGTGTGAAATATGGGATTGAAGTTTGAGAGCAGACACCGAGTCTGAGTCTTAACCAAAGTGAGACTCATACTGACCGACAAATTATAGATTTGGACTACACATCATTAAGAAAGGCTGCTAATAAGGAAATCCGGCTGTTTAAAGAGTGCAGTTAGTAGCAATTGCTGGGAAAAGCAAGTCATTTCATTTATCCCTCAATGAGCTGATATGAGTCAATCAGACAGATTCACCTATGGTCATTACCAGAAGTCCCAGCTTCTGATATCAAAAAGACATGAGAGTTGATGGAAAAATTAGGATCGTGAAAGTGACAGGGAGGTGCGGCACAGCCCAGGCAAGGGATCCGGGATTGGATTTGTCTCTGTGGACCACAATCCAGAGCATGGCATGCTAAAATTAGTAAGAGGATGTTGTGGCAACAAGGGAAGCTGGTATCTCAGAAAGGATGAGAAAAAAATGAATCTTTTATATTTGAACAAGTTTGAGTACTCAGTTGAGTTAAATTAAAAATAATGATACAGGCCAGGCGCGGTGGCTCACGCCTGTAATCCTAGCACTCTGAGAGGCCGAGGCGGGTGGATCTCTCAAGGTCAGGAGTTCGAGACCAGCCTGAGCAAGAGGGAGACCCCATCTCTACTAAAATTGGAAAGAAATTAATTGGACAACTAAAAATATATAGAAAAAATTAGCCGGGCATGGTGGCGCATGCCTGTAGTCCCAGCTACTCGGGAGGCTGAGGCAGGAAGATCGCTTGAGCCCAGGAGTTTGAGGTTGCTGTGAGCTAGGCTGACGCCACAGCACTTTAGCCCGGGCAACACAGTGAGACTCTGTCTCAAAATAAATAAATAAATAAATAAATAAAAATAAAAATAAAAATAAAATAATGATACAATCCTATGACATTTTAAAAATACATCTTTTCTGGGCCTGCCTTTAATGTGGCCTGCTGTGCTGTCACCCGCCCAGTGTCGAGTACAGTGATCTAAGATATGCCCAAAGCACCTGGATTTCCATCTCAAACACATTTCCCCAGTAAAAGGAACCAGGGATCCTGAGAAAGTATCTGATTTTATATCTTGGAGCAAGGATAATTAAGATGGGTTTGGAGCATCAATCTGTTGCCAGAAAAAAAATATGCTTCCCAAACTGCCCAGGTGGTTTTAAAGGATATAAGAGCCAGTCTAAAGGGGCTCCCACTGAACAAATTGTGAAAATTTTGGCATTAGAAGGAAAGCAATAGTTCTCTGCAGAGTCATATGAGGCAGCTAAAAAATATTAAAAAGAAAAAAGAAGAAAAAAGGTATGTATAAGTTTTAAATGGTGTGTATTTACAGTACGTGGACCAAGCCAAACTATGTGCATACTGTATTCAAGTTTTGGTCAACATCACAATTTCATCATTGCAAATCAAGCAGTTCAAAGATTCATTTTTATCCCAGCAGGGGATGAAGAACCTTAGTGGCTCTACCCAGACAAAGAAAAATTGTGGAAAATTTTGCTATAACAGAAAAAATAAATAAATAGTGTTGGAAAGTCTAATTATCCCCACAGATTCTCGGCCTAATAGACGCCAACTTAAGATAAATCATCCTGGAAGCCTTTCTGGCCCCCTGTCCTGAGCATGAATATCCCCCCAACAGCTCAACTCAAAGTGCCTCAGTGTGAAGTGGCCCAAGATGATGGTCGTGTGCCCCTGAGTGGGGAGAGTGTATTTGTAACCCAGGATGAATAAAAGAACCTACTCATACTATCGATAGGTACTTTGGCACCTGTTAGTTTATCTGTGATAAGGAGGTCTTCGATCATTCCACTGTTTCATATGTACTTCCATTTTAAGACGTTTGAGACAGTTAAGAGAATCTGTTACATTTTTCTGTCTATCTTTTTGGATTTACAAGAATTGCTTAAAGGTTTAGGAAGATCTGACTTATGAGATTTGAAAGACTACTTTTGCAGGGGCTTGATGGTTAATTTTACGTGTCAATTGGACTGGACCGGGGAACACCCAGATATTGGGTCAAACATTATTCTGAGTGTGTCTGTGAGGATATTTCTGGATGAGATGAACATTCGAATGTGTAGACTGCTCTCCCCAGTGTGCATGGGCCTCATCCAATCCACCGAAGGCCTGAATAGAACAAAAGGTGGAATAAGAAAGAATTTTCTCTCTCTGCCAGACTATCTTAGAACTAGGACATCAGTCTTCTGCCTTCAGACTCAGATTCAGCCTCAGCTTTCCTGCCTCTTTAGGACTTTGCATTCAGACTGGAACTACTCCATCAGCTCTCCTGGGTCTCCAGCTTGCCCACTGCAGATCTTGGGACTTCTCAGCCTCCATAATTGCATGAGCCAATTCCTCACAATAAATCTCCTTAAACACACACACACACACACACACACACACGAACATATATTCTATCGGCTCTGTTTCTCTGGAGAACCCTGACTAATACACGGCATTAATGTATTTAAGAGATTCAGCTAAATTAAATTTGAAAGTGTGGTTTGAAATGTCTAAGGAAATTTGATCAATTAAGTACAGAAATGGTGTGGTATAATTAAGAAAGATTTAATCTGTGAAGCCTATGATTTAATTGAAAGTTAATCAAAGAACAAGTAGAAAAATTTCTTATTTTTATATAAAAATTACCGGACTTATTAAGGTAATATTTATAAATTGAGATTTTCGGCTTACGAGACATGGGATATTTAAACTTTAGTCAATTGAATAGTAAATAAAACGTTAGTAACTCTTAAGTACTCTGTTAAGAGAAAAACTTTAGACAAATTAAATTTAACAGGGTTTAATGGAGCGAAGAACAAGTTAGCATCAGGCAGGGATCCCCACCTCCCACCCGCCACCAGAATAGGGTCAGAGTGGCCGGACGCTGCTGCGTGGTTGGATAGGATTTATGGGCAGAAAAGCAAAAGTGACACACAGAAAAGGGAGTGAGGCACAGAAACAGTTAGATTGGTTACAGTTTGACGTTCACCTTATTTGAACACGGTTTGGACAGCTGGCTGCCTTTGATTGGCTGAAACTCGGTGACTGGTACAGAGTCGGTTACAGTCTGTTGATTTGTCTAGTTAGGTTACAGTTCACCGTGTATGGCGAAACCTCTGGGCTGAACTTACAAGGAGGCGGCTTTACGCTAAATTAATTTAACAATTCCTTTCCTGCCCAAATCCCCCTCAGAAATTTTTTTAAACCCATCAGATGTCAACTGTCATTTCCTGGGTGCTTATCCCAGTATTCATTTCCTGTTTGCCCCGAATTGGTCCCAATCACTCAGCCCTTGCCGGCCTCCCAGGGTCACTTCAGTGTGACCTTCAGAGCCCTTTGTCCTTCCTCAGAAGATCCCCACACCTTTAGCTGTCTTCACCTGCTTGCTCTCCCCAAGCTTGGCTCTCTTCCGGGAGGACACCACAGCCCTCTTGAGTGAAGTCACCTTCTTCCCCTTGCTCCATGGACATCAGGGCGGAATACTTGTCCTCTTTGCTGTCACAGACACCTTCTCCTTCGGAATCCCAGCTCCTCTGAGATTGCACTAGACCACTCCAGTACACCACCGTCCTTGCTGCTGTGATCTACCCACCTCCCACACTTCGTCCCGTTCATCAGCGACCCTAGCACCTGCATCCCTGATTCCTTACCGCTCCGCCTTTCCCCATTCCTGCCAGCCTCTGAATCTGCACGCGCAATCCACCCAACATCCTCCACAGCCCGGCCTCCCGTTTTGATGGGACCTGGCATTTCACTTGTGGAGGTGGCAGAGTGACAGCACAGAGAGGTCAATGCCATTGAAAGATTAGTTTATTGCCCACAGTTGCCGAGAGGAGGGAGACACACCATGCCACACAGGGCTACATGGGAAATACCAGGACAAGGGGAACACGTGGCCTGAAGACTTGACCGCGCTTTCCGTGGAAGGAACAAGCAAGGCAGGGCAGGCAACTGAAGCAAGTTTAGCACTGGAAAGTTTGAATCATTTCAGTGGGCTCTGGAGTAGAGGACTTTTTTCTAGCTAATCCTGGGGAGACTTAGATGGGGGGGGATGTTCACTGTGTGTGAAATAAAGGAGGTGGCTGGGGATGTGGGCTCTGGGTTGGATACTTTGCATACAAAAGGCATGTTCTGGGAGAGTCATTTGCATTCTCTGGGAATTAGCCCTGGGAAGGGCATTCTCTCTAGGATTAGCAAAGCCCCCCAGATGTCAAAGTATCATAAAATATAGAAAACAAAAACATGATTAATAACCTCCTCAACTCTTCATCTTCTCTTCCACCCAATCTCAGTGATCTGCTCCCACGATCGCACCCTTGCACTTGGTATCACCAGTACTGCCATCGCCCCTGAAAGGTCCATTTTGGGACTCCCACTCTCTAATCACCACCTCCTCATACTTCTACTTGGCTTTCTGTGCTGACCCCATTCAGCAGTTCCACTGAACCAACGATCTTGCTTCCTGCAGTGCGGGGCACATGGTATATTCAGTGTTAAGTAGATAAATCACCCCACAGGCCCTCACTATCCTCCTCGCTAGCTTAGGGATCATGGTCCATCACTATATAACCACCTCTCTGCAAACACCCTCCCAGCCTTACCCCTTTCTTCTTTGTACTTGACTGGCAAACCCCAGTCTGATTAAACCCAGCTGCCTATCTATCCATCCTGCAACCTGAGCACCCGAACACTGTTGGAGAAAATACCACAACCACACTAACTAGTCTCGCCTTGTGTTTTTGACCCAGATCTCAAATGGGCACTCAATACTGTACAAAAATCATTCCATTTTCCTGGTGGAAAGGTTTTCCTCTTCAAGTAGAGATTCCACATCTTTTCTGCTTTCTTCAAACCCTCCCTCCCCACCACACTCTTAGTTGATGCTGTTGCTCCATAGACCAGTGAGGAAAAAAGAGGCAGTGGATAAGGACAGCCGCGTCCTCCCAGCATGAACTCCCCAGCCAGGGCCCCGGATGGCAGCTTCCCTCTCACTGCAGTGACGGGTTGCCTGGGATCCCCTCCTCCCACTCGTGCCCTGGACCCCCCCAGGAATGCCTTCGTGCAGCAGTCCCCCTCTCTGACATCACCAGTTTCTCTCTCTCGAGGGGATCATTATCATAGAAACACGCCTTGCAAAACAAAGCTAAGCCCTTCTTGGACCCCAAGTGCACCTGA
Organism: Propithecus coquereli; assembly: GCF_000956105.1. Taxonomy (NCBI): domain Eukaryota; kingdom Metazoa; phylum Chordata; class Mammalia; order Primates; family Indriidae; genus Propithecus; species Propithecus coquereli. The sequence continues at coordinate 3,060,283 of NW_012146856.1, forward strand.
AGCCACCGCCCCATGTCTGCTCCCCTCACAGCCAGAAGAGCTGTCCGTGTGCCCCACCTCCCATTCTCTCTTCATCTGCTCAGACATTCCTGCTCACCTCTCCCTAATCAGCTCTTGGCTCGGCCACACCAATGACCGCCACTGCCATCAGAATGGCATCCAGCCCTGCCCTCCTCCCCCACCTCTCCTTCCCCCGCTCCTCCCGCCCCTTCTAGCGCAGCCACGCTGCGCTTTCTGCTCCCCAGCCCTCGATCTCATTCCTGCCCTTGGGCCTCGGGCCTAACACAGATGTCCATCTCAGTCGGTCTCCTCCTTCCCCTCATTCAGATCTCAGCCCAAACATCTCTTCAGAGAGGCCTTCCCTAACGACCCTAAGAACCCCCTACCCTACCCTTTTTTAAACACTGTTAAGGCTATCAGTTCCTTAATAGCCTTATCCCTACTGGAATTACCTTATTTTCTTCTGTTTGCAGGTGCTAAATAAATAAAAAATACTAAATAAATGGATAAGCAAACCCTTACTGAAAGCTCTACGCAACCCATAAACAGCAGTGTTAGGGCAGGAATTCGTACGTGGATGGAGAAAGAATTCTCAACACAAAGATTAGGGAAGAAAGAAGTAAAAGTTTATTTTATTTTCTCAGAAAGAGAGAAAGGGAGGGAGAAAGAAGGGAAAGAAACAAAAAGAGAGAGAGAAAGAGGAGGGAAATGGCACAGCACCTGAAAGAAAGAAGGGGGAAGTGCTGGCTTCAAGCAGAAAGAGCTTGGGATTTTTATGGGGAAAAAAGAAAATTTTTCTATGGCAGACTGATAGCAGGAAAACGGCTATGGAATGCTGCATCTGGGTTTTGTTTTGTTGTTTTTTCTTTTTTTCTTCTTCTGGAGACTAGCTTACCAGCAGTCTGGCGGGGCTGGTCTGGCGAGAAGGATTTACACTTTATTTCTGTCTGCTCAGCTCTTCTCAAATGCTATGAAGACACTCTCCATGGGCAGTTAATTATCAGAAACTGCGAGTTAAGATCCCTGTGGTTAATCTTAGAGACAGCAAGTTAGATAGTTTCTTTTTCTCTGTTAGATAATTTATTAGCAAGACCGTCCTTTCAGGAGGGGTGGGGAGAAGTAGGACTCCAGCTGGCAGGGCCAGGGCCTGTCAGTTCTGCTGCTGAGACACTCGGCTGGCTGGCAGCCCAGGAGCACCGTTCGTGCACACAACTGTGGGCTTGGTTCACAAGCCCCCAAAGGGTACTGTCCCCCACAGGCCTGCCTGGCAGGGGGAGGTCAGGGGCTCTGCAGTAGGAGCAGGCCCCAGTCCTGGCCTAGCAGTGTTCCCCCTCGGTCAGGCCAGCCCCTCCCAGACCTCAGCGGGACATTACTGAGAAGGAGAATCCCAGTGAAGGAGGAGAAGGCATGAGAGACCTGTCACAGCCATTCCTGGATCCTATCAAACGGCAGCAACAAAGTGCTGTCTCTCATCCATCTGGAAGCCTCCCGGACAGAGAGCAGCCTGTGCAGCCTGTGCTGACCTCACACCAGGGGGTAGTCAGGAGGTCTGGGGACCGTATCAGCCTCAGCGCACTCTCCACTCCCGCACTCAGGAGAGGATCTGGCTGAGAGCTGAGAGTGGCCAGCCCTCCTCTCCCAAATGAGGGACCCAATCTCTTTAGTAAAAGCACCCACCCCGCCCCTTGACCACCCAGCAAATTCTAACAAATCTTCCAAAGTTCAGGTACAAAGCCACCTCCCTGGGGAGAAGTGGCCACGCCCTCCTTTGGGGCTGTGCCGGAAGGAAGAGGGGAGGGCTGTGTGCTCACAAGGGTTTGTCTGTCTGCTTTATTGGCCACGGAGCTACTGAAGGCAGTGACTTTTTCTTACCCATGTTTTACCCCCATCCCTTGGCACAGGGCAGAAGCTGAACGAATAAATGAAAGAACACATAAGTGATAGAGTTTCCACCACGTCCAGAAAGTGGTGAGGGAGGAGTCGGTGGGGCTGGCTGTACCTCCAAGCGTGACGCAGATGACTGCACACTCTTTCTACAGGGAAGCCCAGCCTCAGGCAGACACCTGCCTATCCCACATAGTTCTTGCTCCTTATTCCTGAAAAATAACCCTCCCAGGGGCTTTAGCTGAATGACTGATAAATGTCTGTCAGCTCTGCAGTAGGATTAGTCAACCTACTTCTTTTATATATGCCTTTTTTATTGAGATTGTAAAGGAAAATAAAAATCTCAGGACCACTCCCCCAACCCCTTAGGCAAAAAGGAAGGTCAAACCTGGAGGCTGAGTCACACAGCACCCCCTTCCAAACGAATAGCTGTCACTAACATCAGCCAGATCCCCACAACAAACGTAAAAGGCCTCAGGCACCTACAGGGACTGCCCCCACAGATCATTCAGAAGGAAATTCCTTGCCGGAATTTCTTTGCCTCCCATAAACAAGGACAAGCAAATTGTAACATTAAGTCTACAGGCTAAGCCTAGCTCCTAAAACTAAAATCTGTTCTATTCCACGCAATAACATTGATTACAAGTTTATCTTCCCAGGTGCAGAACAGAGACAAGATCAAAAATTCTTCCACCTACCCAGGGACATCTGCATAATTGATTCTTCCTTCAGTCCCTTTTTCTCTTCTAACACGCCCCTTATCTTATGTAAAATGTAGATGTTCTGGGCCTCACAGAATGTAACCATTTGCCTCACTGCCCACCCCTCCTTTTCCTTTCTGTGTGCCCTCTCCCCTCAAATACTGAGTTCCCACATCCCTCTTTGGAAAAACAGTCACAGATGTGTCTGTGGCTTGTGCTTTTCCCAGGTGCATCCTCAAACTTTGGCTTAATAAACCTACATTGATTGAGATCTTTGCCTCGGTCACTTATTTTGGGTTGTCAAGATAAAATTCACATAACATAAAATTTGCCACTGTAGCCATTTTGAAGAGTAAAAATTTGTTTTTAGCGTATTCACAGTGTTGTGGAATCATCGCTACTGTCTAATACCCAAACATTTCATCACTGCAAAAAGGAGCCTCATACCTGTTAGCATCCCCAATGCCCGTCCCCTATCCCTTAGCAACCACTAATCTGCTTCCTGTCTCAATGAATTTGCCTGTTCTGGACATTTTATATAAATGGAATTATGCAATCTTTGTCCTTTTGTGTCTGGCTTCTTTCAGGTAGTGTAATGTTTTCAGGGTCAATTACGTTGTGGCATGTATTAGTATTTTATGCCTTTATATGGCTGAGTAATGTGAACTAGAATAAAATTTTAAGCCCCCCAGCTGACTGAATGGACCCCCCACTTGGCCAAGGGGCCCCCAGAAATACCCTAGAACTAGTTGCTGACCATGAGAAGGGCAGTCAGGCACGCCACTTCATGCCTACCTCCCTTCTTGGAGATATCCTTTGTGACTCATTAACAGGCCTAAGGTTATGCAAGACAAAGCTTGAAACACACTTTCAGGTCCTCAAGTTACTTAACAGATCACATAAGTCTGGGTATATGTCCACTATATGTCCAGTGGCTTGTCTCTGATTAGCAGACTTCCTTATCTTAACTTAAAACATTCTAAGCCTTTAGACAAAGCTTCATTTCTTTAACCAATTACAAATCAAAGAATCTTTAAACCCACCTGTAATCTGTAAGCCCCCCCACTTCAAGATGTCCCACCTTTTCAGGCCAAACCAATGTACACCTTCCACGTATTGATTTATGACTTCACCTGTAATTCCTGTCTCCCTGAAATGTATAAAAATAAACCGTAACTCAACCATAGAAAGTCCACTTGCTCAAGGCTTCTTGGGCATGGCTCCATGCCATGGTCCTTAAACTTGGCTCAGAATAAACGTCTTTAAATGATTTTACAGAGTTTGGGTTCTTTTTCCACAGATAGTAATATTCCATTGTATGGAATATGTATGCCATGCCATAATTTGTTTATCCATTTATCAGTTGGTGGACATTTGGGTTGTTTCTAACCTTTTTCATACTGTGAATAGTGTTTCCATGAGCATTGATATACAAATATTTTCAATTCTTTGGGGTATATTCCCAGGAGGAAAATTGCTAGGCCATATGGTAATTCTAAGTTTAACTTTTTAAAAAATTTTTTTAAAGATGGGGGCTCTCTATGTTGCTCAGGCTGGCCTCAAACTCTTGGGCTCAAGTAATCCTGCCTCAGCCTCCTGAGTAGCTAGGACTACAAACTCAGACTACTGCACATGGCTTAAGTTTAACTTTTTGAGGGACCACCAAACTATTTTCTACAGTGGCTGCACCACTCACGTTCCCACCAGCAATGTATGAGGGTTCCAGTTTCTCCACATCCTTGTTAACATTTATTATTTTCCATTTTTTTATTATAGCACTCTAATGGTTGTGAAGTAGTATCTCTGTGGTTTGGATTTGCATTTCCCTAGTGACTAATAATGACAAACATATTTTTATGTGTTCTTTGGCTTTGAGTATCTTTTTTGGAGAAATGTCTACTCAAGTCGTTTGTCCATTTTTAATTGTGTTGTTTCATGTTGTGAGTTCTTAAAGAGTTCTTTATGTACTCTGGATACTATGCCCTTATCAAATCTATGATTTGAAAATATCTTCTCCCATTCTGTAGATTGTCTTTCTGCTTTTGATATTGCTCTTTGATGCACTAAATTTTCCATTTTGATGAAGTCCAACCGGCCAGCCTACTTTTAAAAACATTTGAAAAACATTTTGGGGAATTATTTTGGAAAAAAAAACAATTATGGAAATTTCCAAACACATGCAAAAGTAGAGCATGGTATAATGAAAACCTTTGAACCCACATGCAGCTTCACAATAACTAACATTTTTCAATGTTATTTCATCTATGCCTTTGTTTTTTGTTTGTTTTGTTTTGGCTGGAATATTTTGAATCAAATAGTAGATTGTGTTGTTTACCTGTAAATACTTCAGTATGCATCTCTAATTCACAAGGACTTTTGGTTTACATAAACTTCAGGCTATCATCCCACTTGACAAAATATGCAATAATTTATTAATAGCATATAACATGCAATCCATATTCAAATTTCTCCAATTGTCTCAAAAGTGTGAGAAAGAAAAAACCTGTTTACCTGAAGAATGTGAGCCCTTTTAAATTATCAGGCCCAGAAAGTCATCTAAAATGTAACAATAGTCACATCTCAATCCCCCTTGAGCTAAATAATTACTTCTTGAAGCCACTTGCTATTCCAGCTCTAGACTAACTAATGACAAGTAGCCATAAAATGCCATACACCCTATAGTTCGACAGTGTGCAGCCGATCACTAACCAATGCTATTTCTGTAAACCAATAAGAATTCCTGATGAGCAACTTTTGTAATCACCCTTCTCCCGATTAGTCCTTTTTTTCTTTAAAAACTTGAGCCTCTCTTGTTCTTCAGAGCACTCCTCACAGCAACTCCGAAGTCTGTCTCAGGCTTCAGTCCTCAACCTTTACACTTGAATAAACCCTCTTTAAACTAGATTCTGACCTTTTTGATTATTTTAGGTTGACAGATGTCTTTTTTACAGTTGATTCAGGGGCCCCATAAAAGTCACATATTGCATTTAACTGCCATGTCTCTCGAATCTCTTTTATTTTATCGGAGCCCTTCTCCTGTTTTGTTTTTTTTTTTATGACATCGATACGTTGGATGAACCATGCCTTTTGCCTCGTACAATGTCCCACATTCTGGATTTGGCTGAGATCACATTGTACCGTTTACATACAAAGAACTGAGCGGCCAAAGTTGGGATCTCGGAAACAGAGCAGACCTTAATAATAATAGCTAATAGCTAGGTGGCACAAACTGGGCGCTATACATACATGAACTCATTTTATCCCCTACAACAACCCTAGGGGGAAGGTAGTACTATTACCCCTATTATACAGATGAGAACACTAAACCCAGAGAGGCTAATTTGCTCAAGGTACAAGCTAGTAAGGGACTGAGCCAGGATTTAACCTTGGCAGTCTGGTTCCAGCTTCTGTACTCTTCCCTGTTGTGAGATTTGCATCTTGTCACAGAAGCCCTTTATGACAGGATGCTTTTCAACGCTGAGATTGAAGGAAAGACCCAAGGTCAGATCTTCCTTTTCTGGGGCAAGTGATTGGAAGCGCCTCCCGCCCCCCTTCGTTATACGAATGAGTTTCTAGGGCTGGTAGCTATTTTCCTAGCAGTAGAGTGTAACAGGGCTCTTCGAGACACATAATTATCTTCACTTTAGAGATGACACCCTTACCTGAGGTCCCCCTGCCTCCTAAGCAAGGTCTCTTTCCCTGAGCTGCAGTCTTTCTAAGCACCGATTCTGGGCTGAGGGACTGGCCAGGGTCTGGGGGACAGCCGCACGGAGTCCAGGTTCTCTCCCAGGTTCTCCCCAGCACGGTTCTCTCTGCCTCACCAGCCCATGACTCCACAAGGGGCTGCTGGGCCAAACCTGAAGCAGGAAATGCAGCCCCCACAGGAAACTCAAGGGCACAGGGGATCTGCTGGGAATCAGGCGTGGTCTGGCTGGTCAGCCCCTGACTGACTCCCTGCCACGGGTCCTTCTGTGACTGGGACCGGAGGGCTACACTGGGCATTTCCTGGAGGCGCAGTGGCCCACAGGCTACTAACCTTCCAAAGCCCAAACCCAATGCGCACACACTTCCAGATCACCTTACATCCTCATCTTTCCTTAGTCCTCACCTTTCCAGCGGGAGATAAGCCCTTCTTACCCCTTCCCTGGGGGCTGGAATGGAAAAGAAAGCCACACACAGCCCAGACCCACCTGGGAGACTGGCAAGCCCCACCAGAGAGAATCTGTACCGAGGCGGGAGTGGTCATGGAAATGCACAGGGATGCAGTCCCACCCTGCTCTGGTGCGTACTAGCCGGGCACTGTGCTCAAGCTCCATTTCTGTTACCTCGTCGGTAAAATCGGGATAATCTAGTCTTATTTCAGGGGTCCACACATTTATCTGTAAAGGGCCACAGAGTAAATATTTTAGGCTTTCTGGACCAGACTATTTCCGTCATAGCTACTGAATTCTTTTCTTCTAGCAAAAAAGCAGACAACTGGTGAAGGAATAGGCGTGGTTTGTTCCAATAAAACTTTATTTACAAAAGCACTTGGCGAGCTGGATTTGGCGCACAGGCCAAATCACAAACCTGCTGCGAAGAATTGACTGTCCAGTGGGGAGCACTTGGGAGGAGTCTTGGGGGTAGCGGACGTGGTTACAAACATAAAGCTCTGAGCCCCCCGCACTTCCAGACGGGAAAGGACACGGGCCTGGCAGGCCCATGTGCCTGGGCTCCGCTGGGGCCTCTGCCATAGGCCGCCCTCTGATCCACGCAGGACCGCGGTTCCCTCGAGAGTTAGACGGGATGACCAAAGACGCCTTTCAAGTGCAGAGAAGGAAGCGCCAGCCTGCGACGCTCAATCCCCGGCCTGCGCAGTCGTGGGGCGCAGACCCCGCCCAAGTGCACAGTTGGCGGAGGGGCCTCCGTCGCCGGCCTGAGAAACCGCAGGCTCCTCCTCGCGCTATCGGCCCCGCCCCAGGGCCCCGCCCCCAGCCAGCCCCTGGTCCCCGCCCCCCATCCCGGGCCCGCGAGCTCTGGCCCGGCCCCGCCCCTGAGGTCCCCGCCAGGGCCTGGACCGGCATGCTTTGCGGCTGCCGCCCCACGCACGTGCGGCGGCGTCCGGGCGGCGGCGCAGGAGGTGAGCTCGCGGAGCGGGCGGTTGTGCGCGCAGTCCCGCTGGGCCGGACCCCTTTCCGGCAACCGGGCTGGACCCCTCTCCGGCTTCCTGCCCGGAGCGCGCTCGGACTACGGAGCAGCCTAGGGGACCCGGGGTAGAAGCGTAGCGGGGACCCTTGTGGCCCAGCCCCTTGCGGGCTGCTCGGCACTGCCTCCGAGACCTAGCCCAGAGCGCCGTCTTGGTGCCGGTGGTCCTGGCGGCCCTGGCGTGTTGGGACCTTGCCCCGGAAGGACCGATCCTTCCTTTCCTACCTTCAGTTTCTGCGTTGGAAAAAAAAAAAAAAGCCCAAATAATACGATTCTTGTAGGAGTTCTTGATTAAAATAGGCCAAGCGGTACCCTGCGTTCTTGTTCGCGGCATCTTCATTGCTAAGTAAACACTTTTCACAGACAGGGATACAGATAGCCAGTCAAAGTTAAATAATTGTGAATTTTTACGGACATAGTCACGGATGAAATGATAGGTTGCTTGGGATATTTCAAAATATCCCAAAGTACTAGGGTTAGGAATTAAACATAAGAATTTGGGGGTGCACGATTCGGCCATAACACTGCCACTTTACTAGCTCAGGGTTTTGGCCAGTTTACCTAACCTGCCTGTGCAGGTTTTCGCAGCTTTAAAATAGGGGCAATAGTGGGATGGGGGTGTGGGTGGGAAGAGAAATGAAACACGATTGGCCATGAGTTGATATAATTGAAGTTGGTTGATGCACTATTTTGTCTGCTTTTGTATATTTTAATTTAGTTTGTAATTTAGCATAACAGATTTTCTAAAATGAAATTTGCTGTGTTCAAATACTGTGCTTGTTGTCGTCTCCTAGGGCTGCCATAACAAAATACCACAGACTGGGTGGTGGCCTAGCTGGCAGAAATTTATTTTCTCCCTGTTCTGGAGGCTAGAAGTCCAAGACCAAGGTGTTGGTTTCTTCTGAGGCCTCCCTCCTTGGCTTGTAGATGGTTGTCTTCTCCTTGGATCTTCAAATGATCTTCCCTCTGTGTTTGTATGCTAATTCTGCTTATAAGACACCAGTGAGGTTAGATTAGAACCTAGGCTAATAACCTTAAATTACCTCTTTAAAGACTCTTGTCTCCGATCCTTTTGTAGTTCATAAATGTGATGATTGGGCTTTCACGCGCATGCGTGAGATGTGCCTCCCTCAAATCTTGTTACGGCGTCGGCACATTACCCATCTGACATGAAAAAATAAAAAAAAAACTGTGTTGGCTGGGCGTGGTGGCTCATGCCTGTAATCCTAGCATTTTGGGAGGCCAAGGCGGGCAGATTGTTTGAGCTCAGGAGTTCGAGACCAGCCTGAACAAGAGTGAGACCCCCGTCTCTACTAAAAATAGAAAGAAATTAATCGGACAACTAAAAATATATAGAAAAAATTAGCCGGGCATGGTGGTGCATATCTGTAGTCCCAGCTACTCGGGAGGCTGAGGCAGTAGGATCGCTTGAGCCCAGGAGTTTGAGGTTGCTGTGAGCTAGGATGACGCCATGGCACTCTAGCCCGGGCAACACAGTGAGACTCTGTCTCAAAAAAAAAAAAAGAACTGTGTCTTCAAATACAGTCACAGTCTGAGGTACTGGGGTTAGGAATTAAACATAAGAATTTGGGGGTGCACAATTCGGCCATAATACTGCCACTTTACTAGCTTTTGGGGTTTTGGGCAGTTTACTTTGCCTGTGCCTCAGTTTTCACAGCTTTGAAATAGGGGCAATAGTAGTAATTAGGTCATGGGATTGTGAGGATTCACTTGTTAGATAAGATATGTAAAGCTCTCAAACTGTGTCTAGCGTGTATTAATAGTAAGTACTCAATAAATTGAACATATGGTAGGGCTTTATCATGGGATGAGTGGTGGAGCACACTTAGTGCTGTGCCTGGCCATGGGAATAAAAGTAATAATTACAGCCGTTACCACAAGGGATGTCTGCTGCTGTGCCAGACACTAACTGTTGTGTGCATGTTCATTCATGTACTTCAGCAACCCTAGAGATGGGCAGTTGTCACATGCTTGTTTGGCAGATGAGGAAGTGATGCACGGAGATGAGCTGGGATTTGAACACAGGCAGTCTATGCACAGGCAGTGCTGTATTGCTTCAGTTAAAAAGGGTGCAGCCCTTGGAGGATGTTGAGTCTGCAGGCAGGCCCAGAGAACTGTTGGCTGACTTTTCTTTTTCTTGGCACAGGTTGTCAGCGGTGGCAGCACTCATGGCTCGTCCCCTGTGGTGGGCTGCAGCATTTGTGCAAAGACACAGGACAGGCCTCTTGGTAGGTTCCTGCGCAGGCCTGTTTGGGGTGCAGATCTCGTACCACCTCTTCCCAGACCCCGTGGTCCAGTGGCTGTACCAGTACTGGCCTCAGGGCCAGCCAGCCCCGCTCTCTCCAAATCTGCAACACCTCTTCCAAGAGGTGCTACAGGACATAGGCGTCCCCTCAGGCCATCGCTATAAGCCCTTCACCGCCTTCACCTTCCAGCCTGTGGTTGCAGGCTTCCCAAAACTCCCTGCTGGGGCTGTGGTGGGCATCCCTGCCAGCTTCCTGGGGGGCCCAGTGACCAACACTGACCATACTGTGGTCGTACACGGGCAAAGAGTAAACTGGCAGACCCCAGCAGGTGCCAGGCTGAGAGATTCCCTGACCCTGTCACATGACGCCCAGAAGTTCGCCTTGGCCAGGGAGGTGGTGTACCTGGAAAGCAGTGCAGCTGCCCTGCAGGCTCTGCTGGCCCCAGCTTGCCTGGCAGGGACCTGGGCACTGGGCGTGGGTGCCAAGTATGCCCTGGGGCTCTATGGAGGCCCCATGAATTTACGGGCTGCTTTCAACTTGGTGGCAGCAGTGGTAGGCTTTGTGGCCTATGCTTTCTTCACAGACTCTCTCACTCATTCCCTGGAAGCTTGGCAGGACCGCCGCACAGCCTCCCTCTCTGCAGCCTATGCCCAGGGTGGAGTGCAGTTCTATGAGAAGATTCTGTCAGGCAACCTGGCCCTGCGCAGTCTTTTGGGCAGGGAAGGGGAGAAGCTATATACGCCCAGCGGTAACGTCGTCCCCAGACATTGGTTCCGCATCAAACATTTACCCTACACCACCCGCCGGGACTCTGTGCTGCAGATGTGGAGGGTGACACTGAACCCAGGCCGCTCCTGATGGGCTCATCACAAGGACAGTTCCAGCTTGTGCAGGCACCACACTGCTATTGACTCTCGGGGGCTCTTAGTGCCTGTACACCCACAGCTCACGGTCAGAAAAATCACAGGCTTGGGAATTAAATAGCCTGGATTCTACCCTTCACCACTTACGAACTCATTGACCTTGGGCAAGTCCTTTTATGAATCTGAGCCTTGGTTTCCCAAACTGTAAAATGGAGAGACAATGTAAACTGCCTCGAAGAATTACAGGATTAGGTGAGATCATGAACTTAAGGGCCTAGCAGAGAGGACATGCTATAAATAAACAGGACGTCCCTCCTTCTTGGTCTTTGATTGCCAGTGGGCTGTAGGAGTTAGGCCACACCTTACCACCAGAGGTTCTTCCAGTATGTGAACACTTTGTACAGCAAAGAACCACCCCTCAGTTTGCCTGGCAGTCAAATCCCAATTTCCCTCCACTGTGGTAGAGGTTAAAAGATTTAAGAGGCCACTATGAGAAGTTAGTGTGGGCCTGGGAGGCTATTTTAAGGTGGGGCCTTAAGGGTGTTGTGACAGGGTCCCACAAATGCAGGTGACACTCGGGGGAACCAAGAAGGGGTAGAGGGGCCCAGGAGCCCCCTGGACCCAAGGGGAGAGGAGACGCTTCCAGAACCTGGCAAGGAAACCTGTGGCTTGGGAGACTTCACCTGAGTTTTGCCCAAAGGTAGAGGAAGGAATAAACCGTTGCAAAACTGAGTCCCTGCCGGGAGGGAGCTCACTGGCACAGCCCCAGAGTGGTCAGCCTCCCTGGACACAGCACAGCCAGGGCTTGGAGAGCAGAGGCAGTGAGGTGGGGTGGGCTTGGCTCTTAACAGAGAGTGAGGAGAGCAGAGGGGTGGAGGTGAGCAGTGGACTGGGCCTGGTGTCCCCCTAGGGACCCATGGGAGGCTGTGTCCCTGCCCTGCTTGTTTCTCTTGACCCCTCTGGTGGTGGATGGCGCAGACCCCCAGTTTTGATCCTTGGACAGGATATTGCAGCAGGGGAGAGTTGTGATGGGGAGCCAGGCCCAACGGGGCTTCATGGCATCTTTTCGTTGGAGATGACATTTTCCCTGGGAGAGTTTTGAAGAATTCAGGCCTGGCACCCATGTAACTCAGGGCAAAGGGATTAGGCCACGTGCAGGAAAGGATTCGAAGTGGTGGCAGACAGTTCCTGGCAGGAGACTTCAATAGGAAAGTGAGCCAGGGGAGGGGCCCGCAGGATGCAGTGGGGGTGACATATTTTCCTCCTGGGTCACTTGCCATGGAGGACACAGTGGGGGCAGCACACCTTCCTGCTGGGTCGCTCGCCACGGGCTGGAGCTCAGCATGCTCCACGCTGGACCTGGACAGGCTGGTTCCTGAGCACAGCTGGTCCCCTGCTCATCTTGGAGGTCATCATGCATGCTGCCCCTCCTAATTGCTCTCTGCTCTGCATGTTCTCCAAAGCCTGGCCCAGGCCATCTCAAACCCTCCCGTTGAGACCCCTCCCAGCTGATTGGCAGGCAGGCAGCAGCCTTGCCCTTCCTGCTCCATCCCCTTTTCTTCATCTCCGTGGGCCTCCTGGCTTTTCTCCCAGCTCTCCCAGCTCTTGGAAGTGTAGGTCTGACTGGCTCACTCTCCTGCTTAAAACCCTTTAGGGACATCCCCTTGCTTTCTGGCTAAAGCTCTGTCTCCCACCCATCCGGTATCCCACTTCTCCCCGCTCTGCGCATCCTAACCTCACCTGCATTTCGGTTCCTTAACTGCTCTCCCCTCTTTCTCCAGGTAGGCGTTGTGTTCTTTGTGTCCTTGCTCTGGGACACTGTTTCCGGTCTGCCTTTTGCTCAGTTATTTAGTGCTTCTGCTGCAGGAATACTCAGGGACCTGGCCCCTCTAGCGTCACTCCACCTAAGGGACCTCCGCCATCTCTTGTCAGACCCCATTTATGTACTGTTGTGTACCCTAAACCTCTTCCTGGCTGCTAACTGTATTCGAGATGTGGTGGACTTAATGGTTTAACTCTGCTGAAAAGTAATATCTACAGTGGTAGAATTGTGTGTTTTGTTTACAGCTCTGGACTGAGGCTCTGCATATTTTTTAATAAATGAACAAGGCTCTAAGCTACAGCAGACACAGCCCCAGCTCCCTAAAATCTCAGCAATTACAGTAAGGCTGGCTGGTTGCCCTGGATGAAGCCACTGTGAAACCCATCTGACCCTGTCCTATCTTCCCTACCTCAGGACTTTCCAAGGGCAGGGCTTGGCCCCGATCTACAAATGCTGACTTCAGTGAGGAAACCAGGACACTTCTGGGTCACTTCCTGTAGGGCACAGATTACTACCCAGGGCAGCAGGAGGATTTTGTGATATAATGTACCCCTACACATAGATTTAGGGGTTGATCCCAGAAAGGTTAAGAAACATGCTCGAGGGCTTTGCAGGTGAGCCAGGTGGCAGGAAGTTACTGTGTAAATGTTACCCTGCATCTTTCCTTCTCACAGCCCACTGTGTGCCGCAATCATCAGGCCTCAGCCCCGGATCCCTGGAGAACATTGTTCTACTGACTTGGGCCCTGCTTCCCCCCATCCTAAGTTCATGGTTTTCTGGGTATAAATGTACAGCGATGCCCAATACACCAGAGCAGTCGTGCACAGACCCAGAACCAGGCTGACCTACAGAGAGGTACGTCAACACACAAAGACCTCCCCTTCAACCCCCACATATGCACGTGCCCATTTGGACACAGCCTGATTATGGGGAAGGGAGTCCCAGCGTCATGGCTCTGGCATTGGCTCTGACCCTAGCTGGCCCTACTGCCTCTGTCCCCACCAGTGTCCACGATGCAGGACCCCACTCAGCCTTGCCTGGAGCTGGGCACACACATGCAGAACCTGATCCCCATGTGTGCATAGATCACAGGCTGAGTCCCAGAGGGATGCACAGGTTGCTGCCCAGTGAGCCCTGCTTGTCTCCTGCCCACCACGTCCCCCAAGTAATGTAATGGGGCCTTTATTAGGCACCACTCTGTGCTAGTTCTTAGAGACTTTTTCGTTTATCCCCAGTTGGGGCACATAGTTGGTGATATTATTATTTCAGTTTTACAGGCAAGGAAAGAGCACAGAAAGGTGAAGAAATTTGTCCTAAATCATAAAGCTTTGTAAGTGGCAGAACAAGGATTTGAAGCTGGCAGTCTGGCTCCAGATTTCATTCTGAAAATACTAAATTTATACTGGCCTATTTATGCTGAGGGTTTCATGATGCAAACTTTTACTGTGGATTCTACAGCCCTTCCCTTGCTGGGTTAGAGGTGACTTCATGCTCGCTTGTTTTATTGGGAAGAAATGGTCACTGAGCAGAACTTCCAGGGAGACCCTTCCATCTCACTGAAGAGGAAGGGGCACCCCGCCTGTCATGCTTAGTGCTGAGGTGGGAATGGGGCAGAGGGCAGAGTGTCATGCAGCTCTAGGAGGCACCAGCTGAGGACAAAGGGGCCTTAGGAGGCAGGGAGGGAGCAGAGTGGGCAGCCAGCTGTGGGTTCAAATCCTGGCCCTACCACTCTGGAAAAGCAATCTTGAATAAATTATTTCACACCTCTGGTCCTGAGTTTCCTATCTATAAAATGGGGACATTCACAGGTATCTTATAGCATTGTTTTGACAGTGAAAGTGAGAGAAAGTTTGCAAAATGTGGAGCCTGGTGAGGGTGTATAGTAGGCTTTAAAGAAAGATTGATTTCCTAAATTTCAGTGCTTTTAAATGGTATAAAGTGTTCAGGTCTTAGAGTTGCTGCCCAAATACAGCAATTGCTTGAGACTGGAACCCTCCCAGAGAACTCACTGCTGCCTAATACAGCTTTACTTTAAAGCTTTCCGAATCCCCACTTGGGGCAGTTCAGGTTACTATCTATCAGTTGACATCTTTGGGAAACTACTTAATTACTTGGCAACTGAGAGCAGAGGACCCAGGTGGCTCTAGGGGGAGATACTGGGCACTGACGTGGGAGATGGTCCTCACTCCTACTGTACTAGTAATTTTTAAATGCTAAAACGTTGTGTTGGTAAGAGTGTGGTAAAACTGCTACAAAGGTGTGCTGTTGGTGGTATTTGTGTTGGGCAGCCTCTGAGGTGGCCCGCAGTGATCCCCGATCCTAGTGTTCTTGGCTTCGGGTAATAAACCACTTCCCTTGCTCCTCTCGGTTCTAAACAATAGAATACGGTAACATTAAGGGATGTCATTTCTGTGATTACGTTACAAAATATGGTGACTTCGGTCTTCTGAGCAGACTCTATTGTCTTCTCGGCTTTATGTGTTTTGTCTTGAAGCATGTTGCCATGTTGGAGAGGCCCATGTCACAAGGAACTAAAGGTGGCCTCTGACCAACAGCCAGCTAAGAGCTGAGGCCCTCTGTCCAACAGGCCACAAGGAACTGAATCCTGCCAACAACCACGTGAGCTTGGGCGAGACTCTTTCCCCCATCCAGCTTTCAGACAAGGTCCCAGCCTCAGCCAACACCTTCATTGCAGTCAGTGAGAGCCCCTAACGCAGAGAAGCAGCTAAACTATGCCTGCATTCCTGACTCACAGAAACAGCGAGGCAATAAACATGTGTTGCAGTAAGCCGCTTGGTGTTGTGGTAACTTGTTATGCAGCAATAGATAACTAATACACTTTATTAATTGGCATTATGTTTTTAGCAAGCAATTGACAAAACTTGATCCAATCATAAAACTGTGTCTTTTGACTGAGTAACTTCAAATCTAGATTTATCCTAGGGCTATAATCCAACAGAAATTAAATATTATATGCCCAAAAAGATACATAAGAGCATTAGGTATAAATACAAAATATAGGAATAATGGAAATGTTGAATAGCAGTGGCTTAGGAAATTTTGGTACATCCACTTGTTGAATATTGTTCAGCCATTGAAAATCATTATGAAGACTATAGCAGAAGCATGAGGAAATATTAGTTATAAATATCAAATCTTTTAAAAAATATACGAGGTACTATCTGCATGGGGATTGCAATAATAAAAACATTGTAAGACCTGGGAGGAAATTCACAAAACTGAAAGTAATTCTGTTATGATGGAATTTGAATGACTTTATTCATTCAAGTAGTAAGGATTTATCACTGTATGCATTTACAGTCATGCATTGTTTAACAATGGGGATACATTCTGAGAAATGCGTCACTTAGACGATTTCAGCATTGTGTGAACATCGTCGAGTGCACTCACACAAACCTAGACGGTATACCCTACTACACACCTGGGCTGTATGGTATAGCCTATTGCTTCCAGGCTACAAACCTGCACAGCATGTTACTGTGCCGAATACTGTAGACAACGGTAACACAATGCTAAGTATTTGTGTATCTAAACAGAAAAGTCCCAGTAAAAATATGGTATAATCTTATGGCACCACCATCATGTTTGTGGCTACTCATTGACCAAATGTCATTCTGCAGCAGGACCGTGTGTGTATGTGTGCATGCATGTGTATATAAAGGCCTACTCAGAGGGGATCTGGACCTCCACCCTCTCCTGGCATCAAGGTGACAGATTCTGGCATCCCTGCTTCTGGCCCTGCATTCTTGGGGCACGGCCAACCTTCTGTCTGTGGGTTACTGTGGCGGCCATGAAAATGTGCTGCTCAGACCTGCTGTGGGCACAGACTTGACTGACAGCCCCGGCTGTTGCATCTCTCGATCCATCCAGCGCCATGCCTCCAAGGGCTGCTTTCAGCCAGTGACTGAGCATGGTGGCAGTACTGCTGCAGGTGAATTGAGAGACTCCTCCAGTGGGTGACTGTGGCTCGAGGACTCCCCAGTGGCCTAGGCAAGCCATTCTTAGAACTGCTCTGAATTCTGAAGTCGGTCCTTCCCCCTCTCCTCCACGATGTAAGACTCGTGCCACGGTCTGAGCAATCTCCCCACCCTTCTCTGTCTGTCTCCCTGCCTTGTCCTTCACAGGCATTCCCCCATACAGCTCCTGCTCATGCAACCCTGTCTTGGGGTCGAGTTCTCAGATGACCTGAACCAACACAGTTACTGCCTCAGTCAGGTGCAGTATGAGGTCCTGGGGACACACCCCTGCCCTCAAGGAGGTCAGAGTCCTGCAGAAGAGACAGTTTGACAAGCATACCTGCAGTGACAACACGTGAGATCACTGCTGTGAAGGTGTGTGAGGGAGTATGGGGGGAGGGCACCCAACTCAGTCTGAGATGGGAGGCAGTCGGGGAGGACTTCCCAGGAGAGGTGACCCTGTTGCTGAAACCCCTAAGAGTGAGTTGAAGGAAGTCAATGACAGTAGTGTCAAATACTTATTTATTATGTGCCAAACACTTTATGTATATTAACTCATGTAATTTCTATTAATACAACAGTCCTATTATCCCCATTTTATAGATAGGGAGGTCAAGGCACAGAAAGGTTGAATGGCTTCCCACCAGCTGGTGCTGGATTGGGGATCCAGACCCAAGCAGTCTGACTCTAGCATTGTGCTCTTAGCCACTGGACTTTCACTTAGCCGGGCGAAACAGGAACAGCCTGTATAGAAGCCAGGAATAAGACGGTTCATGCGGGTTTTTATCAGTCAGGGTCCAGCCAAGAGACTGAAGCCACACAGTAGTCTGAACAGGGAAAATTCAATATAAAGAATTACTTTAGGCCGGGCGCGGTGGCTCATGCCTGTAATCCTAGCACTCTGGGAGGCCAAGGCGGGAGGATCGCTTGAGCTCAGGAGTTCGAGACCAGCCTGAGCAAGAGCAAGACCCCGTCTCTACTATGAATAGAAAGAAATTAGCCAAAAAACTAAAAAAAAAATAGAAAAAAAAAATTAGCTGGGCACAGTGGTGCATGCCTGTAGTCCCAGCTACTCAGGAGGCTAAGGCAGGAGGCTCACTTGAGCCCAGGAATTGGAGGTTGCTGTGAGCTAGGCTGACACCACAGCACTCTAGTCCGGGCAAGAGAGTGAGTCTCTGTCTCAAAAAAAAAAGAATTTCTCCATAAGGAATTATTATTACTGTAATAATGGGGGGCTGGAGTGATGAGGATTGGCTTGTCAAGAGCCATCTGGACTCAGAGCCACACTGGCTCCAACTTCTTCCAATCCCAGCCCCTGGAGCCTTTGTTCTCCAGAGGGCCTTGCTCCTTGCTAGAGGTCAAGGCTGAATCGTATCGATGGATCCAGATCATGTTATCACCCACCTCTACCTTCCCGTCTCCCAGCCTGCTGCCCAGGGTGCTGTGAGGACAGGCTGCTGATGGCAGGCACTGCAGGCGTTGTGAAGGCTGGGGGCCTGAGGAACAGATTAAGGAGCAGAGCCCAGGCAGAGAGAGGTGGCACCACATGCCACACAGCAGTGTCATTGCTCTATCCTCAGACCCTCTGTATGTATAGACTACTGTCATCATCCACTGAGACCTGCCAGGGTCTGATGCCGTGACACTGGCTAGGCTAGGCACTGACAGTCACAGTGTGGCTGTAGTCATGCGGGGTTTACCCAGCCCGGGCAAGTGGATACTGTTTGCTCACTGGCTCGGTTCTCCCAAGACCTCAAATCAGTGTCAGTGTTGAATTTTCCCTAACTTCATCCACCAAGGTCCTAGAGCTTCTCCCCAGTGGCAGGGACTCTCTCACTTCCCCAGGTCTCTGAGCTTACATTCCCTGAGCTGGTCCCCTTCAGAGCTAAACAAAGCACAACGGGAGGGCCCTTCTGGTGCCAGTGCTTGTGAGCAGCCCTGGAGGCCTGAGTCATGCATGTCTTTGGTCGATGTGCTGAGGCAGGAAAGAACTGGAATCCGGGTCCTGAAAGGCTGCTAGGCCATCTTTGGCCGTGGAGCCAGACCACCCGGGTTAAGATCCTGGCTCTGCATGCAGCTTACCCCTCTGGGCATGCAGCTTACCCTCTCTGTGCCTAAGCTTTCCCATATAAGTTGGAATGATGACAATGCCTACCGCCTGGAGTTGTTTTGAGGCTAAAATGAGTTAATGTTTGTAAAGCACCTTGAACAGTCCCTGGCACAGAGTTAAAGCTTGAGGAAGTTGAGTACAATTTTTGTTCACCAGTCGTTGCCCAAGGCACAGTGGTCGGGAAGTGACTAAATCAAAGCTGGCCCACTGTGGCACTTTTGGAAACGTCTTAGGTGACTGTGATGTGAGTCGGGGTTGGCAGCACTGCCCTACACAGCGTTCCCAAGCCCCCGGCAGAGTTTTATTTATGTGCCTGACGCCCTGCTGGCCTGGGACTTCTATGAGGGCAGCAGTTGGGCACACCTACCACTTATTCCTGGTACCTGTTCAGGAAGCGCTTGCTGAATGCATGACCTAGTGTGACAGGAGGCAAAGAAGGGCAGGGAGCGTGACAAGTGGGCTGACTCCAGAGGTGCCTTATCAAGGTCAGCTCAGTGCACATTTCTCAGGGGGCCACATAGGGGATAGGCTGCTGTGACAAGGCCTTCAGACCCCTTTTTGTCCCCCCTGGATTGGGCTCCTCCAAAGGATCCCCATTACCTGCTGGCATTGGTGCAGCAGCAGCTGGAGGCCACCCGTGGCCACTGTTCCCAGGACCAGAGCAGCCTGCTCAGCCTTCTTGCACCCGACTGTTCTGCGCTGGTCCTGGGGAGGAAAGGTGGCCCAGCCATGGGGTCTGGACTCAGCCTCTGTAGAGGAAGCAAGCACAGATGTCATGGGCTCGAGACCGCTCGAGATTTGGGCCACAGATGCCCACCTTGGCCCGTCAGTGCCTCCCTCTCCTAAGCCGGGAGACCCCTAGCTTCCTCCATCTCCTAACTCCTGTTGGACTCACTTTGGATCCAGCCCCTCAGGCTGGCTCTGCCAGCCAAGTGAATGTCAGGAGCCGTCTGTTGCCTAAACCGTGGCAGCTGTTGGGAAAATACTTGCATACATATGAATCAGTTTTGCTTTGCCTCATGATAAGATCTTCAGTTGAGCAAGCGGAGATTCGCTAAATTATGCAGAGGCTACGTTAACCTGAGGAAGGCTGAACTGACGGTCCAGGAAAGGGCAGGAGAAAGAGGTCTAGAGACAATTAAGGAGGTGCAGCAGCTGGGAGGGCCTGCAGGCCTGCTTTGTAACTCCGGCTGTGGCACCTGTGAGAGCACCAGGCCACATCCACCTGACGAGTCCGACGCTGGAGTGGCTCTCACCAGCGGTGGCAGAGAGAGCTTTTGGTGCCTCACCTTAGGCCTGTTCTGCGTAGCCCCACACTGGAAACTCTTCCATGGAAAAACATTGCAGCTCCCACACAGGGAGCCAGGCCGTTTCCTTACATTATCTCATTTAGTCACCACAAACCCCTTAAAGAAAGACAGGGAGCAGTCTCTGGGTCCAGAAGAGAAGCAGCAGCTTGGCGAGGTTAAGTCCATGAACACAAAGTTGTTGGTGATGGGGCCAGGGTGGGGACCCATGGCGCCCTCATGCAACAGCAGCTGGAGGCCACCCTTGGCCACTATTCCCCAGGACCAGAGCAGCCTGCTCAGCCTTCTTGCTCCCTGATTGTCCTGCACTGGTCCTGGGGAGGAAAGGTGGCTCAGCCACAGGGTCTGGACTCAGCCCTGTGAGTCCTGTATGGCCTCCCCGGGGAGGTAGGGATCACAGCAGCTGCCTTTCGTGGAGCAGCAAAGCCCCCAGAGACTGTGGGGACCCCCCTCGCCCCCATGCTAGGGTGCTCTTGGGGACTGATTTGAAGCCATAGCATGTGGGGCACCCAGGATCCCTGACGGGAGTGTTTCTGTCACTCAGTCACTTCCTTGTCCCCACACAGTACTGGCCAGAAGGTCTCGCTTCTAAAACTCCGGTTCTTCATAAAACTTTCTCCAAGGAGAGGAAGCTAGAGAGTGAAATTAGATCAGCTTTCAGGAGAGGAAGCTTCTGAATCACCTGGGGTGCTCGTTAAATGCAAATTCCCAGGCCTGCCGAGAACTGCTCAATGGGACAGTCCGTGGGCAAGACCCAGGAAGCTGCTGTTTCCACAAGCTTCTCCCTGACCTATTCAGTTGAGCAAGGGGAGATTTGTGCACCTTAAAGTTTGAGATTCACTGCTTTTGGGTAAGCCACGCTGAGGTTACTGTTCTTTAAATACCGGAGGAGTGCAGCCCCTCAAATCCATGCAGCCCCTTCAGAGGGAAAAGACCTCGGCCACACCTGAAACCAAGGTCTCCACCATGTGACCCACCCATGTGACCTCTGCCCACCAGCTGGAGCCACAGAAGACACATGTACACATACCACACACACCCACACACATAAACACATAAACACTATACACACACCACACACACACTATACACATACCACACACACACCACGCACATACATACCATACGCTACCACACACCACACACACACCACACCACCTACGCACACCACATACATACATACCACATGCACATACACGTACCCTGCATACCACACACACCATATACCATACACACACTACACATAACACACACACATATGCCACACACACACCATGCACACAGACACACCCAGGCAGCATTTGGAAGTCCAGCCTAAACAACGTATTAACTTGCTGGCCCCATCAGCTTCTCCCAGGTGTTTGAAGCCGAGGTGCGGAGACAGTGGGCCGGTTCCAAGTGGGGCCTGCAGACGCCCGGGGACCCTCAGAGGCAGCAGGGCAGAGGCAGCGCCGTGCGGACATGCTGCTCACCAGGCACTGTTCCCACCCACTTCCTCACCTTCAGGTAGGTGTGGCCGCCTGACCTGCTCTGGCCATGGATGTGATCGGCGAAGGGGCTACTTCTCCACGAACGCATTGGAGAGCCAAGGTGTCATTCTTCTGTGCCCCTGCTGGGGTCCACGTGCTGAGTGCCCAGGCGAGGAGGGTGTGAAGTGGAGCCCACACGTGAGGGACCTGTGGTGGGAGCGA
Organism: Propithecus coquereli; assembly: GCF_000956105.1. NCBI lineage: Eukaryota > Metazoa > Chordata > Mammalia > Primates > Indriidae > Propithecus > Propithecus coquereli. The sequence goes on from NW_012146856.1 coordinate 3,082,089, forward strand.
AAAATAGACCTTGTGCTTTTCAGGCCCAGATTTGGGGCTGTTTGTTACCATAGCATCATCTCGCCCCCCCTGGAGCCATACCTCGCTGAAGAACCAAACCAGCACAAGGTTAAATTCACTCTACTTAGACGCATGAACTAGAAGTGGGCCATGGAGGGGCTCATGAAGAGGAGGTGCCCTTTGGAGGAGTCCTACAAATTGTTAGTGCTCAGGCCTTTACGGCCCAGCGTCCGCCGATGCTGCGAAGCCCTTCTGAAAAACAAACATCAAAAAATGATTGTGCAACTCAGAGCTGCTCAAAATGCTTCGTTTGGATGGGCAAGAGTGTCTTTGTGTCTGTTTTTTTTTCCACTGAAAGAACATAAGCTCAACGGAGGTGACACCCCTGGAATGTGAACAAAATGGGTCTGGGAAAACTCCATCTCATTTTCCATCCCTCCCCCACCTCTCACGCCCATCTCTGTGAAAAGCCGAGAGCAATGCACAGATGTAAGGAGCTGTTTTCATTCTCGTGGCTACAAGCCCTCCCCTCTGTTCCCATGGCAGCCTGGCACACTCCCCGTGCACTTTTCACACCGCATTTTGTCTGGTTCCTTGTCTGTCTCTCCCAACTGGGCTGTGAATGTCTTGCGGGCAGGGCTGGGTCTTCCTTTTTGCATCCCGGGCACCTGGCTGGGCACCTGGCCCGCTGGAGGAGCTCAGTGACTGTGAGTGGCAGGCGGTGTGTGGGAAGATGGAGCAAGGGCGGAGAGGTGGCAGAGGCACCGTGGGGGTGAGGCCTGCGAGCTGAGCGCAAGCTAATCCAAAAGCATTTCTTGAGCCCCCACTGTGTATAAGTCACAGTGCAAGGTTCTGGGAAAAGTCCAGATTTGCATGACATACTTATCAGTTTACAAACACTTTCATATATGTTATTTTTTTAACTTCACAACATCCAGGGGAAGTGAATTGTACATAAATGATCCTGTTTTGAGAGTGAGTTTACAGAGTTTATGTGGGCATATTGTAAAGGACGGTGGCCTTGGGCCATGTGTCTTGCTTTGAGTCCTGGCTTTGTCCCCATCCAGCTGTGTGGCCTTGGGAAGCTTCATTAGCATCCCAGTTCATCAAAGGAGGGGACTGGCTCTGCAACTGCACACTGCTCGCAGTGCCTGGCCTGGCCTAAAACCTGAGACTCTCATTTACCGAAAAAGAGATGGGTAGCTGCCTGAGTATGACCAGGGAGAGGGGCCAGAGGCCGTGACCGCCTCCCCTTTGTGTCCACAGAGCATCCTCCAGGGCCCAGCCCAGGAGGCACACAATGGATAAATACAGGAGTGAAGAAGGGGCAGCCTGGTTGGGGACAATGTCCAGAAATCCCACCTGTTCACGAGCATGTGGGCAGAGGTCAGGCCTCAGGGATTAAACCAGAGCCAAGGGAAAGGTGTGGCTGGCTGGGCAGCTGTTGAGGTCATTATTGAGGTCACTCAATAAGTCCTAGGAGGACCGGGCCTGGAGAGAAGGTCTGTTGCTGGTATTTGTCACTTTGTCACTGACCTCACAGTGACCACGGTGGGTGCTTTACACAAATCTGCCACATCTCTATCACCAGCCCTCCATTCATTAGTTCAGCCTTATTGAACACCTACTATGTGCGGGGCTCTGTTCTAGGCCCTGGAGTAACGGCAGTGGGTAAAACTCCTGCCCTTGCATTCCAGTGCGGGCACAGACCCCGAGCGAGGAAAAAGCGTGACAGGGCACACAGCATGGTGAGAAGGGCTGCTGCGGGACAAGGGAGGGGAAGTGCTGGGCGGGGGAGCAGGTGCTTTCCTCAGTAGGGTGACCTACACTGAGAAGGTGACACTGGAGCAAAGAGGGAGGGAGCCAAGTGGAAATCTGGGGAAGGGCATTCCGGGCAGAGGAAGGACAAGGGCAAAGGCCCTGAGGCAGGCGCGTGCTGGAAAGGGGGCGGGGCGGGACCTGAGCGGAGTGAGGCAGGGAAGGGGCTAGACTGTGGAGGGTGTTGTGAAGGATGGGCTGGCCTTGTCCTCACCTTCATCTGGAAGCCTTTGCTTTATCTTCGCTCTGTCATGAGGTCAGGTGTCCCTCCAGCTAGCCCTGCCTCTGTGGGGGCAGCCCGCGCTGGAGAACTCCTGGGGCCGGGCACAGGCCTGACTGCCATCTCCTGGCGGGTGGGACAGCTCCACGCACCTGGCTTCCCCAGGACGCCCACAGGCGCGGCTCCCAGAGGTGCAGCTCACACCCTACGTGCCTTCGAATGGTACTACGGCTAACATGGAACCGAACCCCTTGCTGGGACTGAGGGGTCGGGTCCGCCCCTGCTCCGTGTGTCCCCGCACGCCTCAGGCTGGGGCTCCCGCTCTGCAGAACTACAGGCCGCGCTCGCTCCCGGCGCTTGCCCTTCCCTCTCCTGAACCACCGCAGGCCTGGCCCCCCAGGAGACCTGCCTGGTTCCCCTCCCCTCCTCCCTCCCTGTCTGCTGCTTCTGTCACTCGCCCGTCACTCTTGGGCGATTCGGTTCGGAGACGAACTGGCGGTAGACAGACTGGCAGGAGAAGAGGCGTGCGAGTGCGTGAGCGCGCACGCAGGCGCGGGAGCATGCGCTGATGAGAAAGGAGACTCAAGGGAGGGGCCGGGGGCTGACGCTTAACTAGCACCCTCTTCGTGGGGGTGGGATGTAGGCAGTTCTGAGTGGTAGCAAACGATGTTTTTAGGGGAAACAAATGAGTCCAAAGCTCAGACGATGGCCTGGGGCAAAGTTCCTCTAAGCTCCAGGGAGGTGGCGACAATTTGCTCGCTGTGTGCAAAGGTTGTCTCATTGTGCAGAGAGTCTCCCTGGTAATGTCTTGGAGCTGCCCTCCGAAGAACAGATGACAAGTCTGGACGTGGTGACAACTTTTAGTCTTTTCTCTCCTCTGGTGGTTCATCTTTCCTGACTATTTGATGAGATTCCTAGGGAGGGGGTCAAAGGCTTCTGGGGGAGCTTCAGATAAGGGAACTTCAGAGACAGGGGACAGGAGAAGGTTAGAAAGTCCTTGGTTCTGAGGCGGCTTCTAAGGCCTTCCAATTTCCTTTAATCCGAAAGCGCTCAGCGTGTCAAAGCACCGTGCTTTGAGGTATGGTTTTCTGAGCCCCAGTGTGAGCAGGAGCGTCAAGACATTCTGGCCAAACTCCGGGAGGCAAGGAAGCGGGCTCGTCCGCTCCCTGGTTCTAGGGACCAAACTTCAGGGTGGAGAGGAACCAGGGACAGAAGCGAAAGAGGAGATGGGGGCAGGAGGCGGGTGTACTCGGCGTGGAGCCGGGAGGGACCAGCAGGAAGCTGGGTGCTGTGGGAGTCCACAGGCCGGGGACTTCCAGGGGGAAGCCAGCGTTGTGGTGTCTCTCAGTTTACTTGTACTGGTAGCCTGAGGCCTCCGGGGGCACCGTCCTTGGCTTTCCCAGGCATTTGAAGCAATGGGCGACTCTGGCTTGTCCACGTGGGGCGAGAAAGCCACATCTTCATATGCCAGGCAGGTACCGTGTTGGGTCCTTTCGCATCTGTTCTCATTTAGTCCTCATGGCAACGCAGCTTCGGGGAGGTTCTTGTCTTCACTTTACAGCTGAGAAAAATGAGACTTACAGAAACGCTAAGTACGTGCCCACAGTCGCACCCACCATCGGGCCAGGTTGGAAAGGGCAGCCTCTTTTCTCGTCATTTCTGCCTCCCAGAGCAGATGCGGGGGCCTGGCCCCTGGTAAAATGCAAGGCCATTTGGAAGGTGGCACTGCACATGGGTCTCCTGGCTCCTGGCAAGTCTTACCTCACTAAACACAGTTTCTCCTGGGGATTGCTGTCCTGGAGACCTACACGCCTTTGTTCTTCCTCCGCCTCTCTCTCTCCGTCTCTGCCTGTCTTTCGTGAGCTGTTTCTGGCTGTGTTGCGATCTTTGCTGATCGCCGGCGTCCACGGCTCCCCCAGGCCGGCCTGTGCTGGAGGCCGGGATCACAGAGAGGATGCTGTCCCTGAAGGGCTCACAGCCGTCCTGCCTGACCCCGCACAGGAAGGGCGGGACAGAGGCGCAGGCACAGGAGTGCAGGAATGTGGGGTGGCCGATGGTGCTGAAACAGGGATTCCTCCTGGTCCCCCCAAACCCTTTCCCTTTCTTCCTTCTTCTCCCACTTAAGCTGCCCTGCTCCTTGCTTCTGGGAAGAGGTTTGAAGTTAGAAGGCAGAAAAAAAGCAGTAGTTTCTTGGCTTTTGTTTTCCAAAAGCTCTCCTAGACCCTTAGGGGAACAGAATGTCACCTGGGCTTGGACAAATGATCTGGGAGGAAACAACTGGAGATAAGAGTGAAGTTTCTTGCCTGGGCTGGTCCTAGGCCCTGCTTCTACAGCCGCTGAAATGCGTCCAGAACCCGGGGGGGGGGGGGGGGGGGGGGGG
>NW_012146856.1:3086556-3127417 GCF_000956105.1 Propithecus coquereli
AGAGTCAGTGTATGAAAAGTGTCTGGCTCCATGCCCAGGTCATGTGGGAACTCAATACATTTGAGTTCCCCTTCTTGTCCCTTCAACCACATCTGCACAGGGAGCCTGGCCCTCCTTTCCCTGGGGGGCCCCAGGTCAGGGGTGGGGCGGGGAGACATGAGCAGACCTGTTCTTGCAGAAAGTCTGGTGCCACTGTGAAGTGACAAGGCCACAGAGGGAGTCCCACAAATCCACATGTAACACGTGAAGGAGTCCTTCCATCAGGAAAATCGGGCTTCTTGCTAGGAATGGTTGCTGGCCAGGAGCAGCTCTGTAGGTGCCTATGAGGACAGATGACACAGAGGGCTGGTGGCTGCACACCCCCTACGTCTTGGCACTACATGAGAGTTCCTTTTTCCTCCACCTCTCTCTGGGACACAGCTCCAGGGAAAGGGCAGGAGAGAACCCTGAAATGACTGAAATTAAGTTACTTTAATTTCTTCTTAGAATCGGAGTTCAAAATAGAAATATAAAAATTAGAGCAAAACAAAGTTACTTTTCTTATTCACCTGAGTCAGAGACAAGCAAAAATGACATGGGAGCAGAGGAAAGGGGCGTATAGATACACTGGGTGGCTGGGGGGTGTGATTGCAGAAGGCTTCCTGGAGGAGGTGAGGTTGAATAAAACATTCTAAGGTATAACATGTATGGCAATCTAAACTTCCACCAATGTCAGAGCTGCTGTTCTAACCAAGACAGTCCTCTGTCCCAGAAAGATGAATCCAAACGTCCCTTGGATACTCAGTGCCCTGTGTGAACTTGTCAGAGGGCCGGTCCTAGAGTCTGGGTCCCTACTGCTGGCTAGCCTCAGGGTGGCAAATTGGGTTACCTATAGGAGCTGGCTGGGCACTGTTTCCGGCAGATGCCCGGACTGGCCAGCAGGGGGAGCAAGCTCACCGCGGCCCGGGGCGTGGGGGGCTCACCAGGAGCCCCAGGGAAGAGGGCGAGGGAAGCCCAGAGAGCCGAGAGTGCCTCCGCCCGTTTAATAGCCCACTAGGGAGCAGGCCCCTTCGTGAGCATGAGGCCCACCCCTGGGCGTTTATCCTTCCTCCTTCAGCCGTGGGCCCCGCCCTGCATTTTCCTCTAGAACAGTTCCTTTGGGTGCTACCCAAGCCTTCCCCTGACTTGTAACTGGGCCAAGAAAGGTCGGAGTTGACGGCACAGCGTGGTTTCCGGGGACCTCTTGGGATGGCTAGGGAATGGGGTGGGGCCTTTCGTGTTTCACCTGGACTCTCCAAGCCTGTGAGCTGTGGAGAGACCCCCATCAACTGAGTCACGTAGAGCATCAGGTGGGGAAAACAGTAATGGGCAAAGACGCCCATTGCACTCATTGAACAGAGACCAATCCAAATGTCCTCTAATGTTACTACTACTACTACTACTAATAATAATAATAATAATAAATTGTAGACCCATCATATGATGAAATGTTATTTAACCATTAAGAACACTATCTTCAGCCGGGCATGGTGGCTCACGCCTGTAATCCTAGCTCTCTGGGAGGCCGAGGCGGGCAGATTGTTTGAGCTTAGGAGTTTGAAACCAGCCTGAGCAAGAGCGAGACCCCATCTCTACTAAAAATAGAAAGAAATTAATTGGACAACTAAAAATACATAGAAAAAATTAGCTGGGCATGGTGGCACATGCCTGTAGTCCCAGCTACTCGGGAGGCTGAGGCAGGAGGATCACTTGAGCCCGGGAGTTTGAGGTTGCTGTGAGCTATGATGACGCCACGGCACTCTAGCCGGGGCAACACAGTGAGACTCTGTCTCAAAAAGAAAAAAAAAAAGAACACTGTCTTCAAGGGATATTTAAGGACGTGGGGTAGTGCTCACATATTCTGGTAGTTCTTCTCTGTTTGTCCTTCCAGAGTCATGCTCTGCCCTGCCCTGCACCCCGGGAGGTGGACCCTAGTGCCTCAGCTGGCTCCCTCGCCCTCTGGCTGCACGTTGAGTTCAGCCAATGGGAGACACCAGCAGGAGACGGGGGCGGGGGGGGGTGGAGCGAGGCTGGGATATGTCTCCACCACTCTCTCCCTGTCCCAGCGCCTCCAGGACTACAACTGCCACTGGGCAGCCCCCTCCGGACTCTGTTACCGCTATTTTATGCCCTTGTCCTTTTGGTCCTAAGGGTGGTAACAGCTTCCTGCTATTGCCAGCTCCTGTGTACCTCAGCATCCTTTGTCGGTTCCCTTGAGCTTGTCCCCATCTCTGTAAATCACCGTCACTAAGTGGCTCTGCATTTGCACCATCGGTACCAATGCTGTTTCGTGCCAGGACTCTGGTGCACATGTTAAGTGTAAAGAGAAGAATACAGAACTTCGCACTTTAAGAAAAGGCTGATACTTATCTGCGCCGTTTCACTGAACCCCCTTGGCAATGCAGCGGGATGCAGCTGCAAGGATCGTCGACAGCAGATTCCAGTTTAGAAAGCGCGCAAAGGCCCGGCTCGTAAAGCCTCTATGGGAGACGAAGAGTGTCTGACAGAGGAGCCGTGAAGGAGGTACGCCGGACACCGGTTCCATTTAAAACTTGCCGTGATCAGTACCAGATTGTACTTTTTAATGCATAATATTTTAACTCTTAGGAATGTTCTGATAAAAAGAAGCGGAAGGAGGAGGAGGAAGAAGGTGGCTTAATAAAGTAGGCCACATTTTCATTGTTGTGCGAACATAAAAAAAATTTAAAAATAAAGTAGGCCACATGAGCTCAGATGACCTGGTTTCTCGCTAAGCCAGATTCTTACCCAGCTCCAGATGGGAGGAGCTGACTTAATTTTTTAGAATCCCAGCTCTACCACTGTGTGACCTCAGTTTTTTAATCTGTGAAATGGTTATATTAATACGTGCCTTACGGGTCATCGTGATGATTGATAGAGTCAGTGTATGAAAAGTGTCTGGCTACATGCCCAGGTCATGTGGGAACTCAATACATTTGAGTTCCCCTTCTTGTCCCTTCAACCACATCTGGGCAAGAAAGTTACTGCTCTGTCTGGAACTGGAAGGAGGGGTGTGAGAAAAGCCTCATATTGTGACCGGGTGCCCGGCACATACTGGTGGCCCTTAATAAGCAGTTAACAAATCAATGAATGAACAAATGAATGTTCTGTCCAGATCTATCCTGCCCAGGCCAGGTCCCAGGAAGAGTCTTCAAAACTTCCTCTCTTTCACCAAAGCATCTTTGTTCTCTATTCCATTGTATTCATTTTTTATTGCTGTGCATGAAGTTTCCACAAATTTAGTGGCTTGAGCCAGCACACACTTGTTATCTTATAGCTCCTAGGCACAGCCTGGCTGAGTCCTCTGCTCGGGGACTCACAAGGCTACAAACAATGGGTTGGCGGGGCTGCATTCTCATCTGGAGCCTGGACTGGGGCTGGTCTCAGAGCCTGGGCACGTGCTGTTGACTTGCCTCAGGTTGCCCACGTCTCACAGACTCGTTTAGGTTGTTGGAAGAATTCATCACCTTGTGATTATAGGACTGAAGTCCCTGTTTTCTTGCAGGCTGTCAGTCAGCAAGAGCCTCTCTCAGCTTCTAGAAGCTGTCCGCAGTTCCTCGCCATGTGGCCCTCTTGCAACACGGCAGCTTTCTTCTTCAAAGTCGGCCCAGAAGACTCTCTCACTCCAGTCTGCTCAGAGCTGTGTACGTGTGTGTGCATAAAAATCACCTTTGCCGTATAATGCAACCTAGTCGAGGGAATGACAGCCCGTCACCTTTGCCATATCCTACTGATTTGAAGCAAGTCCCTATTTCCTCCCACACTCAAGGAGGTGGGGGGGGCGGGTTCTACAAGATGTGCCTCTTTGGGGGTCACCTTAGGATGTGTTCACCCCACCTATCCCCTCAGAGTCCTATTATCTGTTGGGCAATGAACAAACCGATGTATTTTCCTGCCATGTGAGCTATTAGCATTTTTGCCATGACATTCAGGAAATAACTCGTAAACCCCAGTTACCTGTAATAACACCAGGTGTCCTGGCAATCTTCGTTGCATATTTCCTTTGCGGGGGTGGAGGGGTCGCCTCCCCACCAGCAGTCTCACACTCTTGAAATCACGACTTAGACGGCCACCCACTTGTCCAAGTCCATCCACCCATGCATTGGCATATACTTCTCCTGCGGGGTGCCTGGCCCTGTGCCACAGAGACAGTGCTGCCAGCCTCTCCCTTGGTAGCCAGCTTATTCACTTCCTTTTTATTTTTTCCTTGGAAGGCCAACTTATTTATTTTCTTTTTCCTTTTGTTGAGTAAAAACATAGTTTTCACTTTAAGACTGCAAATAACACAAAACTCAACAGTGGGTTAAATAAAGGATTTATTTTAATCCCCTAATAAGAGGTCCAGAGGTAGGTAATGTCTTCATCATCCCAGGCTCCTTCTTGCTCCAGCATCTAACGTTAGTCCTCGTGGGCACAAAACTGCTACTGCATTACCAGACATTTCATCCATATTTCATACAAAAACACTTGGGGAGAGCAGAGAGACTTGCCTTTTTATTCTGGAAGGATCACTCTCCCCAAGGACTTCTACCTAGATTTCACTGGCCATCAGTAACTCCAACAGTATTGGGAAAGCAAATTCTTTTAGCTGGCCACATTGCCGGCCTGAACAAAACCAAGGTTCTGGTGGTAGAAAGACGGGGAGATGGATTTGGGGTAGGTCACCAGCAGGACCGCTGTGGAGAATTAGGCCAAATCTCCCTGGTTCTCAAAGCTGACGGTTGTGCAGCGGCAGCAGCTGATTCTTTCTGGGTCCTTTTTGACTGGCTGTGCTGGCACAGAAACGTTCTTGGTTTATTTGCCAGGAAGGTGTTATCTGAACTACCGCAGCTGCTGCAAAATGGAACCAATGGCTCTTCTGCCACACGAGCCCTGCTGTCCAGAGCTCTCTGGCGGGTGGGAAAGGGTCCCCAGGGCAAGCCGCAATGGGATGACATGTTAAAGTGCCAACTATGTTTAGGGCAGAGATGTTTTTAAAAAGTGCAGGCCTGGGCCTGTCTGCTGTCACATCCATGCCACTTGCGCCTCCCTGCTCTGCTCTGTGTTGTGTGGAGCTGACCCTGGTGGCTTCATTTCGGTTGTAGATTGGGCTCTTTCTACCTCGGGCAGCGTCCCTGCTGCAGCTGTGGTTCCACCACGTCTCCAGCTCCTGTCCCAGAAAGCCTGCTGTGGTTTCTGTTTTGCTACATGACCCCAGCCCCTGGGCTCTGGCGACAGCATTGCTTCCCTTACTACTCCAGCCCAAGCGTGGCAGTGTCAGACACTGTTCTCACGGTTCTCTGGCTCCTCGGTGCCCATCCACTGTGTAACCAAACTCTCCCTCAGAGTCCTTCTGCTTTAAATATACCAGTGGTTTTCGTCTCCTGGTTAGATCCTGACTCATACAAATAGTACAATAAATACCCAGACACTCAGCACTTGGATTTAACAATGATTACCATTCTGCCACGCTTGCTTCATCTATTTTTATTTTTGCGCAAAAAAAAAAAAAAAAACCCAGGCATCATGATGTTGCTAAATGATTTCAGCATGTATCTCTAAAAAGTAAGGACATTTTCTTACATAACAAACATATGAAGTTGTTCACGCTCATGCTCACATATGAACACACCTAACAAAATTAGCAAAAGTTCTTTATGATCATCTGATACCCAATCCATATTCAAATTCTCCCAATTGTTCCAAAGATGTCTGTTTTATGGTTGCTTTGTTCGAATCAGGATTTAAACAAGGTTGCATTTGGCAGATAGGTTTCCTGAGTGTCCTCCCACCAGAAGACGTCTCTCTCTCTCTCTCTCTCTCACACACACACACACACACACACACACGCACACACGCACATGCACGCACACACGCATGCGCACGCACACGCACACACGCACACACATGCACGCACGCACACACACACACACTCCCCACAGGCAAGCCCGTGCTGTCACACCCTACTTGTGCCCACTTCTCACAGAGCCCCGTGGGACAACTGCTTCTGCAGTCTCGGTCCACCGCCCTTCCAGGCACAGACCCTCTCTTCCCTTCTCTGGATCCCCAGGGACTCCAAGTCACTGCACTACAGCTTGGTCCTGCCTCTTTTTGATTTTTTTCTGCACCGTTTGTTTTGTTTTCCTAATAGTATATAAAGCCACACAGAGGTAAGAACTTAGCCTCTTAACGACTTTCAACCTCAAAGGGATCTTAAAGATCTTCTAATCTGAGCCTTGAATTTTCTTTTTTATAGTTTTACAATTTGCATGAATAGTACATCACCACCCATCTTATAGATGAGAAAGCTGAGACCCAGAGAAGCTGAGTCATTTGCCTAAGGGTACACAGCAAGTTGGCACCTGAACAGGCATCCACTTTTGGTGGGTTTTCCACTGTACCGTGCACCCCTGTCTTTCCATTTTCTGTGGCACCTAGCATTGTGTTACGAAACGCAGAAAGTTCCTCACTCAGTGCCCGTTGTGTAACACAGCTACTGTACCTCTGGAGACTCTGAGGTGAGGACAGCTGTGCCACTTAGAGGCAGTTATTAAAAGTTAATGACTGGTGTTTCCTGGCTAAAAATCCCACCCCATACTACAATCCCTTTGAATTTTCAAAAAGTGTTTGATCTATTGTGGGTACCACAGGCCTTTGGTGGTGACTAGTGGGGCCATTCGGCTGATCTTAGGGAAAGCGGACCCAAACAGGTGACGCTAAAACGCACGGCACTGTAAACCCGTGGAGATGGTGAGCAGACGGGTGGTTGCCAGGGGACAGGGAAAGGGGGGAACAGGGAGTGACTGATTAATGGGCACGGGGTTTTCTTTGGGGGCGTTGAAAATGTTTTGGAACTAGACAGAGGTGGTGGTTGCACAACATCTTGAATGAACTAAATGCCATAGAATTGTTCACTTTAAAATGGTTACTTTTATGTGATGTGTATTTCACCCCAGTAAAAACAAATACACCACACTTAAACCGGTTTAAATGTCCCTACTCAGCTCCACTAGTCCCAACCACACCCCAGCCTTGCCATCACCTCAGACTACGTAAGCAGAAGCCGAGATTCCATGGGGAGATTCACCAGACTCGAGGGGAGCAGGGTATTGGGGAGTACGTTGGCTCTCCCTTCCTCAGTCGAGGGAGGCCCTGCAAGAGCATGGCCCTTGCAGACCGTGGGTGCCTGTAGGAAGCATGTCCCCGGGCTGGGGAGAGGCTGCAGGCAGGATGGAGCTTTGCAGTCCAGCAGCTCACAGGCCTGAGACGTGCCCACAAGTTTCGAGTTTCGTGGGGCAGTAGGTTTCTTGGGCTGTCCTACCAGCAACCTCACGCAAGAGAGCCGGTCCCAGGCAAAGGGAATCGAGCTGTCAGAGGAGAGGCCGAGGGAGGGGCCCAAGGCCATTCCCCTTGGGAGATCCATTTGGACACCTGCCATCCTGAAAACAGCAAGAGAGAACCCACAAAACCCACAGAGGAAGAGGTTGCAATCAAATGCCCAGTGAAGCAAAAAAAAGTCTCTTCCTTTCCCCCTCCCCCCAAGTCCCCAAGCACAGAAAGAGAAAGAGACCAAAAGAGCTAGGAGAGGATGAAGAGCAGCCACGCTGCCCCTCACCCCAGGCGCCTGGCTGGAGGTGGCTGGCACTGAGGGGCATGCAGGCTGTGGACACCACATCAGACCCAAGATTTCAGGCTTTGAAAATGAACTGGACTGGCCTGGAGGGGGCTTTTAATACCCCAAATCAACCAGAAAGCTAGGGGATCAATCAAAGATTTGACTAAGGATTATGAAAAGCAGATTTGGTATAAATCTCCAAAAGATCCGGAGAAAAAATAGAATCATTTCATGTTTGTGCCCCACAGAGTTCAAACTGTTGAGTAAGTTGCTTAATCTCTGTTTTCTTGTCTGTAAAATGAGGGTAATGATGCCCTCCTGCTGGGGACTGGGAATTTCAGTGGAGTCATGTTCGTAAAGCACCTGGCACACAGGCGGCCAATAAAATGTGAGCTGCGCTGGGAAAGCAGGCAGGGACACGCGTCCTGGGAAGCCCATGCTCCTCAACAAAGGCTCTGTTTTTCTCACCCCCTGGGACGTGGAATGTAGATAGGCTTTTTTTTTTCTTCTCCCTGAGGCTGGCTTCCTTCACTGAATAAAAACCACCTTAGTCATTGCCTGGGAAGACCAGCGGCACACAAAGTAGCAGGCCCAGGACACCCAAGAAAGCTGGAAAAGGGGCTGGGGGGCCAGTAAACTGAGGACTCGTGACAGTTACCTAGTGACTCCCGGGGGGCTATCTGAAGTCCCCAGGATAGGCTTCCTGAGACGACGGGCCTGGGCGGAGGAGGGGCAATGCGGGCTGGAGAAGCAGGAACACAAGTGCCCCATTACCTTGGCACCCACCGGCAGTGTCACCGGAGGGCTGATGGGAAGCTTCCCCTGAAGGCCTTGGGCTGGCAGCCCTGCAACAGCATTTCAGTATAAATTGGTCCCGAGGACAGAGACAGGTCCAGAGCCTTGGGACTGACAGTAAAAGAAAAACTAGGGCAACAGAAAGACCCGGATTTGGTGTCTGAGGCCTTGGCATCGAGCCATCCCTTGGTGTGTCTTCCTAGATATGTGATGGTTGGTAAGTGGCTTGTCTTTGGGCTGCAGTTTCTTTATCTGTAAAAATGGGTGTCACAACACCTACCTTTGATAGACTGGATTGTTGCTCTCAATTCTTTTCTCCCTCCTGCCACGTGATTTTGCAGTGTGCAAGAGCGGCAGAGTGTATTCACCTCCATTGCTGTTGGGCTTGGTCATTGTTATGGGCTGAATTGTGTCCCTTCTAATTTGCATGTTGAAGCCCCACCCTCCGTTGTCTCCAAATGGGACTGTATTTGGAGGTAAGGCCTTGAAAGAAGTGATTAAGTTAAAATGAGGCCATTATGGTGGGCCCGAATCCAGTGCAACTGGTGTCTTTATAGAAGAGGAAATTTGAGCACACAGAGAGACGCCAGGGTTGCACACACAGAGAAGAGGCCACGTGAGGACACAGGAGAAGACACCCATTTGCAAGCCAAGGAGAGAGGCCTCAGAAGAAACCAACCCTACTGGCACCTTGATCTTGGATTTCCAGCCTCCAGAACTGTGAGACAATAAATTTCTGTTGTTTAAGGCAGCCCGTGGTACCTTGTTATGGCAGCCCTAGCAGACTAGTACCGTCATAGACTTGTTTTGTCCAGTGGGTAGAAGGGGCAGGGAGACAGTCCCTAGCTAAGGCATAAGGGCATCATGCGTTTCTGCTCAGGCTCCTGTGCTCCTGCTATTGCCATGAGAACAAGCCCTGGGCACCCCCTGGCACAGAAGGAGCAGAGAAACATGGAGCAGATGTCCTCCCAACAAGCAGTGTCACCTGAGTTCAGAGCCCAAAGTCCATAGCCTGGAGTCCTTACTGCCAACCCTAAGCCCATCAGCAAAAAGTAGATGCTTACTGTTTTACACCATTGAGGTTTGATGAGGAAGCTGACAAAGGAAAAGTGAATAATACGTGAAAAGACTATGCAAAGTCAAGACATTGATATTATTTTTTAGTAAAGAGATCAAGCCTCACGCAGTCAACCTGGGAAGAAAACTTGTGGCATCCTTTGGATGGTGACCACAGAATGAATGTGGTGATGATGATGATAGTGATGATAAAAAGAAATCTGGATAATGAAATATTTTTAAAACAAACAGTTGTCTTACTTTTAAGTTACATACATAAGCAAATGGTTGGTTAACAATCATCAAAGTTCAATAGTATCAGAATTTTGTCTATGCTATGAGTGTGGGCTAAGTCCTAGGAGTTTGTTGACACCCCTGCAAATTTTACTTTTGCTCCATCCTATGGTTTGGATATGGATTGTTTGTCCCCACAAAACTCAGGTTGAAATCTGCCCCCCAGTGCAGCGGTGTTGGGAGGTCGGGCCTAGTGGGAGGTGTGGGTGTTATGGGGACGGATCCCGCAGGAGTGGCTGGGTGTGCTCTCAAGGCAGCGAATTCTTGCTCTTGCAAGACTGGACTGGTTCTTGCAGGAATGGATTAGTCCCTCCAGAGTGGGTTGTTATAAAGCCAGGACCGTTTTCCCCTCTTCCTTTTTGACCCTCCCCGCCATGTTATGGTGCAGCACAAAAGCCCTTGCCAGAAGCCAGGGCCATGCCCTTGAACATCTCAGCCTGCAGAATCGTGAGCTAAATAAATCTCTTTTCTTTATAATTTACCCAGTTCCAGATATCCTGTTATAAGCAACAGAATATTAGCAAATTATTGGACTAATAAAATAGACTAATAAACTCTGCTAAGGAAATTCTTCAGCTGATTCATATCTAAATTTTTTCAAATTTGTATTGCTGGGGCCCAAATTAATTACAAGTAGAGTTTTTGATGTTCTTGTCATGCCTTTCCCTTTCTCTCATTCCAATCTCCAATTTTAGAAATGAAGAATATTATATCTCATTTGATTAAATCCTCCCACTATACTATGAGATGGATATTATGCCCCCATTTTATGGATGAGTAATCTGAGGATCAGAGAAATAATTTGCTAATAAGCAGTTGAGCCAGTCTGGAACCAGGTTTGCTGACTCTAGAGCATGCACTCTCTCCAGTGCTGCCTCGTGGAGATGGCCCAGGTCCCACCGCTGGAGTCGGCGGAACCAGGGCCTGACGGCGTGGAGCCCCGTCTCACTGGAGACTCACGGAAAAGGCATTGTTGCATGGAAGGTGAAGCTGGGGCTGCGCTTGGAGGGGTGAATGGATGCCCACCAGAACCTGAGGGAGGAGGGAGCCTTGGAAGGACGGGCCTGGGTGTGGCAAATCCAACAGGGGGATGGGTAGGGCAGAGCAGGGGGTCTGGCACATTCTCTGAGCGTTTTCTCTGCAAATGTCCCTTTTCCACAATTTTTTTTTCTTTTTTGTAGAGATGGGGTCTCGCTATGTTGCCCAGGCTGGTCTCCAACTTCTGGCCTCAAGCAGTCCTCCTGCCTCAGCCTCCCAAAGCACTGGGATTATAGGCATGAGCCACTGCGCCCAGCCTACAACCTTTTTTAAAAAGGAACCACGTTGGCATCAGTGGTGTGAAGGGGTGGAGCTGGAGGAAGTGGTCTGCCTGCCACAGGCAATAAAGGGCTGTGTTGTCCATAGGGAACTTGAAAACAATAATAAAACTACTTGCTATGGACCAAACTGTGTCCCCTGCAAATTCATATGTTGAAGCCCCAATCTCCAAAGCGACTGTATTTGGAGATAGGGCCTTTGTGAAAGGAATTAAGGTTAAGTGAGGTCATAAGAGTGAGACCCTAATCTGACAGGATAAGTGTCCTTGTAAGAAGAGACATGAGAGAGATGATCTCTCTCTCTCTGCTATCTTAAGACATAGTGAGAAGGCAGCTGTCTGCGAGCCAGGAAGAGAGCCCTCGCCAGGAACAAAACCTGCCCGCACCTTGACCTTGTACTTCCAGCCTCCAGAACTGTGAGAAATAAATGTCTGTTGCTTCAGCCACCAGTCTATGGAATTTGTCATAGCAGCCTGAGCAGACTACGACACCACTCAAAGTCAGTCTGCTTTTTATTACCAGCATGCAGCAGCAATCCTAAGCGATTCCCTCCTGCTGCTTAGCCTTGTTCCGTCTCGGCCCTGCTTGGTACATCACTGGTTAATACGACTCTCGTTAAGACTATGCAAAAAGATTAGCACTGGTATCAGCAAGAAAGCAAGGGGTGGCTTGTCGAGCAGTGGGTAAATCTCATAAGGATATATACAGTATGTCAGCATTTATATAGCCCCAAACCACAAAACAATACTATATATTATTTGGGTATATATATAAACAAAGCACAAAGACTTTCCTAAATTTAAGATAATGATTTTCTCTAGCGGGGAGAGATGGAGGGGAAAAGAAGAGGTTCATAAATGTAAAGGTAACTTTTTGTTTCTTAAGCCAGGTGGTTCACTGTATTATATTCATTATGTTATTCCACACACACTTTTGTCTAGTTTAAATATTTTATTAAATAGTTAAATATTTTATTTTAAAAATGTGCATCAGTCAAGGAGCCTGCTCTCCGTGCACACTGCGGCAGGCTCACCACCAGACTCAGTCTCCGTGTCCTATGGCCTGGCTTCCCGCTGGCCTGGGGGCATGACCTCGCCTGGCTTTAGGGAACAGCAGGTGGTTCGGGATGACTGAGCCCGAGTGTGATAGGGGACAAGGCGAGGGATGTGGCTGAGCAGGTGAGCGAAGGCCGAGTCCCTCAGGGCCTGTGTACCATGTTGGAGAACTGGGGCTTGTGTGAACAGAGGAGTAATTGGGACAGATGAGTGGCTTGGCGACGGGGAGGTGGGTGGCATTGGAAGCACACAGAGACAGGGAAGGTGGGGTCTGCAAAATGGGAGGGGTGTGCAAAGGAGGGGATGGTCAAGAGAAATGGGGCAAATCCAGCCCCCGGCCGGTCTGCCATGGGATGGTAGCCAGTTCCAGCTGGAGGTGGAGTTTTCCTGGGTAAAAATGGAAGCAGCCAGCAACTGCTATTTATAAAAATAACTACAAAGGCTTGACAACCCGGAGAGAATGCTGAAAAAGTAAATTGAGGGCTGCTGGGAAAATGCTCAGTGCTTCTCATGTTCAAAGCGTTTCCGAGACATGAGCTCATGAATCCTCCCTCCGCAGCCCTGAGAGAAATACAGGGGAGAAGGAAGGTGGAGGGGTGACTCCCCCAAAGTAGCAGAAAGGAGGTATTATGGGATGCCCCTCAAATGGTCACTTCTTCAATCTGCTCCCCACCCTGTTCCTCAGACACAGCCTGGTTAGGGGCTGTGATGCTGAGCAGCAAAAGATGGGTGGCCCTAGGGCAGGGGCGGCCTGGGCTGCTGGTCAGGGGTCACACTGGGCGGGCCTCCTGGTAGAGTCCCCCGCTGAGGCACATGGGACTTAACTGTGAAGTTGCCACAGGCAAGAGCTGCGGTGCAAGCCCTGGCCAGGGGCAGCATTTGAACCAGATAAGGCAATGGGGGGAAGGAGGGCAGCGGGCGGGCAGACAGGAATTGTGTGCCACCCTGCACCTGGAATGAGAGCTGCCTGCCAGGGAGCGCCAGGAGCTGGGGCCTGAGCTCCCATTGCTGTGCGTCCCACAGGACTACAGCACGGAGGCTCCTGTCGCCCTTCCGTGGAGAAGGAAGCCAGGGCTCTTTTAGGGAGGGCATCTTGCACCACGGCAGTGATGGCATTTGACCCCAGCTCACTTTGCATTAGTCTCCTTGCCCCTGGCAAACTCCCCAACTCTGGAAGCCTTCCCCGAGTGTCCCCAGAGGGAAAGAGCAGTTTGCTCCTCCGTGCGCCCGGCAGCCCAGAGCTGACTCTGTGAGAGCGCCCATTGCGCCGGGCTGTAAGTGGGCCGCACCCCACCAAGGGTGGGCAGGGCCTCAGCTTCCCCTGATGCTGCCCCAGCCCTGGCAGGAACCAGCTTCCTCTGCTTTCTTGTATTTTCTGCTTCCCGGGGACTTGGCTACCCCAGGTCTCCTGCAGGGTGACCTCCAACTGGCAAGCCTTTCCCTGTGTCTGAGGTCAGACTTCCAAGAGTGAGAAGTGGACAGGCCAGAAACGTGGGTGAGGTAACCCCTGCAGCTGAGGGGTCGGGTGGCCCAGCTGATGGGTCGAGAACAAAGGCACACTTCACCCACACCCAGGTGAGTCTACGTCCCAGGTGCTGGGGATGCAGCAGCGAACAAAACAGACCATGGAGCTTCCATCCCTGTGGGGAGATGGACAGCACATCAGCAAATCAATGAGGTGATCTCTGCGAGTGTCTGTGTTGGGAAGAAAGTACGACAGGGACGTGCGATGGGGCTGACGGTGGCACCTCCTTAGCCAGGTGGACAGGACAACACTGGAGACAAGCATGTCCCACCAGACTTCCATGTTTGGAATTAAGCTTCCAGGGGCCACTCCTGCCTGCTGAGTCCCACACTGCTCAGCAATGGTGACAACAGGGTCTTAGTGAAAAACTGTACCCAGACCCAAAAGCATTGCCTCGGTTTCATGGTTCCAACACTTTCCCCAGCCTCCACCGTGGAAGATTATTTCATCGCCTTCAACAGAAGGCGTGTTTGTGTGTGTACATATGCTTGGGAGAAATTTACTGAAAAGATGTGGGTACGAGACCAGTTGGCAGCACGTTCCTCGCCGGTTCCTCTCCCAGCAATCTGCCCGAGTCCTCATTTGCAATGAGGGTCCCGCCAAGGGGGAAGTGGATGAAGGGCGCACGGGCATGTTACCATTGCCCCGGGGCTCCTCAGGGCCCCCAAAGGAAGGGGGTCCTGGCTTCCAAGAGAGGAAAGGAATAAAGACTTTCCTGGGAAGTCGAAGGGTCTGGGGCAATTAGTCGGGTCCAGAGTATGGATTCCCTGCGCAGAAGGGGAAGAGGGAATCGCAGTTCTGAGGGATGTCTCTTCCAGTCTCCTTGAGAAAGGCCTTTTCCTAGGGCTTCAATGGTCAGACCTTCTCTGTGGATACGACCCCTACCACTTCCTCATACGTAAATTTTTATTCATACTTTAAAATTTCTGCTGATCCTCAAGAAGTGCATAGTAGTGCTAAACAGAGGTGGGGATGGTGAGGGGAATTCTGAAATGTGAAAACATAAATTGAGAGAGTATCAGCAGGTCTACCCCTTCCTTCACCTCTCTTCCCCCCTTTTTTCTCTCCTTCCTTTTTCCATCAGTTTCTCTTTATGGTTAATATGAAGGAGCTTTAAAAAAAAAATGCAAGGGATGACATAAACAAGGACTCCAGATTGGAGAAAGAAAGAAAAAGATAAGATTTCATAGGCAGAAAAGTGACCCCCTCAAAGATGCTCCCACCCTAACACCCCGACCCTGTGAGTATGTTAGGTTGTGTAGAATGGAGGTTGAGAAGGGATTAAGGTTGGTGATCGCCGTTAGACAGGGAGGCGACGCAGGAGGGCTCAATGGAATCACAGGGGTCCTTGCACGCGGAAGAGGGAGGCAGAAGAGGCCAAGGTGATGCCACATGGGGACTCCCCCTGCCCTTGCTGGCTTTGGGGATGGAGGAAGGGAAGGGCCGCAAGCCAAGGAATGCGGGAGGGCCCCAGAAGCTGGAATAGGCACCAACATGGATTCTCCCCTCAGAGCCTCTAGGAGATACTTTGATTTTAGCCCAGCAAACTGTCTGACAGTAAGTTTGGATTGTTTTAGCCACCAAGTCCGTGGTAGCTTGTTATGGCAGCAAAAGGAAACTTCCAAAGGATTCATAGGGATAGAAAGGAAAAGATTGAAAACAAGACAGAAAAGGCACGAAGCAGTGAGAAAGAGGCTGCTCTGGGGCAGGATCCAAGTCTGCGTGGGCACCATGGGCCTCAGGCTTGGGAGGAGGTGAAGGACATCTCCCCTTGCTGGCCATTCTAGCGTTCAGGACCAGCTACACCAGCACTCTGGGAGGCCGAGGTGGGAGGATTGCTTGAGCTCAGGAGTTCGAGACCAGCCTGAGCAAGAGCAAGACCCCATCTCTACTAAAAATAGAAAAAATTAGCCGGGCATGGTGGCGCATGCCTGTAGTCCCAGCTATTCGGGAGGCTGAGGCAGAAGGATTGCTTGAGCCCAGGAGTTTGAGGTTGCTGTGAGCTAGGCTGACGCCACAGCACTCTAGCCCAAGCAACAGAGCAAGACTCTGTCTCAAAAAAAAAAAAAAAAAAAGAAAAGAAAAAGAAGAAAGAAAAGAAGAGAAAGGAGCAGCTACATAATTTGTGGAGTCCAGTACAAAATGAAAATGCAGGGCCCCTTGAGTGACATTAGTTTGAGACGGCAACAGGGCTCTTCTGGGGGGGGCCTTGTGTGGCTGCACGGGCTGCAGTCACATACGGGGCCCCACGTGCTCTTTCTCAACGAGCGTGAGATTTTCTTACCATTTCCCCAAAGTCTCTGGGTAGCTCTTTGCTACTTTCAAAGGAAGGAGGCTCATACAGGGCCCCAGGAAGCCGGCCCTGCCCGTAGTTGTGGGCGGCTATGCTATCATCTCCCTAATGTAGACATGGGTTTTTCAGGAGCCTTTTTGTGGGCCCCCAGGTGGCAGATAAGCCTTTTGTGTGATCACAAGGCCACAGCTCCCTTAAATTTCTCAGTTCCCTCATTGCTGACCTTTGCCCTTGACCTGAGACTTTTTCCAGTGCCTCTTCCCATGCTCCTGCCTGCTGCTCCACCCCCTGAGCTAGTTCCCTCGACTGTGGCTGTCTCTAGGGACTATCCAGCATTAACAGGTGGGGGCCCAAATGGGGGTCTGAGAGAGCTCAGATTGTAGGCAGGAATCAGAACCAGAATTTTTATCTTAAATTAGAGCAAAGGAATGAAGTGGACGGTTCCTAAAATGCCTACGTTTCTGGAGCTTAGAATCCCAGTGTATGATCCTTCTGGCAAAACATATACAAAGTATTCCTGCAGAACCAATATTCCTCACCAAGCCCTGCAAGGCTAGAATCACCGTTAGGCAGATGTATATTTTGAGTTGTTTTGCTTGCATTTATATGGGCAAAAGATTGAGCCACACACCCCACCTCCATGGACACCCCCATCCCCACCGGCCTGGAGCTGGGCTCTTTGACCAGGGGCTGGGCCTCTGTTTCCAATCTGATGGCTCCAGCGGAGGGGGCAGTGCTCGGTTACAGGCAGTGGAACGGGTTACCCGAGGCCTTTGGCATGTGCTCTTTCTCAATCCTCGTGAGATTTTCTTACCATTTCCCCAAAGCCTCTGGATAGTTCTTTGCTACTTTCAAAGGAATGAGGCTCATAGAGCAGAAGAAATTGCCATCTCACACCTACTTTGTGTGACTGTCCGCGCCACACGAGCAGGTCGGCACCCAGTGTGTCTCGAGCTGCTGGATGCTGCCTGAGCCCATTTTGAAGAACAGAGTGTGAAGAGGAAATGGAGGAAAGGAGCAATAGGTGAAGGGGGGAAGCGAGTGGTACAAAGTTGCCACTGAGCAGGGAATGGTAAGCACCCACTTCGCAAACCCTGTGGACAATGAAAAGGAGCCAGCCACGGCCCATCACTGCAAAGAGCTTATAATGCAGCTTGGGAGTCAACACTGTTCTTTTGCTACCCAAACCCAGTCTCCCCCACCTCCTTCATTGCTGGCAAAGCCCTGATATTTTCTACAAAGGCGGTTTCTCAAACTGAAGTTTATTGTGTTTCTCACACTTTGATGTATGAATGTATCACCTGGCAGTGTCGTTACAGTGCAGAAGGTGTGCAGACCCGTGAAACTGAGGCAACTTGGTAAATGGCGGGACATGAGATCCTGGGTTCCTAACATGCTCGGAGGGGATGTCGACGCGACTGGGCCATGGACCACACCTGGAGTGGCCAACACTCGGAGAAGTGCACAAACCGTACGCACACAGCTTGACGGTGAACACGTCCACGCAACCGCATCCCAGATTAAAAATAGAACATTACTTGTATCCCAGAAGCTGCCCTGTGCCCGCCCCCTCAATTCCCCCATCCACCTCCCCAAGGTAAGAGCGCTCCTGGACTCTGACACCGCAGACCAGCGGGGCTTCTTTTTGAACTTGATATTGTATATTCTTTAAGGTGAAGTCTGCAGCTGGAGCAGGTGTCCAGCCTCCACAAGTCCATGTGCTCAGGGAAAGCGACATCCTCCCCAGGCTCAGACCTTGGCTGCTCTAAGCCACGCATGGTGTTCCCCTGCCCTTGTCAGCAACTGGCTCAGAGTGGGCATGTGGTATAATTCTGGCCAATGATGAAGTCTCCTGCAAGCTTCTGGAAAAGTCTTCCTTATTGATGAAAAAGATGCACAGATGAAAACATTCTTTTGTTTCTGTTGGATGTTGCTATTCCTGGAATTGTAGCAGTCACCCTGAACCCATGAAGGGAAATAGCTGAGGTCTAGAGTCGACATTCTGAGGATGGGAAGGTGACACAGGGTGGGACTAGAGCAAGGTGAGGGAGGCACCCTCCTAGGGTGCAAAATTTAAGAGAGTGTCAAAAATCTCAGTTATCAAAATAATTAGAATTTTTTAGGGTCTTGCTCTGTTGTCCGAGCTAGAGTGCAGTGGCATCATCCATAACTCACTGCAAGCTCAAACTCCTGGGCTCAAGCAATCCTCCTATCTTAGCTTCCTGAGTTGTTAGGAATATAGGTGCACGCCACTACACCTGGCCAATTTTTCTATTTTTTGTAGAGATGGGATCTCGCTATGTTGCTCAGGCTGGTTTTGACTCCTTGGCCTCAAATGAGCCTGCTGCCTCAGCCTCCCAAAGCGCTAGGATTACAGGTGTGAGCCATTCTGCCCTGCCAAGATAATATTTTTTAAAATGAAAATTAATGCAAAAAATCCACAATGAGGGCCAAACATGGTGGCTCATGCCTATAATCCTGGCACTCTGGGAGGCCGAGGAGGGAGGATTGCTTGAGGTCAGGAATTTGAGACCACCCTGAGCAACAGTGAGACCCTGTCTCTACTAAAAAAAATAAAAATAGAAAATAAAAAATAAAAAAAATGTTAAACATCCACAATGAACAGAATGTCAAAATTTTAAATAAAAACAGAGTTAGTAACAGTGCCCTGTTGAGCAATATTGAAGCCCGATACAAAAAAGAAAAATCAATAATATTGATCCTGTCTTTACTTAAAATTTTGACATTTTGTTCACTGTAATTTTTTGCATTAAGTTTCATTTTTAATTTTTTTAAAATACTGCATTAAATACTGTTTATTTTGATCACTGAATTTTTTTATACCCCCTGAAATTTTGTGCCTACAGTGAGTGCCTCACTTGGCTCACCTTGTCGCAGCCCTGAGTGACAAAGTGAAAACTCTGGAATTGTTTTACCTCCAGACTTTTCATTTTGTGGAATAATAGAAGTTCTTATTGTTTAAGTTATTTTTAGTTGGGTTTTCTGTTTTATACAGCTCAAAGTATTAATACAAAAATAAATGTAAGATCAATTAGCTACAAGGGACAGAAACCCAACTCAAAATGGCTTAAATAATGAGGAAAGGTATATTTCAGAGTGCAAAGTAGTGTGGGCTCCAGGTGCAGATTGATCAGGGCTCTGGCTGTTTCTTTCCTGTTCTATCAATATTTTCTCCATGACCTTCAGGTTGTCTGAAGGACAGAGTTGTATAATGAAGCATTTGTCTGGTCTTGTCCCAGGTTCCTGGCACAGAGCTTTTAAAACCTTTGGAATTTCTCAAGTGATCCAGGTGTCTTTGTTATTCATGAGCCCCATGGATCATACCTGAGTTTAAGCTGAGATGGCTCAGCCTTAGGGCTGGTCACCAGAAAGACCCACCATGTGATTAGAGGGTTGGGGTTTGGAGCCAGCCCTACCTCTAGGGATGTGGAGAGAGCTAGAGATTGAGGTCAGTCACGTGGCCAGTGTTCGACTAATCATGCCTATGGAAACACTAATAAA
Organism: Propithecus coquereli; assembly: GCF_000956105.1. Lineage (NCBI taxonomy): Eukaryota > Metazoa > Chordata > Mammalia > Primates > Indriidae > Propithecus > Propithecus coquereli. Next base: position 3,106,043 of record NW_012146856.1, read on the forward strand.
AACTCTGGATGTCGAAGCTCAGTGGAGCTTTCTAATTAATAAACATAATGAACACATTGATGAGCTGGGGGAATGATGTGCCCCTATTACACAAGGAGAGGGCCCAGAAGCTCTGCATTTCAGACCCTCCTAGACTTTTCCCTGTTTTTCTGGTTTACATCCTTTATAGTAAAACTGAAACCGTGAGTGAAGGCTTTCCTGAGTTCTGTGAGTCCTTCTAAAGCGGGATGGTCTCACAGGATACCATGCCCTTTGGCATGCGGGGTCTGCACTAACTCTGGGTGGGATTTGTATTTGCATTTGTGTCTGGGGAATTGTATTGCAGCATACAAGTTGGTGTCAGAACTCTCGGTATCAGAAAAGTCAGCTTCCCCCAGAGTCACCAAAAGGCTGCCAGCAGCAACATACCTGCTAGTGTACTTCCAGCAAGAAAGAGAGGATTTCCCCAAAATATGGAATTGATGATCGTTTCTTCAATCTGATTGTGCCCACTTACGGAATCCTAGATCTAAGACAGTCACCAGGAGAACATCACATATTGATTGGTTTAAGCCCAGATTCTTAAACCAAGCACAGGGGATTACTGTGATTGTCTTAACCAATCTTGTTGTAAGAAATGGGGTCACTGTCGCTTGGCCCGCATCAGCTATTTTGAAGAGTGATAAATAACTAAACAAAGTTGAAGTTCTGTTAGAAAGCAAAGGGGAGAACAAATACTGGAAGTTAGGTAGACCACCAACAGTCTAGCACCATATGAAAAAGAGAACGGTCTTGATTTGAAGCCTAACCAATACTGATCAGCGGTGGGAACAGACTGAGTCTGTTTTCTTATCCGTAAAAAGGAGATAACAATGTCTACTTGATATAAGTGTTTAGAAAGTTAAATGAAAATGCATAGTGTCCGACATATAGCAGTACATAATTAAATGGACAGTGTCTGAAATACAGTAAGTGCATAATGAAATGTATAGTGTCTGACATACAGTGTTAATTAAATGCATAGTGTCTAACACATAGTAGGTACACAAATATAGTTCCTCCACCCAGTGTCCCTTAGATTCTAAGTTCCTGGGGGCTGAGTGCAGCCCTTTCATCTTTGATTACCTCACATTGTGCTTGGCACATGGTGAGCATTTATTAGATACTTACTGAATGAGTGGACAAGAGAGCATTTCTTTGAATAACCAGAACCCCTTCCTTCTCCCTGATACTAAGGGTCATGCAACTGTGTGGCCCATTCTTGCTTTGGCACTACTGAAATTGGAATTTCAGCTATAACAACTATTTGGCCATCATAGTTGATCCTCTTTTACCTGATCTTGATTTTCTGCTCCGATTTTCCCTTGGGCCTGGTTCTCTATCTCTTTTTGCTTTTGTTTTAAGTATCACGCTAAGTGTCCTTGCTGTAAGCCATTGTTGCCGAAAGAGATGGGGCAAAAACAGACAAGTAGACAAATCCTATCCTCACTTTTAAAAAGCCCCTGAAGACATATCACAGCCTTTCCACCATTATTAAATAAACTCTTTCCCAGGCTGGTCTGAGTCGCACCCAGACTCTACAGCAGGCTTTGTTCCAGGGGGCTGGGAGTGCCAAGGGGAATGCTGCGGCCTGAAAGACGTCCAAGAAAAAAGGCTTCTTTTAGAGGCAAGCCCACATTACATAGTTGGCAACACTAAGCTAAGCGTCCTCTCGGCTTCCAGGGGGAAATGAAAGACATTCCCCCCATAGCTTTCCTTTCAAGCTCTCACAGCTGGCTGGGCAGGAGAGCCAAGTTCCGCCCTTTTCAATGCAGGTTGTCACTTGGGTGCCAGGATCTGCTGATCGATTAGCCAAACATTCAACGTGAGAAAAAGGCCCATCACACATCTTTTTGCTTAACCGTCATTAGATGCTCCATTTAACCCAAAAGAACCTGACTTCCATTTTTTTTTCTTCTGCCATAGTCCACCACTACTGAGAGATTTAAAAAAAAAAAAATTACAAAGGGAAGTAAAAGAAAGTAACACAATTTCTGAGCAGACCTCTCATTTGTAATTCTGCACCTGAGGCCGTTTGTACATCCTAGAATCTGAGAACTAGAAGAGGGGTTGGGGTTCTCTAGGTTCATCCTCCCATTTTACAGATGGAGAAGCAGATGCCCAGAGAGGTAAAGTGACCCACCAAGGTCACACAACCGGGTAGGGACAAGGGCAAGACTAGACCCTCCTCACCTGACTCCTAATCCACTCCCTGAACCATATTATTTTCAGTACCATACACTTAGTCACAAACTCTTTAAGAGATTCAATAATTGAAATAGATGATGTCCTTGTAGGGCAAACTGTGGCAGCCCTACTTCTCCTATGTTATTTCAACCAACGACCCAAATAGCATAATGAAAGAGCCCAGTTTATTTTTCTTGTCATACAGATTAAAACAGTTTACAGGCAGACATTCCCTAACTCACAAATAAGCTATGTCTTAACAATGTGTTTAGAATTTGCTATTTAGAACCCAGGATGTGTTTTCTACCCGGGAAATCACATGATCAAGTATGGTTAGAACCCCAGGCCAGGTCACAAAGGGTGACTTAACCAATAAGTGACCACCATGGAGTCGAAGCAACCCTTCATTATATTTTTTCCATGAAAAAACACATTCCAAGTGTAGGAAGCGTGGAAACACAGCTAGCCCACTGAGGTCGCAGTGGGGAGATATCCTTGCCAGGTGCCCGGTGGGGAGGAGGGAGGTTAGGCCAGGCAAGAGCTAGGAGGCCGTGCAGGAACCATGAACTAGGCCTGGGCTTTGGATGGAGACGGAACTGGTTTCAAGCCACCTCTGCTAGTTAATAGCTGGGCAAGTTCCTCAACTTCTCTGAGCCTCTGAAAAATGAGGATGATCATAATACCCCACAGGTTAGTTACAAGGACAAAAGAAAACAATGTCTATAAAGGACCTATTACAGGATCTTGCATATATCAACAAGCTATCATTTATTATTGTAGCTGCTTGGGGGAGGAGAAGGGTGGGCTCTGGCAGTTTGGAGAGCTGCGATGCTCCATTTATGGGCATCTGGGGTGGGGCCCACAGGGGCTGATCCGTGCAACCTGGTTACTGAGGGGGTCGCGCTCCGCAGCTTCCGCCTTCCTGCTGCCCTCTGCGATCATTCTTCCCCATCCCCGGGAACGTCCTGGCAGCTCCCACAGTGCTTCTGGAGCCTTTCAAGTCTCATTTCAGCGACTCAAATGTCCCAGCCAGTGTAATAATCACACTTTAAGATTTGTTAAATTTTAGGTTCGGCCCCTCCTCCACAAGTGAGGCCTGCTTCAGGCTTCCAAGTGGCATAGGGAGGCGCAGGGTCTGTGTTGCTGGTTTCTCCTCTCTCCTGGCTCAGCTTCCCAGGCCCCACACTCACTAGCTGGGTTTCGGATCATGCGAGGTCGGAGGAGGGAGGGAGGAGGGAGATCACAACAGCATGACCTGGCATAGGGGCCTCTGGGTGCCCGATGCAAGGTTAACTCTGTCCCAGGTCTATCGCCCCAGAGTGGACCCTCCAAGCCCCTTGTGTTTGTCTTGAGGTGAAAAGAAAGCAACGGAACCTTCCCGTAAGAACATGGTACCCAGCTGTCCCAGTCGGCCCAGGAATGAGGGGTTTCCCAGGATGCGAAACTTCCACTGCTAAAGCCAGGACAGGCTCAGGCAAACCTGGAGGAGGCGGTCACCTGACCCAAGGGGGTGGGCACATCATCCTACTCAGCCCTCTCCCAAGTAAGCCTTTCTTATGACTCTTCAGCCTGGGTGACCCATGGGCTAGAGCTGGTAGCCAGGTGTGTACTGTCTCAGCGGGTTCTACAAAGACAGTCTACCTTACCCTACAACGTAGATTCTTGGCATCTTCTAAGTGGTTCCCTCTGGGGCCTCTGCCTAAACTGAGACTCATCCTTAAACATGGACTAGAGGAATTTCTGGTGCTGCAGTGAATCCTGAACTGAAAGGCCTTACTGGATGCTTAAGAACATCTTAGCACAGACCCCCAAAAGAGAATCTGTACAGCTTGGGGTAGGCTGTGGCCAGGGTTGAAATCTTAGACTAAGATTTCATCCCCTCATTACCTTGGACTGTTACTGAGCAGCTTGTTTAGCATCTCTCCTCACATGTGCAATGGATTGATAATGGTACCTACTTCACAGAACTCTCCAGAGGAGTACAAGAGTTAGCTTATGTAACACATTGTCTGGGACAAGGTAACCGCCCAGTAAATGTTAGCTGCAATCATTGTTATTATAGCAAGCTGGGATTGTGTAATAAAAACCTGAATATGTTTCAAATCTATTGCAGGCATATTTTCTTAAGTTATTTTCTTAATTTTAAAATAAATTGATGAGTTGGCGTTAGCAAAGGCACCAGAGGAAGGCCATGCACTCATCGCTGCTGGTGGGAGCATAAATTTATAGTCTCTCTGGAAGGTCATTTAGCAATAAGTTTCAAAAGCCCTAAAAATGCCTTTGACCCACCAATTCCACTTCTAGGAATTTATCCTGAGGAAATAACTGGAGAACTGGCTAAAGATCGATGTGCAAGGTCATACATTTTGGTTTACTTAAAGCAGGAAAAGATTGAAAGCTCAATGTCTTAGAATGGGAGATTAGTTAAATCTTTGTTCTTGTATACAATGAAATGCCATGTAACTATTAAAAATGATGTCATAGATCTATATTTATTGACATGGGAGGATGTTCATGATATATATAGTATACTTATATAGAGAGGGCACATTTTCAAATAATGTATATTCCAGGATGTTTCTGAGCACAGGGATTAGTATAGCCTAGCTGAGATCAAAATGTATATATAATTTTGTATCTTGCTTTTGTTTTGCCTGACATTATGTAAGAACCATTTTTTACAAACATTCTATAAACTTCAATAGTGATAATACCCATCATGTTGATGTTTTCCGATTGAGACAACTAATCATTTACTGTTGGAGAAGCTTATTCCAATTATTTTAAGGACTGTATTGTTAATATCTTCATGCATAATACTTTTTTTCATTTTCAGGAATATTTTATTAACATTAATATCCCTAAATCAGGCCGGGCATGGTGGCTCACGCCTGTAATCCTAACACTCTGGGAGGCCGAGGCGGGCGGATTGTTTGAGCTCAGGAGTTCGAGACCAGCCTGAGCAAGAGCGAGACCCCGTCTCTACCAAAAATAGAAAGAAATTAATTGGACAGCTAAAAATATATATATAAAAAAAAAATTAGCCGGGCATGGTGGCGCATGCCTGTAGTCCCAGCTACTCGGGAGGCTGAGGCAGTAGGATTGCTTGAGCCCAGGAGTCTGAGGTTGCTGTGAGCTAGGCTGACGCCACGGCACTCACTCTAGCCCGGGCAACACAGTGAGACTCCGTCTCAAAAAAAAAAAAAAAAAAATCCCTAAATCAAATTACTAGGTCAAAGTATAGGAATATGTGTGTATTTGAGAGGAATAGAAATATTTTTAGGACTTGAAATACATATTGATAAACTGCTTTCCAGCAAAGTTACACCAGTTCCCCCAAGACTTGATGTGGAATTCGAACGTTTGTCCACTTTTCCTCACGAAGAAAGGAGATTCTACTGCTCACATGGTGTCATCCATAGGTGTATTGTCCCAACTGAACAGACCATCCTTAGAATATCTGATTCTCCTGTCTGATGAAGTTTCACAGTTGCTGATGAAACTGGACACCAAACCACCACAGATATGGAAAGAAAAAAAAAAAAACAAGGAAAAGGTATTCCAGGGTAACAAAACCCTTACACATCAGATCAGTGTCAGCGGCCTAAAAGAGTGACCTGATTATGCAATATGTAACTCAAAACACAGTTCAGCAATATTTAAATCATTTGAGCTGCTCTTGAGAATGCCTTTACTTAGGAATTACTAATCATACAAAATTCAAATGTGTTGAGAAGGAAGCATCCCAGTGGAAGCCTCAGACAAAGATTGAAAGATAAAAGACTGGAAGAGGTTTCAAAATGTCAAAAACTCTCTTGTTCTGTCACAACAGGAGCTAAAAATGTCTGACGGACAAAAGCATGATGTTGAGAAAAAGAATCACAATAGATAAGAAAATATAAATAATGAAAAAGATGAGAAGAGAGAATGATTATAAGAATCAGATCATGCCAAAGCAGTACTTCATTAAAAGAAGAGATAAATTTAGACATAAATAAATTGTTTGAATAACCCAATGTAATGAAGAAGTGTGAATCATATGAATATATTGAAAAAAGATTTACAGTCTTGGTGATTTGATCACAAGATACAGACATCAACAAGGATAACATGAACTCACAATAGGCCACTACTACAAGGACATTAATCAAAAATTGGAGGAAAAAATAAAGCCAAAAAATGTAGAAAAAAGCATATTATAGCGATATATCCAAGTTCACCAAAAGAAATATTATGTTACTTTTCCAGATTTTGTGATGTATGCAATAGTTGTTAATTTTTTAGAATTTGAAATTTGTTGTGATTTCTCCTAAATTAATATTCATATTCGTGACTAATTTTGTCTTCATAATTTGTTACTATTTTTCTTAGAAAGGCACCAATTCGTACAAGGCCGAGGTTCCCATAAACCCAGATCTGCCCTGCTGTGAGCATAGAGTGCAGCAGACGTTCTCAGAGAGGAGTACAGGTCCAGCTCAGCTGATCTCCATCATCATACCCGGCGCGTTTTGTAACAACAAGGCTTACCATAGTTAAAGTACCTTGGGAAGGATTATACAATGCCAGAAAGTCTCTCTTCATAGGTCCTGTAGGTGAAAAAGTGGGTCGGTTTACTGAGGCTTTCAATATTCAACCCTCAGATATTAACTGAGCATCTACTATGTCTGCCATGTCTGGGGACACAGACGAATGAGAAGATGCTAGTGAGAGAGATGGATATGGGAACAATCAGTCCGGGAACCAGTGCCACTTGTTAGGGCACAACCATAGGGCAACTCTGTTCTTTCACCCACTGTCTTTTCAACCTGGCTGTAGGATCTGCTTCTTTTCCCACCCCGACATGACCTCTTAGGCAGGCATCACAGGTTCCTTTAAGTCATAAGAACAGTGGTTGTATGTCTGGTCCAGGTAATGCTCAAAATCTTCCATTTTAATAAAGTTTAAGCATCTCGACCGGGCACGATGGCTCACACCTGTAATCCTAGCACTCTGGGAGGCCAACGCGGGAGGATCGCTTGAGGTCAGGAGTTCAAGACCAGCCTGAGCAAGAGCGAGACCCCTGTCTCTACTAAACACAGAAAAAATTAGCCGGGTGTGGTGGTGTGTACCTGTAGTCCCAGCTACTCGGGAGGCTGAAGCAGGAGGATCACTTGAGCCCAGGAGTTTGAGGTTGCAGTGAGCTGTGATGATGCCACTGCACTCTAGCCCAGGTGACAGAGTGAGATTCTGTCTCAAAAAAAAAAAAAAAAGGCTGGGTGCAGTGGCTCACACTTGTAATCCTAGCACTCTGGGAGGCCGAGGCGGAAGGACTGTTTGAGCTCAGGAGTTCGAGACCAGCCTGAGCAAGAGCGAGACCCCGGCTCTACTAAAAATAGAAAGAAATTAGCTGGACAATTAAAATATATATATAGAAAAAAAATTAGCTGGGCATGGTGGCGCATGCCTGTAGTCCCAGCTACTTGGGAGGCTGAGGCAGGAGGATCGCTTGAGCCCAGGAGTTTGAGGTTTCTGTGAGCTAGGCTGATGCCACGGCACTCTAGCCCGGGCAACAGAGTGAGACTCTGTCTAAAGAAAAAAAAAAAGTTAAAGCATCTCCTCTCTGACTCAGAAGCCTGAAGTGGTGGAGGTGGTCATCTCCTCTTCCTGTACCCTCCCTTCTCCCATCTCCCACTCCCTGACCAGGGTTCCTGAGGTGGGCTAGGGGTGGGGACAAGGGTAAAGGAACAGAAAGAATCATATTTGACTGCTTCAGTTGTGACCTGACATTGGGGTTCTATAGCTAACTTCTCTTTGGGGTGCTTCTGTGGGTTTCTTGGAGAAGCAGCTAGAATTGCTGCTGCAAAGCTCCCAACTTTGGGTTGCCAGATAAAATACAGAATGCCTAACTAATCTGAAGTTCAGATAAACAATTGATAATTTTTTAGTGTAAGTACGTCACACGCAATATTTGGGACATACTCACCAGGTATTTATCTGAAATTCAAATTTAAATGGGTGTTTTGCATTTTTATTAGTGAAATCTGGCAACCCCACCACAACCACAATTTTTGTTATGAGGTTGGCGTGTGTGTATTTTGTGGGGAGGGGTCACAGTAGCCCTCAGCCGCTAGTTTTCCAGTGGTCCAAATCGCTGCTGGGTCCCTTTGCCCCTCCAGGCAGCGCCCTTGGGTGGGTTCCCCTTCAAGGAGGCTCTGGGCAGTCTCCCCACCTCGTGACCCACATCTGGTACCCAGGAGCCACACATCTTCTCCCACTGCCCTCTGGGGCAGGGCAGCGTCGGCCCAGTGCAGCCCTGACTCCTCAGACCAGGCCTCACGTTTCCCCAAACACTCAGAGGCACGAGGAAAGCCCCCCACTGAAGTCCTCTCACTTCCTGGAGACGAAGGGCAGGCACTTGCTCCTCTCCCCCCCGGGAGGGCAACAGGGGTGGTGGGAACAGCAGCCCTCAGTCTACCCTCTCCAAGACACCCTCCCCAACTCCTCGCTCAACCGATGGAAGTGGGTGAAGGGCTGACAAAGTTTCCCATTCTCTGAGCTTGTCCTTCTCAGGGTCTCGGCACCTTGTGTGGACGTGGGACTTCTTGGCACCTACAGTTTTGTTCTCTGCCTTTGAGGCCTCTGCTGAAATTTCTGGATAACAGGAAAAGTCCCTTTTAACATCCAGTTACACTCACTTGTTATGAGTGAAGTCCAGATGGGGCACGCGGGGAGCCGGGGGAAGAGTTCATCTAGCTGGGTCCGAGGGCAGTCAGGGAGGACTTCACAGAAGAGGGGCCGCCCAGCAGGCCCTTGCCCGGTGCTGCTCAGGCCTTAAAGTGCCCATGAAATCTTCTGGGATGGTGGTAAAAAGCAGACTTGGCTTCAGTAGGTCTAGGCTGGGGCCTGAGATTCTGTGTTTCCCATGGCTCTCAGGTGATGTCCTCAGATGCTCTTTGAGCAGAGAAAGGCTCAGAGGCTGTGTAGGCAGAGTTGCTAGGCCCTTGGAGGAGGCGGAAGAGGTGGGGCCTTGCAGACCGAGGGAACAGCAAGTGTGAGTGCAGAGGAAGGGCTCAGGCCATGTCAACACTGCCTTTGTGGGTTCAGCCTGCAGGTCACAGCCTGAGAGGGACCATGCCACACTGGTGGGAGGGAGAGTGGCGGAGGGGGCAGTAGATGAAGTTCCAGGGGTGTCCAATGCCTGGAAAAGCTGAAACAGGAAAAGCAAGCTGAATGGGTTCCATTTGTGTCAGCTCTTATACAAATGCTTTACAAGCTAGCCTACGTAATTGCATTTCACAAAGCCACGTGAACATTAATTATTCAGGGCATCTGATGGCTTGACCACAAAGTGCCTGTGACAGACGCATTCAAGTCTTGCTCTGCGCAATGGCATTGGCTTGCTGCAGTTCGCGTGGCTCTGTGTCCCTCAGCGTGCACAGGTGGTGTGAGCGGCCTGATAAAGGTTCACTGTCTCAGTGTGATGTCCAGCAGAGTCATCAGCAGATCGCACAGCCCAGTCTGCCTACGGGAGACAACTAGTGGCCCTTAAAAATGTCTGCTTCCTAATCCTCGGAACCCATGAATGTGTGACCTTACATGGCAAAGGGACTTTGCAGATGTGATTCAGTTAAGGACTTTGGGATGGGGCGATCATTCTGGGTTATTTGGGCGGGTCTAACCTACTCACCCGATTCCTTAAAAATGGAAAACCTTTCCCGACTGTGGTCAGAAGGAGCGATGTGACAACAGAAGAAAGGTCAGAGAGATGGCAGCATGGGAGGGAGGCCTGTTGCTGTTTGGGGATGTAAGGGGTTATGTACAAGGACCAGAGAGAGGCCTCCAGCGAGGAGCTAAGACAGCTCCCGCCCCCTCTGCTGAGAGCCAGCAGAGAAATGGAGATTTCAGTCCCACAGCCTCACGGAACTGAGTTCTGACAACTGGCAAGAAAGCGGATCATCCCCTCAAGTCTCCAGAAAGGAACGCAACCCTGCAGGCACCTGAGACCCAGGCCTGACCTACAGAACTGTGTGATAATAAATTATGCCGCTTGAAGACACTAAGTTTGTAGTGATTTGCTACGGCAGCAATAGAAAACAGAATACCCTGCCCAGAATTCCCCTTCCTCATCAGAAGAAGGCTCATGCCTTCTGCTGAAAACTAGCTTCCCTACATTGTCACACCCAAATGCTGAACACACCCCAGAAGCAGCTGCTATTTTCTGAGATCAATGAGTGACTTGTAAGCTTGAGAACAGGATGAAAAATCCACATTGCAGACAGCCCTGGGTCTGCTGGGCCTCGGCATTCCCTCTGCTGGCAAGGGGGTCTTTGAGCATCTGCTCTCCGCCCAGCCTTTTCATCCCCCATGGCTCCCTGTCGGGTTCATTCGATTTTCCAACTTGGTGCAGAAAGCCATCTCCACTCTCTTGTAGGAGAAAAGCTGTGTGGATACAGCACAGGGAGTTACCACGTGCCTGCCTCAGCGGTTTCAGAGAGAGGCCCTTCACCAAATGTCTCAGGTCCACCTTCATCAGACCCATGGAGCAGTTAGAGTGGGAAGGGATTTTGGAGTCAGTCCAGTGCAACCATCTCATTTTATGTGGAAGGAGGGAAGGAAGGGAGGCGAAAAACAAGGGAACTGAGGTCAACCCTCCTCCAGGGGCAGGCCTGGCCGACAGGATCCCAAGGGATGGCATGACATTGAAATTAGGAAACCAAGGGAAGTTGAGAACTAAAGGAAACTGAACCCAGTCAGCCAAGAGGCATCCTTGAGGGCTAACCAAGCCATCAGAGCCTGGGGGCACCCAGCACAGGTCAGAGAGTCGGGCGCCTAGGGAATCAGGCGGCCAAGAAAGGTGGGGCTGGAGCTGGCACTGTGCTTCTGTGCACCCGCCCAGCAAGGGGTGAAGGAACCCTGGGACCAAGTGACCAAAGACTCGCACTGGATACACAGAGCTGCCCGGACTTCAAACTGAACGTACGTCATTGTGCCAAAACAGTCATCACCTTCGACGAATCGTAAACATCCATTCAAAGTCGCTAAACGTACAAGCTCTTTCTGCACATATAGATTGCTTTCCAAAGGTTAACGTCTAAACCAATCAATTAAGGTCAACCTTAATTTTCCGGACTTTTTCAGTTAAAGTTTTCTGAGTAGTTGAGCAAATTCAACTTTCTCTCTCCATCCTCTCTGTCTTCATTTAAAGCATGCTCTCTAACTTGTTGGCGAGTTAAGGTCTGAGAGCATTGAACAAATGCTTTTCCGTGTTTGGATGACAAATGAAGGCTCACTAAGGCATCCTCATCTTTGGGGATTTATGGACTTTGTTGGGGGCCTTATTGCCCCCTATGATAGAGTGAAAAGGCAGCAGCGGCCTCTTGGGCTGGAAGGCAGAGAAGCCTGACATGGAGTTGGAGGGGCTCCCAAGGGGCTCGGCCACTTGGACCACCCTGCCCTGTCCTGCCTCCGCAGCCCCTTTTAGGAACCGTCCCTCCCTCCACAAGACTGTCCTCGGTTGCTGAACTATTAAAGTAATTACTTCAAAAAATAGTCATTGGTCAGCTACCTTCTTCTAGGTACAGGAGTCCTGTGAGGTGGGCTCTTCCCCTCAGTACTCACCCCGATTGGCTACTGAGAGCCATCTCCACACCACCCACAATTGTACTTCCACCTTCCAGCCTGACACAGGACTTGCCTCTCTGAGCCTCTGATCTCTCCTTTCTCCCACAGTCTATTTTGGTTCTTCCTTCTCGGCTCAGTAAATACATGGACAATTCCAGACCAGCCTCACAGGTAGCCACCCTAACCTCCCCCACCGCAGCCTCAGCCTCAGGGCCAGGGCAGGATCCTGGCCTGCAAATAATGCACTCAGAGCTTCAGGCCAGTCTCTGCAGGGGACGGCAGGGGACGAGCAGCAGACGGCGCTCGCCCTGGGGGACCGAGTCCAAGCACCTGTTCCCTGGCACAGCAGAAGCCCTCCACCCAGGCCCTGGGATGGCAGCCCCTACTTCCCAGCACCAGGAGTCTCCCGACTGCGAGCTCGGGCTCCGCGGCTTCCCTGGAGTCCATTCCATCCCCTGCAAAGCCAGTTTCCACTGTTTCATGCTGATTCATGCTGAAGCTCTCTTTCCACTCTGCGAAACGCTTTTTCATGCCCCGCGTTTAGAGAAAGGGCTCTGCCATCTGCAGAGGACCTGTGCGGAAATGTGGGGAAATGACCATGTGTTTATTTGTGTCGTCCATTGTTAGCTAAGAATATTCAGGTGTTCTAATAATGGAGGTAGCAAGAAAGGAAAAAGTATTGGATGGTGGGAAGGATACCGGGCTCAGGATCAGGAAGAAAGGCCCGATGGCCTGAGATAAGTGACCTTCAGCAAGTTTCTTTTAGTTCTTTAGCCTTCGTCTCTTCCTCTGGAGGAAAAACAAAATGAGGCTACTAGTACTTGCTCTTCCAGCCTTAAAGGGATGTAATGAGAATCCAATGAGAGGATGTACGTGCAGCCCAAATTCTCTCAGGCGCAGCACCAGAGGGACAAATGATTTCACATCGACAGATGTCACCAGCTCGTGCCTCCCACCTGCTGACACAGGGCCTCGGGCATCTCCCCAAATAAGTTTTACCAGAAATATTTTTCAGAGCACCTGGAGGACCCCCACACAGTCTTCTCTCTCACATCAGGGCCTGAGAAGACCCTGCTACAGCTGACCACATCCCCAGCAGAAGCTGAATCTCAGGCTCTCAAAGGTGCAAAACCCAGCAGGTGTCAAAATGATCTATCCCTCATGCAGGATGTGGTTGGGGGAAAAGGAGGGGGAAAAAATTGTCTGTCCCCTCTCAGATCCCTCCCCCAACCCCCACGCCGAGGGACACTCGGAGGCTAGGACATGCCCAGGAATCCAGGAATGTCCAAGCTCAGGTTAGGCTCAGAAGAACCCTGGGCCGAGGGTTTTATGCATGTTCCCACGGAATCCACACAGCTGCCTCAAGAGACGGGATCATCCAAGGTCACTTTACCAAGGTCACACAGCTATGGTAGGTGGTGGAACCATGTGGTGGACATTTGTCATTCTGGTTACTTTTTACTTATTCTATGTTTTCTTCTAGAAGTTGGGTAGTTTTCAATCTTATATTTAGGTCTATAGTCTAACTTGAGTTAATTTTTGTGCATGATACCAGGTAAGAATCGAGTTTCTTTTCCTTGGTATGTGAGTGCCCGGTTGTGGATGTACTGTACTTCTCACTCGGGGGGAGCATCGAGCTAAGTGGAAGGAAGGTTTCACTGCCCACTGTGGAAAGCAAGCTGAAGGGGAAGATATTCCCTCTTGCCGCTCTCTGGTTGCTTAAAACATTGACCCTTAGGGAGACTAGCCAAGGCACAAGGTCAGTTAGGAATTATATAAGGTGTCCATGGAGGGCAGTGACAAGCACCCCTCCTAAGTTGGTGGCTCTGAAGGCAGCCTCTTGACTGTGCCTTGCCTCCTTTGTGTCTTGCCCCAGCCAGGGCCTCCCACCTGCCCCACGATTCTATGAATTATCCACTGCTCCTCACATAAATTCCTTCTCTGCTTAAGGTGACCAGAAACAGTTTTTATTTGCAACCAAGTCCCCAGCTGCTATAAGGCAGAATTCAAATGCTGACGATCTCTTCCTGAAAAACTCACGTACACCATTCTTGGTGCACTGTTAAAGCTTATATGCATATGAGACATAATTATTATTATGGTGCATTAAATTGGACAACATCCTAGTGAGATAGGTGACAGAGCGGTGGCAATTGTGGAAGAAAGAAAGAAAGCTCAAGCCATCAACGTCATATGCTCTAAACGTACAGACTCCCAGCAAGGTTTGAAAGGAAAAGAACTACACAAGTCAGGAAAACAACAGTTTAAATAGGAAGTACCACCCAGCTAGGTAATGGGATTCCATCATCTATTTTCCAAAGGACTGAATTCAGTTGTGTGTGTTTTGTTTTGTTTTGTTTTTTAATTCCTATATGGTTCATGGATGGTCAGAGTCATGAAAGCTAGAATTTTAAAGCCAGGAAGGACTTTAAAAATCATCTAATTTACTCACCTCATTTCATGGATAAGGAGACTGGTTCCCAGTTAAGTTACGACTTATAAAGCATCACATGCCAAGGCAGCGACAGAGCCAGACTAGAGGAATGCTTTCTCTCCACCTTGACCCTTGCCTCCTGGGAGAGGATGATGAAAACAGTTCAAAAGTCAAAGGGGAACCCCTCTTATACAGCGGGCAACTGCATGCTAGTTTAATTGAGAAATCAAATTGCATGCTACACGCTTACTGTCTTTGTGAAGTCACAGATTCACTCTCAAAACCGTTGCCCTGAGATGTGCCCACTCTTCCCTATGTTCCCAGTGAGAACACGTTCAGGTAAATCTCCCCTCCCAAGGTCCTCTAGATGTTTCTGAGGCCTATACTCAAATGAATAAAGGATTTCAGAGCTAGGGTGTACCTTAAGTTCTCTAGCGTGTAGTTTTCTTGTAATTTACACAGGCTTTCTGAAATTATCTGGGAGGAGTGACCGCCTACGGTGTTATCTTAGTGTTATCGAGCATGGTGTAACTCATAGACAATCATTCTGATTAGCTCCTAGGGAAAAAGGATGCTGAAGAAATCCAAAAGAAGACCTAAGGCCTCTACTGAGGCATTTTCATACAAGCAGGCAACGACTCTGAATGCAATTTAGGGAAAATCTTCCCTTCCCAAAAATATGCATATTTTAAAAGCTCTGGAAATTCAAGAAGATGCTAGAAAGCACTGATCAACTTCCTCCTAAGGAGGAGCCACCTCTCCTGTAGATCCTCCCCGAAGGCCTGAGCTTTGTAGTCAACCACAGAGCCTGGGCCTGCCCAAGGTGATACAGATCTTAGGGAGAATGAGGTCACTCATTTTGTAGTGATGTGGAAAGTTCTCCAAGGTTCATTGGGGATATGGAAAGTAAGTGTGATAATTTGATCACATGTGTGTAAAAAATAAACATACATGATTTAGCAAACAACACGGACAACTTCTAAAAAGAGACACATGAAACTGTCCATAGCATTTGCTCCTGAGGAATGGGATTGGAATATCAAGGAGGGAGGGAAGGAGGATTATTTTTTTTTCTTTGCTTTTTACTTAAAATATCCCTGTAATGTTACATTAACAACAATAACAAAAGCTATGAGCACTCGTTACCTTTATAATTAAAAAGAGAAACTAATATTTTAAAACTCCAGTTTCCAGGCCAGTGGCTCACGCCTATAATCCTAGCACTTTGGGAGGCCCAGGCAGGAGGGTTTCTTGAGGCCAGGAGTTCAAGACCAGCCTGAGCAACATAGTGAGACCCGGTCTCTACAAACAATAGAAAAATTAACCAGGCGTGATGGCATGAACCTATAGTCCCAGCTACTCAGAAGGCCGATGCAGGAGGATTGCTTGAACCCAGGCATTTGAGGTTGCCATGAGCTGTTGATGATACCACACACTCCAGCCTGGGCGACAGTGAGACTCTGTCTCAAAAAGAAATCCAGTTTTCCCGGGCATTCCCCCGTCCAGATCTGGGATGAGTGAGGCTTGGCAATCTGTGTCTTACTAAGTTCTTCAGATGATTCAAATGTGCAGCCAGAGTTGAGAACCACTGGATTGGCGCAGTAAGGGTCCCCGATAGCGTATTGACTGGGAGGGGAGGTATGTTATGGTGTTATCTTAACACGAATCACTCTATCAAAGTAGCTCCCGGGGAGAAAAGAATGCTGACAAAATTCAGCAGAAGAGCTAAGCAGTGAGTCTCATGAGACAGAAGTGGGTTCCTCAGGTGGGCACCTTGGGAGGCAGCCAGAGGTCATGGGGGCTGATGCCAGAGTAGAGAAGAGAGAGATGGGGAGGCAGGTCCAGCCCGCACGGTGAGCCTCGGAGGCCTGGGCCCCCTCTTCTCCCCGCCACCAAGCAAGGACTTGTAACTTAGGAACCCACAGGCAAGTAGGATATTTGTTTTATTTGGAAGCCTTCAAATTCTATTTAAAAATAATTCTGGGTTTCTTTCAAAAGGCAGGTTGGGAAGAAGCATCTGGAATGAAATAAACCCACAGACCGCTTACACGGACCAAAAGAGAAAGGAAAAAAACCCCACTCCAAATTATGCTATTCTCAACAGTGCCAGGAAAGACATGAATGAGGGAAGGGAGGAGAAAAAAACAAACTTCTAAATGATTTGAAGAGAGGGTGGGGAAAACCAGGGTGTGGGCGGGTCCGGGAGTACTTTACTCTCACATTTTGGAAAGAAAGAAGTTTCATTTCTGTAATTTTGAGTCTTTCTCAAAAAAGTAATTTCTATGTGTAGTTGGAAATTATACACTTGAGTCGGCACTGAGAAACTTCACACAAGACTGGTATCTACGTTCCCTTCCTCCTCAGAGACCTGGCTACAGAGGCTGTGTCCTGCCCCACTAATGGCTGTCCTCTCAGAGTAAGCATATTTCTGACAGACATTCTCTCAACAGCAGTGCTGGGCCTGCCTGCTCTGTGGACCGAAGTCTGCAAGAACTCTTCCCAAAGGGCTGAGGAAGGACTCCCAAAGGCATCCCCTACAATTCCCACTGCAGACCAGTTCATCTGGGGAAACATCTGTTGGGGGACAGATCTCTACTGAGAGCCAGCGTCCCTGTGGTATATCTGATTCCTTTAGCAAGGAAGACAGCAGGGGGACTGGCATTGCTGAGCATCCAGTATGGGCCTTCTAGAAGTTATGCCTCTGATTCTTGCTCAATTCTGTGAAGTCGGTTTTTTTGTCCATATTTCACAGATGAGGAAGTTGAGTCCCAGGGAGTCTGCACCCCAGAACCAAGGAAGTCTAGCTCGTCTATTCACTAGTAGTGACTGTGGACAAGTTACTTAACTCTCTGTGTCTTGGCTCCTCCTCCTTACAGTGGCGAGAACAATGAGACCTTCCCATGGGGCGATGGGGAGGATTGAGAGATTCCCTGGCAAAGTGCTTAGCAGAGCAATAGGCAACCAATAAATACGAGGCACCCTTACTATCTTCGCCATAATGGCCTAGAAGGTTAAATAGCTTCCTCAGATGAAGTGATTCACACTGAAATACAGGGCTGAAGCTGGGTTTGCATCACTGCTCGTGCCAACACTGTCTTTCTAAGCTGAGGACGAGAGACAGAGACACAGACACACAGACACAGACACCTGTCCTCTTCCCCCAAGGGGTAGCAAAGTAGCTAAAGGCATGAATTTGGTGGATGTTACCTTTGGGCCAGAGGGTTTATTTTGTAGCTTATTAGTCAGAAGGTGGGCCTGACTCCCTGTCACCTGCTGTAACACAGGCCCAGGGTAGGGCCCAGGAGAATTCTGCCGACTGGGCAGTAGGCAGGACCAGAAGCTTCAAACAGTCTGACAGGGGCTGGAGAAACGGTGCTGCCACAGGCCCTGGTGCAGGTAGGGGACTCAAGATATGGCTGCAGTGTCTCTGGGCTGAGCAGGCTAACAGTTTGGAACGATCTGGGGGATGTGGTCAGCCAGGTAGGCCATGCGGGAAGTGTGTAAACCAACAGGCTGTGGCTGAACTAGAAGGAAACTACCATGGATCTGGCAGGCAGTGGGGGACCTGGAACTGTGGAGGGTGGGATGTGGGTCTCTAGGGTCCCCTGGGGAGGGGACTGGCTATTAGTAATTTACCCATACCCCTGGCCACTCCTAGTCTCTCCAGTGAGGGCGTATGAGTTGGGGTGAGTGTGTGTGTAAAGAACCCACATGAAAACAGGAGCCGGGCACTATCACTGGTTTCCTGGGCACTTTGCACACCCGACTCAGTTCTCACAACAGGCCCAGGTGGGATCTATTCTCACACCCAGATTATCAGTGAGGAAACTGAGGCTCACACAAGTTAAGTAATTTGTTCAAGGTCAGTGTTAGATTGTCTAATAAGCTAAATAAATGTCTTCCTAGGATATCTGAAAAACAGAAGATCTAAAAACTTGTTTTTGAAAGAATCTGAAATTTGCTTTTTCTAACAATGCATCACAGGAAACATTGGAAAAGTCAGAACTTTGTTGGACTTCTTTACAACTACATTTATGTCCTGAACAAAATGGAAAGAGTGGAAAGGGGGCTTTCTCCTCATTTTCTTCTGTTTTTGGGGGCAAGAGTTGGGGTGGTGGGAAGGTAGAGGGAGAAACCTTTCCTAGAAGCCCTCAGCAAATGTCCTCCAACATCCCATTGTCTAGAACTGGGTCCCACTCACCCCCCAGACCAGTGGCTGGCAAAGAGAAACAGTATATTGTTGATCGTCTCAGAACAATCACAATTTACACTGCAGGGCTGGGCAAATGGCCACACCAACAAAATTGGGTTCTATTAGCAAAAAGAAGGACAATGGCTGTTAGTAGGCTATGGATGGAGCTATCACTAACTTCAGGATGCTCTGAAATCCTGGTCAAGCTAGGAAACCATGGACTATTCATTTACCAAATCGTTCCCTTGGGTTTAGGGTTTATTAACTATGATTTTTTAAAAAGAGAATGTCAATTGACCCTTATGGAGACTTGAATCCTGTTATTTAGTATTATTAGGACTATGTATGTTCTAACCAAATCTTCCCGTCAATCCTGTCCCATCTCTCTATTTCTCTCACTTTCCTTAATCAGCTAAGTTCCCCTGACTTGTCTTCACTTGAAGTCTCTACTTCCCACTCCCTGCTCAACTCCTTTACATCTGGCTTGTGCCCTAGTTTCTCCCTTGAGACTGTCTGCCAAAGGTCATGGGTGAATACTAAGTTCCCCAATCTCTTGCACACTTTCCCACCCACAGTTTACTCAGCTCCACGGCATGTGGCTCGGTCCGCCCCTCCGCAGTCTTGTGAGGCTCTCCCCGCTGGGTGCCTGCGATCCTACCCTGTCTTCACCTTCTTCTGAGCTTTCTGGCTCCTCAGTCTCCTAGCTGGACTACTACAGCAACCTATCCCAAATGTTGGGGTTCGTTACCCAGGATTCTTCCCTTTATTTCCTGTCCTCTGTCTGCAGACACTGTCCTTATGACTTGCACTGCCTTCTCAAATCTTTAACCCCAGTGAAGGCTGGACACCCGAGCTACAGACCTGTATGTTTAATTGACTTTTGGATGGTTCTAGACTCTCACAGGCTCCTCAAGTTCAGTTGCATCTAAACTGGACTCATCATGCTCTCTAAACTTACACCCTTTTATCTTGTGCTCCCTGAACTTGGTGACTGGCCTTACCACCCATCCAACCATTTGGTTCAGCCAGAAAAATGGGTCCCACCATGGAATAAATGGATGAGTCATTATCGTTTCTATTTACTTAGTTTCTCAAGGATCTCTGTTTCTGTTTTATAGCCACAATTTCCACCTAGGCTCAAACACTTATCATAACCCTCTGGGTTATTACAAGGTTCTGAACCTGGTCTCCCATCTTTACATTCACCCCACCCCCAGCCTATGCTCCGCCATCATCACAGTGGTCTTTATAAAATACGCAGACGATCACTTCTCCACTCCTTAAAAGCCTTCTATGGCCCTTCTCTGCTGTCAACACAAAGTTCATGGCATGTAAACGCAAAGGTGGCACCTTTTCAGCCTTATCGGCTTATGTTCACTTCATGCTAGCTGGAGGGAGCGTGACATGACATCACACTGTTTTATCTCTAATATTGAATAACGGCAGTTCTTGCATTTCTATAGCACTCTGACTTTTACTGCTCCGCTTTGGAAGGCCAACATGTAAACACGTGGAACAACAGACTAAACTTCAGCCTCAAACACTGCATGTCTGACTTGAAATGATGAAACCTCTGAATTCAAGTTCCCTTATTGTTATATGTTTCCTTATATGCTAAGTGGAGATACTAATACTTGCTCAGAGGGGAGTTGGGAGGCATAAATTCAGTGATATATATGACAGGCATGGCACATGGTGAGTGTCTAATCAATGGTATCAGCTACTACTTATAGACCACGTCTCACCCTGTGCCAAGATGGTTCTAGGTGCCATATTTTGTTAGTTCCTTTGAGCTTCATAACAATCCTTTGAGGTAGGCACTATTATTCTCATTTTATGGATAAAGAAACAAGAACAGGGGGTTTAAATAGCTTGTCCAAAATCACACAGATAGCAAGTGGCAGAGGGGGATTTGAGTCTTGTCAGGGTAACACCAGAAACTGTACTCTTAACCACTATGGGACCCCTCCTCTCCATGGCTGGTGATCATTTAAGTTAATGCATTTATGTTAGCTATATGCACCAGAAAAACATTTGGAGTTTCTAATAAATGTGTTACAAATTATTTGTAGGGAACATAAAATCTAAGGACTAATTTCTAGAATGTTAGTATAAAACCAATAGGATGTCCTCTACCACAAACAAACAAACAAACAAAAACCTCTTGATATTTTGAAGGTGGTTTCTCTTCACTGAATTGATCTAGGAACTAAGTGCTTCGATATCATTGCGACCAAAATAATTTAGACCAAAATTAAATCCATCATCCTGTAAATTAAGGAGTTTGGAAATTGCTTCAAAAAGACTGACATTTTTGCTCTTTCCAAAATTGCCATTTCACATTGCTTTTATTTTGTAGGAGCTTCAAAACAGGGATGCTGTGGCTGCGCATTTGGGCAAACTTAACTTTTAGCTGATGTGAAGTACTTCACACTCACAGCATCTACCTCGTTCTACCTGGGTTGGATTTTAGCCAACCTGTCAACAATGAGAGGTGTTTAAGGACAACTTTAAAGGTGTATCACAGGAACTGGAGTGTGTGCTTTATGTCAATACAAACAGGTCTCCCACTACTTGGTCTCAATTCCACAAATACTTGGAAGTTTTACCTCTTGTAAAGAGAGGGAGAATAGGTGCACAGGCTTTTAGATCGCCCCTTCTCTAGTCTACAGACTCCTTTAGAACAAGGATTGTGTAATATTCATCTCCGCAGATCCAGACCCTGGCATGGTGCCTGACACAGAGAAGGCACTTAACTAAGCCAAATGCTGGTGGGGTTAGAGGTCCTAGTTTAACTCCTGCTTCAACCAGAATTGGTTCAGAATATGGGCTGGGGGCCGGGCGCGGTGGCTCACACCTGTAATCCTAGCACTCTGGGAGGCCGAGGCGGGAGGGTTGTTTGAGCTCAGGAGTTTGAGACCAGCCTGAGCCAAAGCGAGACCCC
>NW_012146856.1:3127962-3151915 GCF_000956105.1 Propithecus coquereli
TTAAGACTATATCTTTGAGAACAATTACTTCCCAGGAAAAAAATAAAGAAGTAAAAAAGTTAATAAAGAATTAAAAGAAAAGAAAAAAGGAAAAAGAAAAAAGAAAAAAAAAGACTATATCTGTGAAATTCTGGAGCTTAAGAATTCAATTGGCAAACTTAGAAATACATCAGTCTCTCAACAGCAGAAGTGACCAAGCAGCAGAAAGAATTAGTGAACTTGAAGACAGACTATTTGAAAATATATAGTCAGAAGATAAAAAAGAAAAAAAGAATAAAAAACAATGAAGCATGCCTACAAGATCTAGAAAATAGCTTCAAAAGGGCGAATCTAAGAGTTATTGACATTAAAGAAGAGGTAGAGAGAGAGAGAGACTGGAGTAGAAGGTTTATTCAAAGAAATAATAACAGAGAACTTTCTAAACCTAGAGAAAGATATCAATATTCAGGTACAAGAAGGTCATAGAACACCAACCAGATTTAACCCAAATAAAAGTACCTCAAGGTATTTAATAATCAAGCTCCCAAAGGTCACGGATAAAGAAAGCATTCCAAGGGAAGCAAGAAAAAAGAAAATAATGACATATAAAAGAGCTCTGGTACATCTGGCAGCAGACTGCTCAGTGGAAACCTTACAAGCCAGGGGAGAACAGCATGACATATTCAAAGTTCTAAAGGAAAAAAACCCTTAATCCTATAGAATATTATATCCTGCAAAAATATCCTTCAAACATGAAGGAGAAATAAAGACTTCCCCAGACAAACAAAAGCTGAGGGATTTCATCAACACCAGACCTGTCCTACAAACAATGCTAAAAAGAGTTCTTCCATCTGAATGAAAAAGACATTAATGAGCAATAAGAAATCATCCGAAGGCATACAACTTACTGTCAACAGTAAGTATTCAAATACAGGATACTCTATTACTGTAACTGTGGTGTACAAACCACTTATATCTTGAGTCGGAAGTCTAAACAACAAACCTATCAAAAATAACTACAACTTTTTGAGAGAAGAATAGTATAAAAAGATATGAATGGAAACAACAAAAAATTAAAAAGCAGGGGGGATGGAGCTAAAAGGGTAGAATTTCTGTTACATTTCTTTTTGCTTGTTTATTTATTTGTTTGTAAGCAGAGTTGTCATATGTTTAAAATAATTGGTTATAAAATGTTTTGTGCAAGCCTCATGGTAACCTCCAATCAAAAACCTACAACAGATACAAAAAATGAAAAGCAAGAAATTAAAACACACTACCAGAGAAAATCAATTTTAACAAAGGAAGACAGGAAGGGAGGAAGAAAGAAAGAGAGGACACAAAACAACCAGAAATCAAATAATATTAATAACATAGTCCTTACCTATCAACAATAGCCAACACAGTAGACATCTCAGTTGGTTCAGCTTACATAATTCTGACTAAAAAATTAAAGTTGAGAAAATTTTCCATTCAATGGGCAATAAAACCATTGCACCCAGATCAGCTGCAGACAAGACTAGAACTTTAAACAAGTAGGATCAAGATCTTGAAGCATTTCTTCAAAGAATTGTAACAGGAGATGAAAGGTGGCTTTACCAGTACAATCCTGATGACAAAGCACGACCAAAGCAGTGGCTACCAGAGGGAGAAGTGGTCCAGTCACAGCACAAGCAGACTGGTGAAGAGCAAAGGCAATGGCAACAGTTTTGGGGGATGCTCAGGTCATTTTACTTGTTGACTTTCTGAAGGCCAAAGTACAGTAACATCTACTTATTATGAGAGTGTTTTGATAAAGTTAGCCAAAGCTTTAGCAAAAAACAGAGAATACCTTCACCAGAGAGTCCTTCTTCACCGCGACAATGCTCCTGCTCATTGCTCTCATCAAACAAAGGCAATTTTGTGAGAGTTTCAATGGGGAATCATGAGGCATCCACCTTACAGTCCTGATTTGGCTCTTTTGGACTCCTTTTTGTTTCCTATTCTTAAAAAATCTATTAAGGGCACCCAACCATCTTTCTTCAGTTAATAATGTAAAAAAGCCTGCATTGACATAGTTAAAAATTCCAGGACCCTCAGTTCTTTAGCGATGGACTAAATTGCTGGTATCATCATTTACAAACGTGTCATGATGTCTTGACCTTGATGGAGCTTGCGTTGAGTAATAAAGTTTACATTTTTTATTTGTTTGGGTTTTTTGTTGTTGTTGGCTTTTTTTTTTTTTTTTTTTGGAGACAGGGTCTTACTCCATTGCCTGGGCTAGAGGGCATCGTCATAGCTCACTGCAACCTCAAACTCCTGGGCTCAAGAGATCCTTCTGCCTCAGCCTTCTGAGTAGCTGGGACTATAGGTGTGCACCGCCATGCCTGGCTAATTTTTCTATTTTTTGTAGACATAGGGTCTTGCTGTTGCCCATTCTGGTCTTGAACACCTGGGCTCAAGCAATCCTCCTGCCTTGGCTTCCCAAAAACTAGGATTACAGCTGTGAGCCACCACGCCTGGCCTATTTTTATCATTTAATTCTATTTTTCTATGAACCTTGTGAGGTCTCTTCATATATGTTAACTAACTTAATGCTCACAAAAAACTTTATGAGGTATTATTATAATCCTCATTTTAATAGATGGGGGAACGGAAACACAAAGAATTCAAGTAACTTACCTAAGCAATAAGTAGAGGACATGGAATTTGATCCAAGGGAATCTAAGGTTATCACTTATCACCTTATAGAATGACACAGTCTGGCTGACATTTTGCTGTTGTGAGACAAAGTAGCAAGTACAAGAAGCATGTTGGCGGGCACGGTGGCTCACGCCTGTAATCCTAGCACTCTGGGAGGCTGAGGCAGGAGGATCATTTGAGCTCAGGAGTTTGAGACCAGCCTGAGTAAGAGCGAGACCCCATCTCACTCAAAAAAAAAAAAAAAGTAGAAAGAAATTAGCTGGACAACTAAAAATATATATAGAAAAAATAAGCCAGCCATGGTGGCACATGACTGTAGTCCCAGCTACCTAGGAGGCTGAGGCAGGAGGATTGCTTGAGCCCAGGAGTTTGAAGTTGTTGAGAGCTAGGCTGACACCACAGCACTCTAGCCAGGGCAACAGAGCCAGACTCTGTCTCAAAAAAAAAAAGAATGCTTCGAAGACAAAAGAAAATAGAGCACACAACTCCCACATCTCTTGCCTGAGTCACTAGATTTCTTAAAAGATAAATGACCCTAGACCTTGACTTTTCCTACACGTAAGATAATATCTGACAGGGTTAGCAATTATGACTCTACAATGCATAACCAGATGTACTTTGTCTATAACTGATTTACTCGTGCACCCAAACTTGGATGTGATTTTACATGTACTTAACCCCCACTGCCTGTATATAAACCGTGAGCTAAAATGCTTTTTCAGAAGGTCTGACAGACCCTCCCTGAAAGACTTCTCTCGTGCTATAGTCCTCAGGCTATATGTAGTCCTCAGGAAGACTTCTACATAAAACTAACTTTAATTCTTTAAAAGTTTGATTTTTTTTCTTTAGCTGACATTGTTATTTCCCTGCGGTCTTTTTCACTACATTTTTAAGAAATAATAGACTTTGTTTTCTAGAGCAATTTTAGGTTTACAGAAAAATTGAGCAGAAAATACAAAGATTTCCCACACGCCCTTTCTCCCCACTCCTTTCACCTACAGTTTCTTCCTGTTATTAACATCTCCCATCAGTGTGGCACATTTGTTGTACATCCCATGAGTTTTAACAAACGTATACCGATGTGTATCCACTATTACGGTCTCATACAGGACAGTTTCACTGTCCTAAAAATCTGCTGTGCTCCCTTTGTCCATCCCTTCCTATGCATGTCGTTTTTAAAAGCAGAGCTAATACTACATATACTAATTTTGCACCTGCTTTTTTCACTTACTATTACATTGTAAGTATTTTTTCATGTCAGTAAAACTTATTTATAAATGCAATTTTAATACTTGAATAATATTCTATGTGTGTATGGATAAACCATAACTAAATTCACTTACTCCCTGTTTGGGGGCATTGAGAGTGTCCTGCCAGGATTTTTTATAAGTCCAGGGTTGAGGGGGAGACTTTTGACAACTCAACCCAGCATCCTTGATTTAAGTGTGCATTTGTCCAAGGATGTGTGCCAGCTTCAGCAAGCAATAATAGGTACAACCGCTGTGATTTTAACATCCTTAACCTGGCTCCGTTCGAAACTTGGAAACTATTGATTCTGGAAGTTATTTCTAGCCTGTGAGAGCATTTGTTCTTACCTCCCCCCAACCTGGCTTTTAGAATGTTTTCCTCAATGCCCAAGAAATGAATCATTGTTAATAGAAAATGACTAAGAACTTTTCTTTGGGCCCTACTCCCCACATGAGACACAGGCTGATACCACCAGTGCCTTTCCCGGGTTAACACGGATCTAAGAACAAACAAAATATTAATAGAAGTCAGAGCAATAAAGGAAAGTGATATTCTCTGACACTGATTTGTCAAATATTCTGTATTTCTTTTTGCCCATTTCCAAATTTCTTCAATTAATTCTAAATTTGATTTTTAACAGCTTATAAATTCCTATTGTGTTAAATCTTTATGACTCATCTGAACTTTCAAGTTCCTCTAATTGAAAATTCCCTTTACATGTAATTTTCTACTTACTATAGTATCTTTTTTGCACACCAAGGGATACCTAGGTCTGTATTTCAGGAAAGCACACAAACTTGTTTGGACTGGCCCATTAGTCAGACTGTCATTAATAACAAGGAGTGATGCACAAAAAATTTAAACCTCAGGTCTAAGCCTTGCCCTACCCTCCATTGCTCTCTCTCCCCTTCCCTCTTGCTCTATCTCCTCCCCATCCTCCCCTTTCTCTTTCTCTGAAACCTGATGCCCAGATATAAGGTAGTGTTCTAAATTGTGTGACTTTGATAATCCTTAGAGCAGATACTGGTAGTAGAAGACTCTAAAGAAGTTGGAAACAAGAGATGGAGAAACTGAATTGGCAATTACAAGACTTTGTAATTGATTGACTGCTTTTGGTCAAAGAAACATTATTTGTCTCACTCATTATGGGTAGGTTTGTTTTTTTTTTTTAAATTCTGAGAAAGTTCAACCTAAAGAGAGCAAAACACAATCTTAGTTTTTGTTTTAATCTATTCCTGGACATACAGATTAAAGAAGAAAAAATTTATATAACTTAATGAATGCCTACAAGATAGTTGAGATAGTATCGTTAGTTTTTCCAAAGAAAATTATTAGGCCAGTAGAGTATTTTGTTAATTTATCAAACATTCAGTAAAAGATTACTGTAATACAATAAATAGGGGGGCTAACAGCCCTTGCTGGAAATTAATGCAAACTTTAGACAGGTGACTAGCTTTTAAGATAACAATTTGTTATAATCTATTAGAAGTTTTGCTTTACCTCTAGCAAAAGTTCAGACATAAAATTGGAATCATTATTTAAATGATTAAATGGTTAAATATGTGATGATAACACATCATGTCTCTGGTATCTCACAGCTAGAAGATTACAGCAGACTTCGGAATTTCCTTCTCCTGCACATCAGGCATAGGACAGACTCCTCTCAGCACTAGGGCAGTGATTATTGACCAGGGATGACACCCAGGAAGGGTGTGGGTGACACATAGGAACGGAGTGGGGGAGGGTATTGATGTAGCATCTCGGGTGATTCTGAGATGCCCCTCATGGGGAGATACTCTCACTGTTTTAACTGGCTTGCCAGGTCCAATCTCTGCCCAAATCTAATCTCTCCTTCCTCGATACCATGAAATTAATTTTTCTTACATCATTCACTTTACCATCATACTCCCCTTCTTACACACCTTCACATCTACCAGTTAATGCTCCTACTCTTTCGATTGACTTTCAAGAAACACCCCCGCCCCCAGCCACCACCACAAAGCCCGCATAAGATCAGAAGCTAGCCGTATCTCCTACCAGCCCTTGCTATCACATCACACTTTGAAAATGGAACTAGAAAATCAGTTTGTTTCACCAAACACTTTTTAAGGGTCTACTATGTATAGCTTTTCTGGACACTCATAGTAAACAAGAGCCAGGATCACTGTTCTAAGAAGCTTAAAAGTCGACTTGGGAGAAGAGAGGAAACTGGTCCACTGCAGCATCGTGGACTATGTGCTTTGCTGGGGCACAGAGATTCGAGCCTTGGGTGACAGGAGACCAAGGCAGGCTTCTGGGAGGAGCCAACATGAAAACTGAAATCCAAAAGGTGAGTAGGAGTTTGGCAAAGAAAAGGAAGGCAGGGCACTAAATGCAGAAGAAAAAGACTGCATTTAAAAAGGTGAGATGGAGTGGTCAGCTTATGATAGAGTAGTCATCTGTGGACCAAATCTGTGCTGCTGATAGTTGACAAACATATTGCTGATAAAAACCTGGGGATCACTCAAGTCCAATCAAGGTGGCTTGGAATATCCTCAGAAGTGATTTAAAACCAGAGAAAGTGGTAACTCAAACCAGTAATTGAAACTGTCGGCTTGGTGGTGATGGACAGAAGGCAATGTCCTAGAAGTATGACAGGCTGTCAAAGTCTGTCTGTGCTTACTAAGCACTATCCATGGGTGAGACACATGCATTAAGTGGGCGTGAATAATGCCATCACTACAGAGGGGTGCTCTATTGTGGGGAAGGGAGAGATCTCCATTTTATGTTGCCTAAATAACTTTCTTGTGCCTGGGAACCTTTATATTGGAAAGAGGCTATTTTTATAGCAAACATCAGTGTCTGGTCCCTGGAAAGGTATATTTGCTTTAATAAAGAGAGTGATCTTTGCTTTATAACCAGTTTCTTAACAAATTTTTAGCATATGGACAGTGCCAAGTGCCTGATTAACGTGTGTGTTCTGATAAGATTAAAGTTTGGACTCTGTAAAGCCAAGGACTGGGCCCTGAGTCCTGGTAGCCCCGTGGGGCTCTGCTGCATGGGAGGCACTGGCTAGGAGATTGGTAGGCCTCCTCCTTAAAGGCAACAAGAATAACCTGTGTGTCCTGCCGGTACTGTTACTTGTGTGTTTTGCATCTCCTCTGTCTTTTCCTTGTCCCCATCTCCAACTAGAATGTAGGCTGGCACAACGTGACTCAAAGTGCCACACTGCACATGGTTTGTTACCAGTCCACAATGAGATAAATACAGAAATTGAGAGTAAGCAGTTAAAACCTTTTAAAGAAATTTGACAGAGTAGTTCATTTCTGTTGAGTCTAATAAAAAATTGGGGATTGTATTTTATTATACTGTATATCTTTTTCTTTTTATTTTATAGTAATTTATTTTTATTTATATTTTACTAAAATATTGGCCCATGAGGGATTGGTCCTTTATCCCAGACAATTTGAGAAGTACCAATCTAGAGGGCAGGGATCCCTGTTCTACACAGATCCTGTATGACATGCTGTGCACAGTAGAGTCACCTTGGGCGCTGGAAGAAAACAAACAAACTTTACGTCTGTATCTATACAGAGAAGCCTCAGATATACCCTAACAAACGAGGCTGAAGGTGAGATCAGGGTGGGCAAAGGCATCTGTATTTATTAAAAACTCTCTTGGTGTTTCTAATGTGCAGTCAGGGATGGGAATTCTTAATGTGGGTGGTATCCAATCAATGACCACAGGCGAACGAATGGCTAAAACATGTCAGCCAGCCAAAAGCAGGTGTTTATTACACACCTGAAGCACACCTGACGATGCTGTACCAGGTGCTGAGTAACATGCTATGAAGTCATGAAGATTAATCAAGATTTTCCAATCTGATGATGAAGCTCCTATGGACAAAGCCAACACCTAACAAAGAGCACAGACCAATAAACCTACAGTATTCCCCTATAAATAAAGTAAATTCAGTACACTGCACCAGGATGGAGCCCATCTCTCTCTCTCTCCCCCCGCTCCTTTTCTCTCTCTCTCTCTCTTTTTTTAAAGCAAACAGCATATTCATTAATACTTCACCTAATGGGAGATTTCCTCAGGCTGGTGTCTCCCAGTTGGTCCAATAATCCACTAGATGTCACTCAAGGTCCCTCAGGGTTCCCTCTCACAGGCTCTACCCGGCCTTCAATTCTACATCAGAGCATTTTCCTCTCCAAATCTTGTCCCCACAGTAAGGCAGAGAACATGCTAGACGTTGGTCTCCTTCCGCAGCTTTCCCTAGCACTCTAGGCCCACCATGTTCATTTGTTCATTCAAGAATAACAGAGAGCTGATTCTGTATCAGACCTTAGTTTAGGCTGTAATGAAATAATGGTGAGTGAAATGGCCATGTTTCTGTCCTCATGGAGTTCACAGTTTAATCTATGAAAGCAGTCCTCATTCTAATTGGTGTTGTTTGTTTTTATTGATTCTTCTTTCAGACTAGAAGCTCTAAAACTTTTTTGGCTACCACACCCAAAGTAAGAAAGAGGGACATTTTACACTGCAACCCACATATACACAAACACGTAACCACAAAGTTTCAAAGTACAATGCTTACCTTCATGTTGTGCAATGTACTCCGATATCTCCTAGTGTATTCTAGTTTCTTTCTTTTTTCAAAATGCTGGTCAGGATCCACTAAATTGATTTCATAACTCACTAGTAAGTCAGAATCCTAAGAATAAAAAATACTTGCCTTGAGGATAAGGGCCACCTCTTACCTGTATTCCCAGTGCCTAACAATAGTTAGTGAGCAATACACATTTTTTTTAAATGAATGAACATTATGAGCACTAATTTGCATTAATGTTTAAATTACGAAGACAGATACAGATTAAGTGGTTTATAATATGCATAATCTGTGTCCTTAAGAATATATTTAGCCAAGTCTCTTCCTCTTTCAATTGTTTGGACACGAATTAGTCTGAGCGCGGCTCCTGGAAGGGTTCAAGAGGAATCAATGATCAAGATGCCTGGTAAACCAAATGCTTCCAAGAAGTCTCAACATTTGAAAAGAAATCCCAAAAGAAAAATTGATGATGAGGAAGTAGAGTTGTCAGAGAAAGAACTTAGAAACACAGCAAAAAGAAATAAAAATCACCCAAAGCATGTGTCTTCTGAAGGACAAACAAAGCATACTAATCTAAAACAGATAAAGATAGCATCCTACAAGAGAAAAACCTGTCAACCTCTTTCAAAGAGTAGCAGAGAGCATTTTCAAACTATAATGAAATCAGTAGTAATAACAATTTTAAGTAAAAGTATTAAAGAAAAAAAAGAAATACAACATCATCTCAACTTCTTGAAGAAAAGATTGCTACAACTGTGTGACACCCTGAAAGTCGTTCCTGAAAAGCTGAAAGATTTCACTAACGGGTCAAGTCTACCGAATATGGAAAGAGCACAGGACAGAGCCAATGAAGAAGGTCTGGCATTATTGCAGGAAGAAATAGATAAAATGGTTAGAGACCACAGAGTTGATGACTGGGAATATTCAGAGCCTAAAGAACAAAATCAAAATTCTGGCAAGTGAGGTGAAAGAAGAAGAGAAGACACTAAAACAGGTGCTTCAAGTGGATAGTAGTGGTTTACTCTCTCTTCCAGAATTTTCTCAGAATTGTCTCAAAACATCCACACTTCAGAAAGAAATTTTGACGCTAATTCCAAACCAGAATGCTCTTCTAAAGGATTTGGATGTTCTTCATAATTCATCCCAGGATAAGAACACATTAACGTTCATTGAAGAAGCCTATAAGAAACTGAATGCCACTTGACGATTTTTTTTTAGGTTGCTCCAAATTAATTTAATGTTTATGAATTTATAAAACTATAACCCATGATGATATTACAGAGGCTGAGGTTTCTGCAGGATTTATCCCCTGATATACACCTTAAAATTAGCCTCTGTAGATCTATTGTTAGCATCCAATGGATTCCTGAAAACTCTTTTAGAAGTTGCCAGATCTAGAAATTCAACATTTACATTGTTGTATCTGCAATTATTTGCCTAAAACCATTAAGCAAGAACAGTCATGATCTAATAGTTTATTTTAAACTATTAAATGGAGCTCGTTTATTGGTTAAGTGTGGAATAGTGGTATGTAAATTGTGTACAGTACCTAGTATACAAAAGCGTAAGTGTTTGCTCTCACTCATTCTGTACTGATGCATTTTCTGTCTGTTCATCTGGAAGTTGAAAAATCCTCAAAGGCCTTCACTTTTTCACTTAACTCTCTAGTCTTTTTGGGAACTTGTTAAGATTTGCCAGGTATGTTTAACTTTGGAGGTAACATCAACATTTTATTTCTTTGGTTAGTTGGTTAGTGAATAGATGTTGATTGTTTATTTTCTACTGTCATGAAAGCATACTTTTACTTAAGAAAATAATTTAAAAAGGAACCTTTGCACATTTATTCTCTTAAAATAAAAACCAAACCTCCCAAACCCCTTCTTTATAAATCTTTCCTCATGTGATACTTAGCTTATATGTGTGAATAAATTATCACTTAAATATATCAAAAAAGAATATATTTATATATACACATTATATTTACATTTATCCACGGATAATTTTTTTCAGATACTAAATAGATAGATCTTACACTAGGTACATTACATACCCTGTCAATGTAATTTAACATTTCAGCCTCATTTCAGCCTGGGACTCACATATTTTAAATTCATATAATTAAAAATATTTTCACCTTGCAAAAAGATGTTATGAGGAAGAATTAACTTTTTCAGGTATTAAAACTTATTGTAAATTCTAACAGTTAAAAGAGCTTGGTATTAGAACCCGTGGCACACAGGATAATGGCCTCCAAAGATGCCCTAATCCACAGAACCTGTGAGTGTGAGCTTGCATGGCAAAGGGACTTTGCAGTTGTGATTGAGTTAAAGATTTTGAGGTGGGGATATTTTTCTGGATTACATGGATAGAACTAATGCAATCACAAGGGTCCTTATAAAAGGGAGGCAAGAGGGTCCTGCCAGAGAAGGTGATGAATAAGAGAGATTCGAAGATCCTACGTTGCTAGGTTCAAAGATGGGGAAGGGGCTGTGAACACAAGACTGCAGGTGGCCTCTAGAAACTGGAAAAGGCAAGGAAAGAGTCTCCCCTAGAGCCTCCGCAACCCACTTTGGACTTCTGATGTCCAGAATTGTAAGAGAATAAATTTGTGTTGTTTTAAGCCACTAAAGTTGTGGTTATTTGTTACAGTAGCAACAGGAAACAAATACGGGGATGGAGTAGACAACTTGATGGAATAAAGTAAAACATTCTCAAATTAAAAAAAAAAAAAACTTTGAGAATTCAGCATCTGATGAAGGCAATTTAGCAAGTGTGTGTGCGTTTCTCCAATAAGGCGATATTAGGACAACTGGATAGCCGTTTAAAAAACACAGTAAAGCTTATGCCTAACCCCTTACACCACCAGAATTATTTCCAGATGGATCAAAGATTTAAGTATTAAAAAAAAAAACACAACTAAAAGTACTAGAAGGAAAAAATACATAGAAGGGTTTATGGGGTTTTGTTGTTTGGTTTGAGGAAAATATAAAACCCAGAATGATAAGGAAGAGGTGGATGATAGTAACTCTCACACATAGTTGGTGGGTGCAATTGGTAGTCAAAATTCATCAAAATTAAACATGTCCATACACTTCACTCAGCAATTGCTTTCCCAGGAATTCATCTTAAAGAAATACTTCATTATGTGTACAAAACTTTATGATAAAAATGTTCATTAGGATATTTTTTATAACAGCAAAGAACTGGACACAGCCTAAATGCCCACTAAATAAAGAAGGTTAAATACATTATGGTACACTCCTTAGAATGACACATATCTATATGTTTTGTTAAGGGATGATGCATATACACATTTGTAAGTGAAATAGTATGTATAGTATGATCCCTTGTGTGTAGGGAAAAGAGATATACATCTAGCTTATATATTCAGAGAAAATTCTGGAAGTGTACACAAGAATTGTTAATAGTACTTACCTTTGGGGAATGGGATTGGGAGTAGGAGAAAGTGTTAGATTTTTAAAATATTACATTTTCTGTATAGTTCTGGATCTCAGAATTGCTAACAGGTCTTCTCTGCTATTCAGCAAAAAAGGGGAAAAAATAGGCAAGTGAAGAGGGAGAGAGCCACGTTGACAGAGCAACAAATCTGGGTCAAATGCCTCAGAGGTATATGCTATCTGTTTTTTTTTTTTGAGACAGAGACTCACTCTCTTGCCTGGGCTAGAGTGCTGTGGTGTCAACCTAGCTCACAGCAACCTTAAACTCCTGGGCTCAAGGGATCCTCCTGCCTCAGCCTCCTGGGTAGCTGGGACCACAGGCACGCACCACCATGCCTGGCTAATTTTTTCTATTTTTACTTGTTTGGCTAATTTCTTTCTATTTTTAGTAGAGACGGTGTCTCGCTCTTGCTCAGGCTGGTCTCGAACTCCTGAGCTCAAGCAATCCTCCCGCCTCGGCCTCCCAGAGTGCTAGGATTACAGGTGTGAGCCACTGCACCGGGCTGGTATATGCTATCTCATTTTTTTTAATTTTTTTTTTTTTTTTTTAAGCATGTTTAAAGCAGCCCTGTAATTAAAGGAAGCCCGAGCTACAGAATTTTGAGCTTATTGAAAAAATGTATGACATTTCTTTAAAGGTTTAAATTCTTTCAATTTGCTTGTTTTATTTTGCTTTGCTTTAAGTTGTGCATGAAGATTCCAGACAGGTAAAAAGGTGAAATTCCACCTTAGTTGTCCAGCTAAGGTAGACAAATATCCAACCAAGTTCTCATGTCAGATACCAGATTAGGATTCACATTTGTTTGAAAGCCTGTGTACCTTGTATGTCCCACCTCACCAGCTCAGGCAACAAAATTAAGTCACATAAGTCATGTGTTTTTTAAAGTTAAAATTCATACCACTCTGAGCTCTACCTAGCAAGTAAAGTCTAACTTTTCCATAAGATTCTCCTTCCTAGACATCCCCAGTGACCCCAGGGTTACTCATTCCTTCCAAAGGGGTCCTTTCAAGTTACAGATGGTGGGTGGCTGGTGACTCAGCCACAGTGCCCTAGTCAAAGCTTCTCTTCCACTATTGCTGCGTAGGGTCATTGCCAAGGCCAGGGCAGCCTGGCATCTGCATAGACTAGAACAAATGCCTAGTCCCTCCTGGCTGTAGCTACCCAGAGTTAGGAGAGGTCCTGCCAACAGTTACACAGTGCAAAAAGGCCAGTCTTTGCCTGCCAACACCCTCCAAGTGTGGATACAACCCTTGTTCCTACTCTCTCAAAGCACAGCCAAGGGCAGGCTGTGGACAAGGAAAAAAAATCACAGACAATAGCAGTGTCTGCCAATATCCAGTAATGTTTGAGGCCATTTTTAAATGAAAAAGAAGAAAAAAAATCTTGCTAGCTCCCAACTATTAAATTATTTTAATTATGTTTTTTAATCATGTATAAACTTTAGATTAGGTATAAATGCCTTATTCTCACAGCTTTCTACATATATAAAACTGAAATAATTTTGAAATTAAATTCACAAAATTTAAAAATTCAGTTAATATTATGTACGTAACATGGTGAATGATGTTTGTTGTTTTGCTGAAATTACATTGTCCTTTGAGATGAGAATATGGACTCATTGGTATGTATGAGCCTTTTTGTTTGGCATGTTTATAATTGGCTTAATTATCCCAACATTCTTCTCTATTTGAATTTCTGTGAAACTTTTTTGCAGTGTGCTGTGAGCATGCTTGACCTTCTCTTAGCCAGAATGCTGTCATTTCCGTAAGAAGTATTCTATTTTTTTCTCTTTAGCCCAAGAAAATTAAAGTTGTAGTTGGTGCCAAATACAAAATCAAATGTAGTATTCAGTTACAAGGTGGTCATCAAATGATTCAGGATAGGCACTAGAATATATTAATTTTTTAAAGAACATAAGAGAAAAAAATTTACATATTTTTGTAGGGAATTTGCAAAAGTACTTAGACTCATACTAGTTTAACGAACAGTGGTCTATACCCTTGCTACTTTAAGGTGGTCCAGAAGCCAGGGAGCTTGTTAGAAATGCAGAGTCTCAGGCCCCATTCCAGACCTAATGGATCAGAACCTGCATTTTTTTTTTTTTTTTTTTGAGACAGAGTCTCACTGTGTTGCCCGGGCTAAAGTGCCGTGGCGTCAACCTAGCTCACAGCAACCTCAAACTCCTGGGCTCAAGCAATCCTCCTGCCTCAGCCTCCCAAGTAGCTGGGACTACAGGCATGCGCCACCATGCCCGGCTAATTTTTTCTACATATTCTTAGTTTTCCGATTAATTTCTTTCTATTTTTAGTAGAGACGGAGTCTTGCTCTTGCTCAGGCTGGTCTCGAACTCCTGAGCTCAAACAATCCGCCTGCTCAGCCTCCCAGAGAGCTAGGATTACAGGCGTGAGCCACCGCGCCCGGCCCAGAAACTGCATTTTAACAAGATATCCGGGTGATCCGTATGCACCTTAAAGTTTGAGAAGCACTAATTTATTATTTCCCAATTTAATCTTCAATGCGCCCACGTGGGGATTCAGCACAATCTAAAGACCCCCGTTTTAAAGCACAATTATTTATTCTTCTCTTTCCAGGGTTGCAGGTAGGGAGATTTAAGGTGAACTCAGATTTCTGTAGGAATAATGGTGAGTATTGGTGACTTCAAAGGGCCCATCTTGGTGACTTCCACAAGGGAAATTCCATTCAGGAACTTCTGTGTCTTGCTCCACACCAGATACTAAAGACTACATAACGTATAATTCCATTTATACGAAATGTCCAGAGTAGACAAACCCATAGGGACAGAAAGTAGATCAGTGGTTGTTAGGGGAAGGGTGAGGGGAAAGAAAGGAGAGTGACCACTAATGGGTAAGGGATTTCTTTTTGGGGGTGGAATTACACAGTGGTGATGATTTTTAAATTTTTTTTTGAGACAGGGTCTCGCTCTGTCGCCCTGGCTAAAGTGCAGTGGCAGGATCATAGGTCCCTGCATCCTTGAACCCCTGGGTTCAAGTGATCCTCCTGCCTCAACCTCTTGAGAAGCTGGTACTACAGGCATGTGCCACCACACCTGGCTAATTTTTAAATTTTTTGTAGCAATGAGATCTCACTATGTTCCAGGCTGGTCTGG
The DNA here is from genome assembly GCF_000956105.1 of Propithecus coquereli. Classification (NCBI taxonomy): domain Eukaryota; kingdom Metazoa; phylum Chordata; class Mammalia; order Primates; family Indriidae; genus Propithecus; species Propithecus coquereli. The sequence continues at coordinate 3,143,046 of NW_012146856.1, forward strand.
AACTCCTGGCCTCAAGCAATCCTCCTGCCGGCCTCCCAGAGTGCTAGGATTATAGGCGTGAGCCACCACACCCAGCCTAGTGGTGATAATTTTTGAGGTGGAATTAGTGGTGATGGTCGCACAACTTTATGGATATACTAAAAAGCACTGCAATTGTACACTTTAAAGGGTGAATTTTATGGTATGTGAATTATATCTCATTTTTTAAAAATAGTGTCTTCACAGTTTTCCTAAAGAACAGTAGATGGATATGAAGCTTACATTCGTTTATCTAAAGGGCTCATTCTGCAGAGTTTCCCAAAGCACAGGTGTTCCCCTCCAGCCCCCACCAATGTTGAGACTCTAGTTATATTTATGTTACAAGTCAGATTTATATTTGTAAAGGTCACTGTGGTTTATGGATGGAGGTGGGAGGAATGGGGTGGGGTGGGAGGGTCTGGAGACAGGAAGATTAGTTGGGGACTAGTTACAAGGGTTTATGGGGCATCATCTAGGACAATCTAGACCAGACTAGTGTCACCCAGAGAAACAGAAAATTACAAGATTTGGAAGCTGAGGAAGAGTCTGCTCTGTTTTAAGTACCATGCAGAAATACTACCCATTAGAGATTCAAGCATTTCACTCTTTCAACAATTTTTTTTTGACCAGGCAGTGTCATCGGGTATTACAGGGGATTCAAAGACGACTAAGACGAGGTCCTTGTCCTCCAGCCATGGTGGTAAGACCATGAAATAGCGGTAAGACCCACCCAGGGCTTAGTATTGTATAATAGAATGTACACTGTGAGAAGAACCAAAGGGAAGTCGCACCTAGAGCTCTCCACGCCAAAGAAGGAATAAATTACCTCTTACTTCTAGTGGAAGTCCCATTTGATCTTTGGTGGGAGGCTGACTGGATATTGATACATGAAGATGAGGTGAAGAACATTTTAGTAGAGGCAATAGCATGAACGAAGGCACAGAAATGGAGAGCTGAAGGCAGGAAGGCATATTTAAGGAAGAACGAAAGAGCACCGGCTACAACAGATCTGGGAAGAAAAGTAAGTGAGGAAGGTAAAGCAGGAAAAATATGGATTGACAAGTTGTCTTTTTCAAATGGAGAAACTAGGGGCAGGGTGTGAGGGAGAAGAGAGTCGATAGGAATTTCTGTCTTTCACAGAGTTGTACACATTTTCCTCATTGGTAAATAATCATTTCGTAGGCTTAGAGGGAAAGTGATTTTGGAAAGAACGTTTTTATAAAGGCCGGCTTTGGTAGGGTGCTGACTATAAGACTAAGGGATAGCAAGAAGGCGCCTGGCAACAGAAAAGAGCACTGACAAAAAATGAGGCAAAAAGGAAGTGTGACGGTCCCCAAATCCCTCCTTCCCCCATTTTAGCTGAGATCATCCATCCCATAGGCATCTGTGCTATTACCAACTAGTTTGTATCGCCAATAAAATAAAAGAATGCATCCGGCAAAACACCCTGGCGTGATAACACCAAATTCATATTTGTTATTTGAATGAATTAATTCAATTTAAAAAAGCTCATCGTTCCAGGCACACGGAAGGCACCCAAATGTTTTATAAATGAATGTTGTTTGTTTAGGCTTTGTTTTGGAGCCTATATTTAGGAGAGGAAATGATTCAAAGCACAAAACCTATTCCCTCTATTAGCACTGAATCTGGGAAGACCTGCCGCCAGGTGGTCTGGTTAACATTCAGGTTTCTGGGCCCTCCGTCCAGTCCCTTAAGTCAGTAGGTGCAGCAGGGGTCCGGTCCAAGCAACCAATCGCGGCGCGGCTATGGGGCGGGGCCACAGGTTCCACCTTCTCCTCCCCGCCCGGCCTTCCAATGCCTCAGCCCTTCTCTCCCGCACCTGCGTGTCCCTCCGCGCTCGGGCTGGTGCAACTTCTCCCTGCGCTAACGGGGAAGGGGTTTGGCCTTGCCTCTCGCGAGATCGTCTCCAGTTGCTGCCGCGGCCGTTTCTGGCCGCTGACTGGCGGCGCCTGCGCAGCCGCCATGTTCGGTTGCTATGCTGCGGCCTGGGAGACGGGGTGTGCTTGAGGCAGGAGGAGGAGACAGAGGAGGAGGAAAAGGAGGGGGGTGGTTGAGCTCCTCTTGCACTCTCACACACAAACGCTGCCCAGGATTATCCACCCGCTCGCGCCGCGCTGCGCGCTCTTCCGCTCCTCGTGGCCCCTCCACATTGTTCTCTCAGGACTCCTGGGTCCCCAGGGACTGAAATTGGGCCTGAGCTGGGGAGGGAGGAGACTTGGCTTTGGCCGAAGGGTCGGAGGTTTGGGGTCAGTCCCCCCCTTAGCCCCCTCCCCCACGGCATTTTTGGGGGGTGTGGATTATCTCATCTCCGCAGGGAGGTGGGAGAAGGCGCCGGCTGCCCGCCTCCCTGCCACCTCCCCGGCGGCCCCGCAGCATGAGGTGGTGCTGGCGGCTCGGGGTCGTGGCGCGGCCGCTGCGGCGGCTGCTGCTCGGGGGGCGCTGAGGGAGCCCCCCGGAGCGGCACGGCGGACGCGCTTATCCCTGGCGCGCCCGGGCCTCGAGGCTTTTTTTCTCCAGCCGAGAGGACGCGGCTGTGATACGAAGGTAAGAGACTCTTGGGTCCCCGCCGGCCTCTCGGCCTTGCACGTTGTACGCGAGGCTGTTACCTGCGTGTGTGGCTCCTGGGAGGTGAGCCAGGTAGGGCAAGCCGGAGGTACAAGGTTGGTTTAAAAGGAAGGGAAAGGACGCTTTTTTCCCTTTATTCCTGAGACCTCTGCTCTCGGAGCTCCCGGGGTTATAGTTGGAATCTGTAGTTGGTTGAGCCAAGGAATAAGGGATGGAATAGATGCGGAGATGGAATCTTCCACGGTACCTAAACTCTAGGTAAGGCTTTAGAATCTTCTGAGTTTTCCATTCCTGGTAGAATTCCTTTTTTTTTTTTTTCTTTTCCTTTTTAAAATTGGTTCAGCGCTTCTTGTCTGCTGCATGGGTGCATGGGCAGAGTATCCCCACCATTGAAGTTTTAAGCCTCTTATGATCCTACCAGTATATACCAGTATTTGGGAATCTGTAGTTGCCCCCCACCCCCAAAAAAGTTGAGATGTAGCTAAATAGACTTACCGATGCATTTCCCAGGGTTTCCTTAAAATGTAACAGTTTACAGTTGCATAGGATGTTTCTGCAAAACTTAGGATGGGAGATTTTATGTCTGGGCTTGCATCATGTAATGACATCAGTATGTACAAGGACGATTTGTAGGATTTTTCAAAGCGCTTGTTCTAGGGGAACCTGTCATATATATCTGCAATATACCAGCTACTCTTCAAATAAGGGATTTAAGTTATATTAAGTTTATGTGACCAGGTCTTGGGCCCAGTTGAAACAGCACAGCTGATTGGCCACATATAAAACATGTTTATGGAGAAAGATAAAAACAAAAAGCCGATGCATCCGACTTGAAAGAGACGATTTGAGTAGAAAGAAGACCGTGAAACACTAAACGCCAGGGCATTTTTAAATCTTGGTTCTCTGAACTGTAACGTGCCAGAGAAAAAATTATTTTTCATTTTTAACGGGGGAGAGGATGACCTTAAAAGATTATTCAGAGCCCGAAGTATGCTTAATGAAATAGAGCTAGATATATCTGTTAAATCTTGAATTTGATAAATAGAAATTTAACTTTCTTTTAAAGAAAAAGAAAACTTTGTAAGCAAAAGTTTGTGGATTGTGTAGAACCTTTTTACTAACTCATAATGAGAGTGTGATCATTTTGTGGACACCACCATTTTTTGTCAGAATAAATTTATGCTCCAGTTACCACAAAAGCTATTTTTATGTCTCTTCACATTTTTTATGGTACGCATTATCTTTGTTACATTTTGCGTTGAAACATATGCATGGTCTCATAATATCATGATCTTGAGTTATTTATGAGAAACATGGTCTTTTTTGTACATGGGAATATTTGTGATTTAGCTAACCTGTTTTAAACGTTTGACAAATTTTTGAAACATAAGGACGCATCACTGTTTTGTATTTTTTCTTAATATTGAGTAGGTTAAGGTTTATTAAGTTAGAAAATCACAGATTCCTCAAAATTAGTTATGGATGAGGATGTGATTTTCTTATTGCCTGTTTTCTAACATCTGAGCTTCTGGGCTATCGGTGTTGAATTGTGTCAAACTTGTGTTTTTTTCTTATGTTCTAATTGAATGTCTTTTAAAATGTCCCTAGTAACATTGTTACTTTAAATTTATAACACCCAATTTCTAATTTAGGCTAGGCATAACACCGGCATTGATTGAACACACTCGCTAAAAATACTTTCTGGGTTGGATGTACTTAGAATGCAGCCTCAGGAAAATTCTTTTGAACTATTCTGCTGTGACCAATGTACACTTCATTATTGTTGAAGGACTTTTAAAAATTGGTAGAATCTCACAAATTAGATTTCATCAATTTGGGCATAGGTGCCTAACTTTTTTTTAACGTATAAGGTGGGATAGTAATAAATTTATGTGGGATTGTAATAAAAACTTTTTCAGGTTTTTTAACTTCATGACAGCCCTTGACAGTTATTAAACTGTGTGATTTATATATTGAAATATTTTAGTTTTGTCTTTTTTTTTTTGAGACAGAGTCTTGCTCTGTTGTCCAGGGTGGAGTGCAGTGGTGAGAGATTATAGCTCACTGCAGCCTCGAACCCCTGGCTCAAGCAATCCTTCTGTCTCAGCCTCCTGAGCTGCTGGGACTACAGCCGTGCACCACCACTTTGGTTAATTTTTAAAAAATTTTTTTGTAGAGACAGGGGTCTCACTGTGTTGCTCAGGCTAGTGTGGAACTCCTGGCCTCAAACAGTTCTCCTTCCTTGGTCTCCCAGAGTGCTAGAATTACAGGTGTGATCCACAGAGCCTGGCCCAGTTTTGTCTATTTAAACATAATTAAGTTGTGTTGTAAAGTGATAGTACAATGTGCATTGTTATTTGTTTGGTATTTATTTGTGACTTACAGTAAACTCTAAAAGGGGAGTCGGTGGTCATGTTTTGAGTAAATTAAGGAACAAAGTAAGAAACTACCAGAATTTCAAGGAGGCACTGTTCTTGAGAGTACTTTTTTCTCCCTCTGGGAGTTAATGTGGTCACTTTTGAACAGGAAAGCTTTGTAAAAATATGTAGAAATCTTAACTTGTCTGGTGGATGTTTAAAGGCAAACATTTAAAAGTTCTGCCCGAATTCTTTGTTAGTTATTGGGATTGCAAAATTGGTGAACTCACTGAGAATGGCAAGTCTGTGTCATTTATTGTGGCTAAATATGAATTGTTGCTCCTAAATAAAATTTAATTGTTGGTAGAAATTCACCGATTACAAATTGAGTTGAATTTTGTTGTTTTTCTAAATTATTGTATGTTTTGAGGTTTTTTATATGCGATAGTTCAGATTTGTTAAATTTGCCAGTTTACTAGAATAAGCTGTGATGCCTTGAAGGTTAAGCATTCTGGAAATCCTTTTCATTCTTTGCCAAGAAAGTACTGTAGGAGAAAGGTGTTGTTATTTCTTCATTTAATATTCAATTAGTAATACAGATGGCAAGAAGGAATATAATGTAGAAATACTGTAGAATCTTCTTTATTGGTACGAAAGTACAGTTGTCCAGGAATAGCATCATTAATTTCATATCCCTTGCATGATAAGTTGGTGTAATCAAATACAACATGGAATGGGGAAAAAGAGGAAGGGAAATTTATTACACTCTCATTTCATTAGAGGCATTTCTCTTCACATTCATTCTTAATTTCATTATTTCTAAGTAGAAACACTGGAAGTGAGGTGCAAGTATTTGAAGAAATTAGTAAGAACAGAATGAAAATGACATACTGTAGACTTTTTTGAGGGGAAGATATTCATTTGTGTGGGTTATTGTGTGTGTATCTTAATAAGGAGATTATATACAATAGAAGGAAAAAAGGATCTGGAAGGGAAGAGTATTAGTATTTATTGTCTGTTAAGAGTCAGACAGTACATAAGGGGCTTTTCGTGTTATACCACTCATTAAGTACGCTTTGTGAGGTAAGTATTATTAATTCCCCCACCCCTTTAAAAAAAAGAAGCTCAGGGAAATTAAATAACTTGTTGGGGGTTAGAGTCCTAGTAAGTGGAATTTGAATCAGGTCTGACTTAAGAGCTTATTCTTTAGATCAGTGCTATTCACTTAAACTTTCTGCAGTGATGGAAATATTTTTTTCCTCCAGTTTTATTGAGGTATAATTGACAAATATGATAGAAATATTCTTTTTCTCTACTGTTAGATACAATAGCTATTAACCATGTGTGGCCATGGAGTACTTGAAATTTTATTAGTGTGTCTGATAAACTGAATTTGAAGTTGTATTTAATTTTAATCAACTTAAATTTATAGCCAGATTTGGCTAGTAGCTACAGTATTGGGCAGCACAGCTTTAGATCTTGCTACCTAGGAAATCTGAGTTCTAGTATTTAATCTTCCACTAGTTTATGTATGACATTTGGCAAGTTATTTAGTTCTTGAGCCTCAATTTAATCTGTTGTGAAAATGGAGTTGCAACTAAAAGATTATCTCCAAGTTCCCTTCTTGCTCTAAAGTTGTATTATTCTTATTAAAATGTACAATGGCTTTTAATATTCACAAGTATTGTATCTGAAAGGTCCTGCCTCCTCAGTATGTTCACTCTTTACATAAGGATTTTTGTTTAGTCAGTTTCTCTTTTTGAGAAGAGTATATGCAAAGTACACGTAAAGGATAATGGATTATCCTCCACCCCCTATTGTTTGGCAAAAACATTGTGTAATCCAAGGCAGTATTTTATGTTAGAACAAAGTTTAAATCTTTAAAGACCATATTTCTGCATACCACCTTCCCATTTAAGAATATGTAGGAGTTCCCTAGTTATTATCAAATTAGTTCCAAATTTATCTGATTGGCCTTGAAGACTTTCTGCCAACTTCATCTCACTAGCCCTGTTTCTCATTCTTGCTTAAAAAGAAACCATTCTTGTTTTTTCCTTTGCCCTTGTTTCCTCAGTTTAAACATCTCTAACTCTCTCCAATCCATATACCGTCTCTTTAAGGCTTCCTCAGAATTCACCCTTTTCTGGAAGAATGCTGCTTAATCCAGTCACAGTGATCAGGCTTTGAATCCTGGTAATAAGTACCCTCGGGTTAAACATATGCTTATTTAGGTAAAGTCTAGTACATCCTTCTTAAATATTTTTTCTTATTGTTATGTTACCTACTCTGTTTCCATAATGAAGATGTAAAAAAAAATGAAATCAATGATTGTTTCTTTTGTATTGCCTCATGAGTTTAGTCCATTGTTCAACAATACTGCTTTAAAAAGTTGCTAATTTTAAAAAAGATAAACACTGAGGTAACATTTACCCTTAATCACCACTGTAATAGATGTTTTTTGTTTCCTTCCAGGCAGTCGTCCATATTTTAAAAATAAAGTTGTATGTTAGAGATATAATTTTGGTTTCAATATATTGGGGACATTGTATAGTGGAGGCTTTACAACGTAGGGAAAAGATCATAGACTTTGGAGTCAGATCTGGTTTGGAATCTGGTCTCAAAAACCTTGGGCAAGTTATATTACCTCTGAGCCAGTTGGCCTTGAATTGTGAGGATTAAGATAATATATGTAAAGCATCTAGCAGTGTGCTTTAAATAAAAGACATGATCAATACGTGGTAGCTGGTGTAACTGTTTTTTTTCTGTTTTCCCATTCCCATCTTCATGAATATAACTTAAATGATTGCTTAAACATTCAGGTGATTTACCGTAACTAGTTTAGACATTTACCTTTTAAACATTTTTTGTTTGTTTATTTCCTCATTTAAAACCCTAGGACTGGAATACTGGTCCTGTGTTATGAATATTTCTATGCCAAATCTCTCCCTTACGAAAGTACCTACAATTAGTATTCTTGTTTTGGAAAAAATGCTAATTTGATTGTATAATTGTACCTCATTGTTTTAATTATTATATTTTGAAAATTTTGGTTTATTCAGGAACAATGTGGTGAACATTCCTTCATATGTTAAACAAACATTTGATTGTCCATTAAACTGGGAGCAATGGTATAAAGGTAAATGAGACACGATTCTTGTCCTTGAGCTCAGATTCTAGGGTGGTAACACATGTCAACAATTACAATTTGGAGTGACAGTGTAATAAGATCTGGGGGAAATGAGAAGTGGCATTTGAGCATGGTCTTTAAGGATCAGTTGGAATTGATCTGGGTAGAGAGAACAGCATGTACAGAAGTTAGAAGTACGAAAGGGTGCGTAGTGTGTTTGGAGAAACGCAAGTTGTCTTGTTGTATATGTCTGTCTCTGTCTCTATGCGTAGGTGTGGGTATCTGTTTCTGTGTGTGAATCTCTGTACCTGTGTGCGACTGTGTGGACTGCAGTGGGAATTGAAGCCCTGTGAAGGTCCTTGTGTTTGGGCAATGAGTAGAACCTTGAGAATAGAGCTTCCCAACTGATGTGCCATGAATGGTTTACCAGTGTGCCAGAGAGAAGATAGCCTTCAGCCTATGGGGCCTGGGCATGTTGGAGCCCCCAGGATGATTTCTTTTGGCTTTGGATAGTCTTCTTGGCTTATCTCTGTGTGCTAAAATATTATCATTTTCTTTGTTGCCAAGTTGGGAAAAAGCACTGTTTTAGAGGTTCTAAATGTTGGCAAGTTTGTGGTACTCACTCAACCTTGGCATCCCTACTGTGTAATCAAAAATAAAACAAATATGGGCCGGGCACGGTGGCTCACGCCGGTAATCCTAGCACTCTGGGAGGCCGAGGTGGGCGGATTGTTTGAGCTCAGGAGTCCGAAACCAGCCTGAGCAAGAGCGAGACCCCGTCT
>NW_012146856.1:3155816-3156281 GCF_000956105.1 Propithecus coquereli
TGGGATTAAGGGAAAGAATCTATAGTGGTTATTTGAAAGATGGGTAAGCGAAACTATATGGCAACGCCTAGTTTCAAAAAAATGCCCTGAATGAACTTGGGTTGGTATGTGGGATAGCTACCTGCCCGTATTTCAAATGATTGCCATCTTTTTGGTGGGTCTTTGGAGTAATCTAAGGGTCATTGTTAATTATATTATTTAGGTTTATATCTTGCCTTTTTGTTATATAGTTAAGTGTTAAAAGCTTTTCTCATTTTTATAAAATCATGAATTCTAAGTATACTCTTGAATATAGACAAGACAAGTCACCAGCAATACAATTAAAAATTATATCCAGAGTTGGAGGTGACTTCTTTCAGATGGAATGCATTTAGCCAATCCACGGTCAGTTTAATATATTCTTTGAACACCAGGTAAGTTCCAGGGACTGTTTGGCAGTGGGAATATAGAATTGAATAAGACATG
>NW_012146856.1:3156331-3159722 GCF_000956105.1 Propithecus coquereli
CAGAAGGTCAAGTAAAAGACTTCCTCCTCCTTTTTCCCTTCCTTCTACCCACCTCCCCCCCCCCACCAACTACTTCACTGTTGTGTGTGAGTGTGTGTGAAATATTTTTTTGGTGCTCCTGCATTGCTGGCGCCATAAACGTTCACTTATTTAGTCTGCCTCCTGGGAAATTACCATATACATTAGGGAGCAATTATAGATATTTAAATAAGGGAATGATGATAAGATTAGATGTAGCTTTTGAAAGGTAACTCCTGACTTCTAAATAATGATATAAGGATGTAAGGAAGGTATAAAGATTAAGTTAGAGATGGAGCAGAGAGACCAGTTAGGCTGCTGTCGCACTGGTCCAAAGGAAGGATGGTAAGAGCCAGAAATGGGGAAATAGAAATAAGGATGTAAGATTAGAACTGAAAACTGACTACTAGTTTCACTAACCTAAGAATCCATTTGGATATGGAAGAAAAGAGGAAAAGAGTTGAAGATGGTGCTAAGATTTCTTCTTTGGGAAGGGAGGGCCAAATAATTTTTATTGAGCACTTTCATAGAGCCAGGTATTTTGCTAGGCACCAAAGTTGCCGTGAGTTCTCATTGCATTTTAAATAAAATAAACATTTAAAATAAACATTTTGAAATAATTTTAAACCTAATGAAAAATATCAAGAAAAGTACAAAGAGCTTCTGAATCCCCGCCATCTAATGTTTAACATTGTACTACCTATATACTGTGTGCATACCCAAGATAAGCATGGAACATCTCATTGTGCCTAACTCACTATATAGTGGGCTCAGTAAGGCCTTCCCTTCCAGATGCCACAAGAGGTAATTTTGGTATTATCTTTGACCCTTTCCCTCTTTCTGCTACATCTAATTGGATTCTCAAGTTTTAGTGAAACACCATATTCATCTCTCATTTCTGGTGCTTCCTTTTTATCCCCATTTCTCCATTGTAGGGGAATGCACCATTTCTAATCTCATTAGACTTTTTCTGAATCATTTGGGAGCAAGTTGCAGACATAATGCCCATCACTCCTAAATATTCTAGTGTGTATTTACCAAAACATGGAGAGTCTCCTACATACCCACCAAATCAGGAAATCAACATTGATAAAACGCCACCTTCAGATAGATCCCTAGGTGCCATTCATATTTTCCCAACTATTTCAACAATATCTCTTTTTCCTTTTTGGTTCATGATGCAATTCAGGATCATGCATTACATTTAATTGTCATGTCTCTTCAGTCTCCTTTTGTTTGGACCCATTCCTCAATGTTTCCTTGTCTTTTATGACCTTCACAATTTTAAAGAGTGCAGTCTTTTTATTCTGTAACATGACCCTCAACTTAGGTTTTTCCAGTTGCTCATGTGCAGACCGAGTGCGTTGTTGACAGGAATACCAAAGAAATGGTGTTGTGCTATTCTTAATACATCACTAGGAGTCATAGGGTATTGTCCCACTACTGGTGATGTTTTACCTTGAACACCTTATTCATGTCTACTAGGTTTCTCTACTGTAAAGCGATTATTTTTCCTTTTATAATTATGTGAGAAGATATCCAAGGCTGTGCCATTATTCCTCATCAAACCTCTAACCACCAGCCTTCAGATGCCCTGATGACTCTACCTGAATCAGCCACTACTTATGAAGGTTGCCACTTATATTTATTAGATGGTATTCTGCTGAAGATTCCCCCCCTTTCCATATATTTATTTATTCATTCATTTATTTATACAATATATACTCATGGATTTCTGTTCCTGGTTTTTATTAGTTATTTTTTATTTTATTTTGATGCTCAAATTGTCCCACATTTGGCTAGTGGGAACTACTTCAAGTTGGCTCCTGTGTCTCCTTGACCTGTTCCCCTCCTTGGTGAATTTTTTTTAACTTCTGACACATGATGTTCCAAGATCATTTTGTACTTTCCTGTCACAGCTCTGGAATCATCCGTTTCTCCAAGAAATCCTGAGTTCTTGTAGTGGAGGTGATATTTAGAAAGCAAGATCTGGGTGCTTAGTGTGTTCATTTCTGTGGGGATGTCATGACTTCTAGGAGGGCAGAACTAGGAAATACATGTATGCTGACATACCTCTGAATCTATTTCTATGACTAATATGTATAGAAATTTTAAAAGTTCACCTGATAAAACCAATTCCAGTCCAACACTGTGGGATTCTTCTAGTCTTCCCCCTTTGTGTATTTGTAAATCTCTTCTTTAGCTGTGAGAAATTGGCTCCCATTATCTCCTCATTATATTTATTTATTTGCTCAATCTCCTTGTATGTGCCAGTCTTCTGACTCCAGACTAGTTGTCTCCTTGCCTGCCCCCTTTGAGGTCTTTGACATGGGGTCCTCAGGGTATGTTGTCTGATCCATGCTGGGAAGGAACTTCTCATTTAATCTTATTTTTTTCTCATTTGATCAGAACAGAAATTTATTAGAAAGGTATTATTCCCAGTTCGAAAAGGAGAACAAAGCTGAGATTTAGAAAGGTGTGTGTCTTTGGGCATTTTACTATGTAAATAGCTGAGCAAGTATTTTACATTCAGATTTGTCTGATACTGAAGCATCTTTTTTTCCCCTATACTGCATAGCCTCTGACTATCTGTGTAAACATAGTTTGGAATTGAAAGTGGCAGGATTTAAGGTTGTGTAGGTGGTAGTTGAAGCAATGGGTGTGAATGTCAGTGCTTAAATGTGTGTACAGTTAGGAAGAAGAATACTGACAGCTTCTCCCCACCATCATTGAAAGATTAAGGGCTCTCATAAATGAAGAAGCCAGTGAAGAAGACTGAATGGTGGTGAGAGAAGGAAGAGAATGATTGTGTGGTAGAAGGCAGTGAAGTAGGGAATTTAGGGAAGGTGTTAAACGCTACTGAGAGAAAGAGAGAAGACCAAAAAGTGCTTTGAATTTGACTGTTGGAAAGTTAAAAAATGACCTTAGCTTGTTGGTTTTCAGGTGTGTTCAGGCAGACCACCTGTATCGGAATCATTGAGATACGGATTAAAAATATAAATTACCCATGTCTCATTTCAGACTTTACAGATTCTTAAAAGGATGAGTGGAGAATGGGGAGGCGGTAGCATAGGAAGTCTGCTGATAGGCTGTTGAGGTTCTTCTGAAGTATACTAGTTTGAGGTTTGTTGCTTTAACAGAAGAGTTACGGTAGAGGGGTGTGATAAAACCTAAATTGAGAAAAGTAGGCATGCAATGAATATATAAATAGATTAGACAACTCTTCAAGAAATTTGGCCATAAAAGTAAGAAAGAAGGTCTCTTGTGCCATGGAGGAATAGGGGATAGCATCAAGAAAAATATCTTTTTTTTTAAGGTTACATACACCTTAACATTTGTTGGGATTAAGGGAAAGAATCTATAGTGGTTATTT
>NW_012146856.1:3161082-3169485 GCF_000956105.1 Propithecus coquereli
GGAGGGAGGATCACTTGAGGTCAGGAATTTGAGACCAGTCTGACCCCCGTCTCTACAAAAAATAAAAAAATTAGCTGGGCATTGTGGCACCTATAGTCCCAGCTATTTGGGAGGCTGAGGCAGCAGGATCACTTGAGCCCAGGTTTTTGAGGTTGCAAGAGCTGTGATGACACCACTGCCCTCATGTCTGAGGAACAGAGAGAGACCTTGTCTCAAAAAAATGAAAAAATAAGTTTAAAAAGTATGTATTGAAAATCTTAATACCACTCTACCCTTCCCTGCTTTCTGTAGGTAACCACTTTTATTTTTTGTTTATTCTATAGTACTTATGCAAATAGAAATAAATGTAAGTATAAATCAGCATAGATTACTGTTTTCCCCCTTTCTATGTAGAAGGTAGTTTACTATATCGATACTTTATACCATAATTTTTTAATTTAAAATGTACCTTGGAGATCATTTGACTTCAGTATATAGAGCTCCTCCCTTTTTTCTTTCTTTTTTTAATGTGGCAACATGTTCTATTGTGTAGATATACTTTTAAGCTAACTGATTATTTGAACTTTTACTTTATTTCAATTTTTAGGCTCTTTTACTTGTGTAACTCATTTCCTTTCACCTCCTTCTGTATGAACTTGTGTTCCCATGAGGTATTTTGCATTAATAACTGCCTGACTTTGCGTAGCTGAAGTCCTCTAATGCCTAGTTGAACCAGCCTTTCAGATTTTGTGGCCAAGCTAAAGATTCCACCTTCCTTGTTTCAGTTGCTTAGATGAAAAATGGAAGAAAAAGAGACAGGGATGAAACTAATATTTGTTGAACTCTCCTGGGTATTCTTAAGTATGATATCTTATTTAATTCTCTTAGGGACCCTGTGGATTAAGTAGTAGTATTACATTTTTATAGACGAGGGAGTTGAGGCTCAAAAAACTGAGTTGTACAGACTTTCACAGCTAGAAAATGGCAGATTTAGGTTTTAAAAGTAGGTCTAGGTGGCTGAATGTGAGTGAGGAATAGGCAGAAGGTTTTCGCAGTGATCACCCAGCCAGCAGCCAGAACAAGCCACATCTTTTCTTTCCTGGGTTCCCTGACTGGTCTTGCTGTTTCTACACTTGTACTTCACAACCTGTTCTCCACAAGGCAGCCAAAGTGACCTACCGCTAATTAGGCAGTCTCCAAAAATGGCTGCCATCAGGTCCTTTCATTGTACACACATGTTACTCCACTGATCAAGAGATGAAGTTTGTTTCTCCTTCCATTGAATCTTGACTTACGACTTCTTATTACTGACTTTGAGTGACAGAATGAAGCAGAGAGGGTGCTGTGCCCGTTCTGGGCCTAACTTTTACAAGGCTTGACAGCTTCCATTTTTATTGGAAACCAGCTATCATGTAACAAATACGACTACCTTGAGACCACCATGCTGTGAAGAAGCCCAAGCTCTCCACATGGAGACAGAGAAGCCATGTGAAGGAGTACTTAAGTGAGAGACATGAGTGATGCTTTTTTTGAACTTTTCAGCCCAGCCCAGCTATCTTAATGTAGACCAGTGAATGACCCCAAATGATGCCATATGACACCCAGTTCAGCAGGAGAGCTGCCTAGCCTTTACCCAGTTCCTGGCCAGAGAATTGTGAGACATAGAAATCCTTATTATCTAAAAAAATAAAAAGATAATAAAAGTAGGTTTGACTTCAGAATCTGTATCTGTTCTGCTACTGTCCTGGTTTTTTGTGTTATAATGTCCTATTTTTAAATTTCTGAACTACAATTTTGTAGCTGGAATTCTCTGCTATTTGCAATAAGCCTTACATCAAGTGTCACAAAATTAGATATGTTGCCCTGTTTCTCTACTGTGTTTTTCCTGATTGCTGGGTTACCACCTGCTTATATGACCTCTGTGAAGCTAAGGTCTTGCTTGCTTGGATCGCTGCCTATTGCCTGCTACTATAAGCTCTGGGTACCATTTTTTAACTGCCTGTCTGGATTGCCTCTCATCATCTCTATTAAGTTTCCTTTCCTCCTCAGTTTTCCTTGTTGTAGCCCTGTTATCACTTGAGCTTCAGTTTATCAATGTGAAACTTGGGCAAAACTTCTGAAAGTATTTGGGATGACTTAAAATTTTCTTGATGTTAATTGTTATAAGTTCATCATGCCTTGTCTGGACTCTTGCAGTCGTCTCCTTTAAGTGCATTCTGCCATTAGTTTTGCCCTTTTTTAATCCCTCTTACACGGTAACCTGAGTGATCAGACACACATACCTGATCAGAATTTTTTATTGTCTCTCCATCTGCCTGTAAATTAAAATGAGGGAATTTTCCAAGGGGATTTACATTATTCGAGAAATACCAATTTTTAAAGTAATGTTGATATTCTTTTTGTCTGTTTCTTTTTTAGATATTTCTTATTCACGGAAGCAAAATATTACAAATGCCAAGGATTTCCAAATTGTTTTGTATGTATTGGAATAAAAAAAACCTCTACACTTGGTTTATTTACATTTTTAACTTATTTTTTCTAGCCAATTACAAATTGCAATCAGTTATAGCAGCTTATTACAGAAGCTACTAAGGAAATGAAACATCTTCATTGGGAAGGGTTTTGTGATTTGGAAAAGTTCTCTTAGGTGATTCTGATATTGTGACCCACCTTGCAACTGACTATTTTTGTGGTTTTTGATCTGTGTTAGCATAATTATTTACAAAAAGAATTTATATTCAACAGTTCTTATATGCAATTCTAAAATCCTCACATCCCTCAAAAAATAAAAATATTTGTAACTAATTTGGCAGCTAGACTTGACCTAAACTGATGAGAGGCTCTTTGGTCTTGATTTATTCCACTGATAGTGTACATTCTTCAGGTTCTCTAAAGAAACTTTAAATAGCAATATGGTTGAATACAGGGTGCTGCCTTGGAATCAACCAAGAATATTACTTAATTTAAGGTATTTGTGCCATATTACTGCTCTATATTCTACATCTTCCGAAAGTGTTTTGGAACCAGAGGTTTCAGATTACGGGATTATAGACCTGAACCACCAACTTCTCTAGCGATGGTTGATAAATGGTACTTTGTTTTATTTTGTGTTTCTTTTTAGTGATAATGTGGTTGAATTTTTTTCATGTTTATATGCTAATTTCATTTCTTCTTGCATACATTCTTCAAGTTGTTTGTTCATTTATCTGCTAGGGTCTTACCAATTTATAATATTGTAGGTATTAATGAGTTTGTTGTTAGCAATGTAGCACGCTTGGGACATATTCTAAGTTTTTTGTATTTAGTGCATCAGTAGAAAATGCTGCAAGATGAAAATGCTTCTATAGTTGACTCTCAAACAACATATGTTTGAGTTACACAAGTCCTCTTACATACGTGGATTTTTTTCAATACATATATTGGACAATTTTTTTGGAGATTTGGGACAGTTTGAAAAAACTCAGATGAACTGCATAGCCTAGAAAGAGTGAAAAAATTAAGAAAAAGGTATGTCATGAATGCATAAAATATATGTAGATAGTGGTCTATTTTATCATTTACTACCATAAAATATACACAAATCTATTACAAAAAGTTAAAATTTATCAAAACTTACGCACACAAACATAGACCTACGTGGTGCCATTTGCAGTTGAGAGAAATGTAAACAAATGTAAAGATGCAATATTAAATTAAGTATAAAATTAAAGTGTAGCACATGCTATACTACTGTAATAATTTTGTAACCACCTCCTGTGGCTATTGCTGTGAGCTAAAGTGTTGTGAGTATCTCTTTAAAATACACATGACTGTAATCATCTCAAGAGGAGCAATTTATCTCTCCAGTGAAATTGTTCTCCAGCAAATTGTATATTACAGTAAAAAGTGATCTTCTGCAGTTCTCCTGTAATTTTTCAGTGTATTTTTCATTGTATTTAGTGTAGTACCATAAACCTTGAATAACACTGTGGGACCCATACAGAGTGCCACTAGTGGTGCAAGAAGTGCTTCCAATCAGCACAGAAAAGTCATGACATTAGAAGAAAAGTTGAATTGCTTGATCTGTATTACAGATTGAGGTCTATAGCTGTGGTTGCCCACCATTAAGAGAAATTAATCTAGCATAAGGACCATTGCAAAAAAAAAGAAAAAAAAAAGGGAAATTTGTGAAGCTGTCACTGCAGCTAAGCACAAAAACCTTGTAGTTTTTGTAAAATACCTTTTTATTTTTTATTATTATTTAAAAAAATTTTTTTTTTAGTATAGGTGGGGTCTTCCTCTTGCTGAGGCTGGTCTTAAACTCCTGAGCTCAAGCAATCCTCCTACCTTGGCCTCCCAGAGTGCTAGGATTACAGACATGAGCCACTCCTCCCAGCCAAAATACCTTTTCATAAATAGCTTTTATGTGGGTCCAGGATTACTCTAAGAAAGGCATACCTATAGACTCTAATGTGAGTCAAGAAAAAAGGAAGTCATTAAAACAAAAGGAAGGTGAAAGCTCTTAAGCTGGAGAATTTAATGTCAGCAAAGGATGGTTTGATAATTTTAGAAAGTGGTTTGGCTTAAAAAATGTCAGGATAACAGGCAGCTTTTGCCAATCAAGAAGCAGCCATTAGATGCCTAGACACCATTAAGAAAATCATTGAGGAGAAAGGATATCTGCCTGAACAGGTTTTTAATGCAGATGAAAGTACCCTATTCTGGAAAAACAAAAGGCACAAGGGACATTCATTTAGTAAGAAAGAGAAGCAAGTACCAGGATTTAAAGCAGGAAGAGATAGGCTAATTTTACTGTTTTGTGCAGATGCAGCTGAATTTATGATCAGGACTGCCCTTATCTATAAAGCTGCTCACCAGCTGCCAGTCTTTTGGTTGTACAAGAGGGCCTGGACAGCCAGAACCCTTTTTCTGGATTGGTTTCATCAACACTTTGTCCCTGAAGTCGGAAAGTACCTCACCAGGAAGGGACTACCTTTTAAAGTTCTTTTGATACTGGACAATGCCCTGGCCACCCAGAACCCCACGAGTTCAACACTGAACACCTCAAAGTGGTCTACTTGCCCTCAAACACAACGTCTCTAATTCAGCCTGTAGATCGGGGGTCATAAAGACCTTTAAGGCTCATTACACATGTCAGTCTATGGAAAAGATTGTCAACACTATGGAAGAGAAACCTGCTAGAACATGATGAAAGTCTGGAAGGATTACACCACTGAAGATGCTGTGGTATAGAAAAAACCGTGAAAACCATCAAACCTGAAATAATAAATTCCTGCTGGAGAAAATTGTGTCCATATGTTGTGCATGACTTCCTAGGGTTTGTGACAGAGCCTATCAAGGAAATCATGAAAGAGATTGTGGATATGGAAAAAAATGTAGGGGTGAAGGGTTTCAAGATAGGGATCTCGAAGAAATTCTAGAGCTAATAGATACCACACCAGAGGAATTAACAGAAGACTGCTTGATAGAGATGAGGAAGAAGATGTATAAACAGCAGTGCCAGAAAACAAGTAGACGTTAGACAGTCTGGCAGAAGGGTTCTGATTATTCAAGATTGCTTTTGTCTTCTTTTATGACGTGGATCCTTCTGTGATATGGACACTGAAACTAAAGCAAATGGTGGAAGAACGATTGGTACTGCATGTAAACATTTTAGGAAAAATAAAAAACAAAATCAGAAATTATGATATATTTCCTTAAGGTTACATTAGATGTGCTTGCCTCTTCTGCCACCCCTTCTGCTTCCTCCACCTCTTCTGTTTCTGCAGTCCCTGAATCAGCAAGACCCATCCTTTCCTCTTCCTCAACCTACTCAGTGTGAAGATGACAAAGATGAAGACCTTTGGGATGCTCCACTTCCACTTAATGAATATAGTAAATATATTTCTCTGCCTTATGATTTTCTTAATTTCTTTTCTCTAGCTTTCTTTATTGCAGGAATACAGTATGTAATACATATAACATACAAAATATGTGTTAATTATTTATGTTATGTGTAAGGCTTCTAATCAACAGTAGAGTATTAGGAGTTAAGTTTTGGGGGAGTTAAAAGTTAAAGCAGACTTTCAACTGCATAGGGTGTCAGTGCCCCAATGCCTGCATTGTTCAAAGATAAATTGTATTTACATGGTGAAAGAGATAACCTTGCTCCTTTGCTCAAAATCTTTTAATGGCTTTCAGTCCCACTTACAGTAAAAACTAAAGTTTTGACCATGGTCAAAAAGGCCCTACATGTGTGGACCCTGCTCTCTCTCTGACCTTATCTCTGACTCTTCTCCTTTTTCATTTTTCTCAAAGAACACTGGCCTCCTTGTTGTTTCTGGCACTGGCAGACATGGTCCTGTTTCAGGTCTTTGTGTTTGTTATTCTCCCTGCCTTGAACACCTTTCTCCCAAGTGTTCCAGGCAGATGGAGTATCCACATGGCTTACTCTCTCACTTCCTTTCAAGTTTCTGCTCAAAAGCGAATTTCTCAACCATGCCTTTCCTGAGTATCCTATTTAAACCCCACTCTCACATGCCTATTCTTCCCTGCTTACAACACCACCTTACTCCATACTGTGTAATTTTTTTCTTTCCTCATTAGAATGGAAGCTCAATGAGGGCAGGAACTTTTATCTTATTTGTTGATATAGTCACGTTGCTGCTTTTTCTTTGGCACATAATGAGGCACTCGGTAGATACGTCGAACACAGGAAGGATTAAGGGAAAGTAAAGAGGAATATCATTTAGCTAATTGCTTAACACATGGACACTTGATTTGAGGCTTTTTTTTGTTTTTTTCGTTTTTGGGGATAGTGTCTCGCTCTCTTGCCTAGGCTGGAGTGCAGTGGCCAGATCATAACTCACTGCAGCCTAGAACTCCTAGGCTCAAGGGATGCTCCCACCTCAGCCTCCTGAGTAGCTAAGACTACAGGTGTGCACCACCACACCTGGCTATTTTTTTTTTTTTTTATTTTTTGTAGAGACAGGGTCTCCCTATGTTGCCCAGGATGGTCTTGAACTCCTGGCGGCAATCCTCCTGCCTCAGCCTCCCAGAGTGCTGGGATAATAAATACTCTGTTAATTCTGGTGTAACTAGAGTACTTTTTCTTTTTCTTTTTCCTTTAAAGAGATGGGGGTCTTGCTTTGTTGCCCATGCTGGACTTTAAACTCTTGGGCTCAAAGGATCCTCCTGCCTCAGCCTCCTGAGTAGCTGGGACTACAGGTGTGTGCCACCAAGCCCTGCTTGAGATCTTTTAATAAAAACATGTATTTCTAAAGTGTATTCCTAAAATGTATTCCTAAAATCAGTTTTGAATGTTTAGAAAGGTAGTACCCAGTAATGAGGCTAATACTTAACTAGGCACTTTTATGTGTCAGAGACTCTGCTAAGGACTTCTCATACATGATTTCATTTAATCTTGGTAACAACTCAGGATACCTATGACACCAATTTTGGTGATGTTAAATTTGATCATTTGGTTAGGGTGGGATCTAGCATTTCTCCATTGTAAAGATATCTTTTCCCCTTTGTAATTAATAAGTAACCTGTGGGCTGATACTTTCAGATTGTGTATCTTGTTTTCTGATAAACTTTCATTCGGTAATTTTAGTGTTGATAATTCTTGCCTGGATCAGTTAAGATAATTATAAAATGACATTTTTCTTTCCTTTTTTTGAGATAGAGTCTCACTCTATTGCTTTAGCTAGAGTGTAGTGGTGTTATAGCTCACTATAGCCTCAAACTCCTGTGTTCCAGCTCTAGAATCAGCCTTTTTTTACCAAAGAGTCCTAATTTCTTTTAGTGGGGAATAGTATATAGGGAATTAAGTATGTTCAGTGTTATTGGAGTGTTTTTGCTTCTAGGTTCTAATAGTGGACAGAGACATCAAATATAATTTAAGAAAAATGAGATCATACCAATACCTCTACTTCTGATCCAGTACTACAACCATCTGCCATGCCATACCTGACCTCTTGTCTTCTATAGCCATACTCCTGGTTCTCAAAAAATGAATTATCATTTATTCATTGGTTCAATCATGCGATACACATAAAATAGTTTCAGAATGTTGCATCAAGACCACTATTGACAAGAAATTTACTAAGTTGAAAGTTTTTTTTACATTTTTTTTGATTTATCCTCAGAATATATTCTGCTATGGTTATAGTCAAGAGCAGGTGTGAACAAACTGTGGCCTGTGGGTCAAATCTGACTGCCACCTGTTTTTGTATGGCCTGTGAACTAAGAATGCTTTTAATTTTTTTTTTTTTTTTAAATGGAGTCTTGCTCTATTGCTCAGGCTCAAGTGCAGTGGCATGATCATAGTGTACTGCAGCCTGGAACTCGTGGACTCAAGTGATCCTCCCGCTTTGGTCTCCCAAAGTGCTGGGATTACAAGTGTGAGCCACCATGCATGGCCTACGTTTTTTTTTTTTTTTT
>NW_012146856.1:3171090-3183178 GCF_000956105.1 Propithecus coquereli
CATCAATACATGAGTGGATTAATAAAATGTGGTATATGTATACCATGGAGTACTATTCAGCTTTAAGAAACAATGGTGCTATAGCACCTCTTGTATTCTCCTGGATAGAGCTGGAACACATCCTACTAAGTGAAGTATCCCAAGAATGGAAAAATAAGCACCACATGTACTCACCAGCAAATTGGTTTCACTAATCAACACCTAAGTGCACATATAAGATTAACATTTATTGGATGTCAGGCAGGTGGGAGGAGGAAGGAGGGGATGGGTATGTGCATACATAATAAGTGCAATGTGCACCATCCGGGGGATGGACACGCTTGAAGCTCTGACTTGGGGTGAGGGGGGCACGGGCAACATACATAACCTAAATATCTGTACCCCCATAATATGCTGAAATAAAAAATGCAAAAAAATAAAAATAGCATGCTGCCCCCTAGGGGCAGTGCAGAATTAAACTTTTTGTGCTTCCTCATGCAAAATAAACTTGTATTTTGAATAAATATGACATATTAAGCAAAATTTAAGTTTATTTTGGCTTATTTTAGTTTTCACCCCTTTGTTACTGTATTTCTACTGACATGTTTATAAGAAAACTTAGAATTTCCTTTTTTCCCCCAAATTAACTTGTTGGCCTTATATTACTCTTTCCTTCTCAGATTTTGCCAGGGGTTTTGAAAATACATATTTTTTAAAAGATGATGGAGGAAAAACTACAGTTAAGCACATTTATTTAGAACAAGAGAAGAGATCACAAATGACAAGAAGCTAATACCATAAATTTCACAAAATCCAAAAATACAGTATTTTCACTAATTAACTGTTTGACACACCTCTAGAAGAATGTTTGATGACTACAGAAACTTAGATCACCTCTTAATTAAGATTTACCACCTTAATCGTTTTTAAATGTACAGTTCAGTGATGTTAGGTGCATTTACATTGTTGTGGAACCACCACCACCATCCATCTCCAGAACTCTTTTCATCTTTAAAGACTGAAATTCTGTATTCACTAAACAGCAGCTCCCCATTCCCCAGTCTTTCTGTCTCTGATTTTAACCACAATAGATACTTCATATAAATGGAATCATATAGTATTTGTCATTTTGTGACTGGCATATTTCACTTGGCATAATGTCTCAGGGTTTGTCTACATGTTAGCATGTGTCAGAATTTCCTTTTTAAGGCTGAATACACATTCTGTTACATAGTTATGCTACATTTTGCTTATCCACTCAGTGGATACTTGATATGCTTCCATCTTTTGGCTGTTGTGAATAATGCTGCTGTGAACATGGGTGTGCAGACATCTTTTTTGAGATTCAGCTTTCAGTTCTTTTGGGTATATACCCAGAAGTGGAATTGATGGATCATATAATAATTCTGTTTTTAATTTTTGAGGACCCTCCCTGCTGTCTCCCACAGTGGCTGCCCCATTTACACTTGCACCAACAGTGTACTTCCAGTTTCTCCCTGTCATTGCCAACACCTGTTAATTTTGGGGTTTTTTTTGTTGTCATTTGTTTTTTGGTAGTAGCCAACCAAATGTGTGTGAGGTGGTATCTCACTGTGGTTTTAATATGCATTTCCCTAATGGTTAGTAATATTGAGCATCTTTTCATGTGCTTTTTAGCTACTTGTATATCTTCTTTGGAGAGATGTCTATTGAAGTTCTTTGTCCATTATTTTAAATTTGATATTTTTTTTGTTGTTGAGTTGTAAGAGTAACTTATACGTTCTGGACATTAGGCTCATCAGATACATGAATTGCAAATATTTTCTTCTATACTGTGGTTTTATAATCATTTTCTTGATAGTGTCCTTTGATGCACAAAGGTTTTAATTTTAACAGAGTCCAACTTATCTATTTTTTCTTTCATTGCCTGTGCTTTTGGTGTCATATCCAAGAAATTATTGCCAAATCCAGCGTCATTAAGCTTTTCCCGTAAGTTTTCTCCTAAGAGTTTTATTTTTATAGTTTTAGCCCTTACATTTAGGTCTTTGATCCATTCTGAGATAATTTTTATGTATGGTTTAAGGCTGTGGTCCCCAACCCCCCAGGGGCCCTGGACCAGTACAGGTCCATGGCCTGTTAGGAACCATGTCACACAGCAGGAGGTGAGTGGTGGTATTTACAGCCACTCCCTGACCACCCACCCCCCGCCTCCCCCAAACCCCGTGGAAAATTGTGTTCCATGAAACCAGTCCCTGGTGCCAAAAAAGCTGGGGACTGCTGGTTTAAGGTAAGAGTACAACTTCATTCTGGATAGCCAGTTTTTCCAAAACTTTTTGTTGAAAAGAAATAAGTTTTGTAGTAAGCTTTTGAAATCAGGAAATATGATGCCTCCAACTTTGCTCTTCTTTGAAGATTGTTTTGGCTATTGGGAGTCCCTTGAGATTCCATATAAATTTTAGAATGGATTTTTCTGTTTCTGCAAGAAATACCAAGGAGATTTTGGTAGGAACTGCGTTAAATCTGTAGATCACTTTTAGTAGTTTTGACATCTTAACAATATTAAATCTTCCAGTCCGTGAACATGGGTGTCTTTCCGTTTGTGTCTTTAATTTCTTTTTGACAATGTTTTGTAGTTTTCCATATACAAATCCTTTTGCCTCCTTGGTTAAGTTTATTCCTAAGTATTTTATTCTTTTTGATAATATTATAAATGAAATTATTTTCTTAATTTCTTTTTTGGATCGTTGATCGTTAGTGTACAGTAACTCAGCTGATTTGAGTGAGTTGATTTCATATCCTGCAACTTTGCTAAATTTGTTCTAACAGGTTGTTTTGTCTGTGGTTTTTTTTTTTTTTTTGGTGTGTTTAATAATCTTTAGGTTTTTTTTTTTTTACATGTAAGTTCATGTCATCTATGAAGACAGATAGTTTTACTTCTTCTTTTCTAATTTGGAAGGCTTTCATTTCTTTTTCTTGCCCAATCGCTCTGACTAGGGCTTTCACTATTATGTGAAACTGCCATTGAGTATGACGTTAGCTGTGGGTTTTTGATATATGTCCTTTATTATGTTGAGGTAGTTTACTCCTAGCTTGCTGAGTGGTTTTATCATGAAACGGTATTGAATTTTTTCAGATGCTTTTCTGCATCGATTGAGATGATCATGTTCTTTCATTCTGTTAATACAGTACATTCCATTATCAATTTTTGCATGTTGAATCATAAAAGTTAAGTTTTTAAAAATTACCATTGAACCTCTAGTAGTGTGTTGAAATAGAAGTGATGAAAGTCTTTTCCAATTTTCCTTCCCTTCTTTGATCATTGATTGATTCTGAGTGTGTTGTTTAATTTTCACATTTTTGTGAATTTCCCAAAATTTCTGTTATTAATTTCTAATTTTACTCCATTGTGGTTGGATAACATACTTGGCATAATTTCAGTCAAATTGTTTTGTTCCTGATATTAGGGAAAATTAAATCATTCATTCACTATTATGTACATGACATTAGCTGAGGGGTTTTTTTTTCTGTAGATTGTCTCTGTGAGGTTGAGGAAGTTTCCTTTTACTCTTGCATTATTGAGTGTTTTTTATCATGCAAGAGTATTGACTTTAGTCAAATGTTTTTTCTTTATTCATATAATCATACTGTCATTGTTCATTATTCTGTTAATTTTATTTGCTTACATTGTTTGCTTTTTGGATTTTAAACTCAGTATGATTCCTGGTACAAATCTCAATTCGTTATGGTATGTAATCCCTTTTACATTTTTCTGGATCCTTTTCTAGACTGTTGGATTCAGTTTGCTAGTATTTTGTTGATGATTTGTCATCTGTATTTATCAGGGATATTGCATTGTACTTTTCCTGTGATAACTTTGTTTGGTTTTGGCATCTGGATCATACTGGTCTCACAGAATGAATTGGCAAATCTTCTTTCCTCTTCTGTTTTTTGGAAGAATTTGCACAGTATTGGTGTTATTTATTTAAATATTTGGTAGAATTCATTAGTGAAGCTGTCTGTTTTCTCTGTATTTTTTTTTAACTGATTCATTTTCTTTAGTTGTTACAGGTCTGTTAAAATTTTACATATTTTTTTAGTAAGTGTGTCCATTTCAGTAATTTGTGCATTTCTAGGAATTTGTCCATTTCATCTAATTTGTTGATATCTTAGTCTGTTTTCTGTTGCTATAACAGAGTACCACAGACCAGGTAATTTATAAAGAAAAGAAGTCTATTTCTTACAGTTTTTAACAATTCTGGAGGCTAGGAAGTCTAAGGTCAAGGAACTCACATCTGGTAAGAGCCTTCTTGAAGTGTAATATGTGGCAGAAGGCATCACACAGTGAGAGGCTATGAGTGTGCCAGCTCAGGTCTCTTTCCTTTTTATTTATAGAGCCACTAATCCCATCATGGGGCCTCACCCTCATGACCTCATCTAACCCTAATTTTCCTCCAGAGGCTCCACCTCCAAATGCCATCAACATATGAATTTGAGGATTAAATTTACAAAACATCAACTTTTGGGGGACACATTGAAACTAAAGCAGTTGGTACACGGTTGTTCTTTGTAGTGCTTTGTAATGCATTTTGTTTCTCGAAGGTTAGTAGTAATGTCCCGTTTCCTTCTTGATTTTAATAATATTAGTCTTTCTTTTTTTCTTGATCATTCTGTCAAATGATTTCTACTCCATCTTTATTATTTTCTTCCTTTTCCTTGCTTGGGTTTTAATTTACTCTTTCATTATTGGTTTTTAAGGTAAAACATTAGATTATTGGTTTGAGATCTTTGTTCTAATAAAGTTCTCTCTAAGCACTGCTTTAACTGCATCCTGTCTGTTTTGGTATGTTGTGTGTTTGTTTTAATTCATCCATCTCAATGTATTTTCCCATTTCCCTTCCCTTCTTTGACCATTGATTGATTTTGAGTGTGTTGTTTAATTTTCACATTTTTGTGAATTTCCAAAAGTTTCTGTTATTAATTTCTAATTTTACTCCATTGTGGTTGGATAACATACTTGGCATAATTTCAGTCCTTTAAAATTTATTGATGTTGCTTTATGGCCTAATATATACTCTGCTTTGGAGAATGTCCCCTGTGCACTTGAGTAGATTCTGTATTTTGTTGTCGTTGGGTATAGCGTTCTATAGATATCTTGAAGTATAGATGGTTTATAATGTTGTTCAAGTCTATTTCCTCATTCACTTTTCTGCATATTTATTCTATTCATTATTGAGAATGAGGTATTGAAGTCTCCAACTATCATTGAATTGTCTTTTTCTCCCTTCAGTTCTGTCAGTTCTTGCCTGATATATTTTGTGATGTTTTTAGATGCATTATATGTTTATGTCTTCCTAATGTTTTCACCCTTTTGTTATAAACTATCCTTCTCCTTTCTAGTAACACTTTTTTGCATAAAAATCTATTTTGTCTGATATCAGTATAGTATGTGTACTCTTAGCTCTGTTTTTACTGTTTTTTTTTAGTATATTTTTATATATCCTTAATTTATGTTTAATTTGTATGTTTGAATCTGAAATGTGTCTTTTGTAGAGTACATACAATTGGAGCATGTTTTTAAAAATTTGTTTTGCTAATCTCTGCCTTTTGATTTGAGTGTTTAGTCCATTTACATTTAATGTAATTACTGACAAGGTAGTACCATTTTGCTAAGTGTTTTCTATGTCTTTTCTCTCTTTTGTTTCTCTGTTCATCCATTATTGTTTTGTTTTGTTTTACATAGTTTTTTCAGTCATTTCAGTTCTCTTGTTTATTTTACTATGTGTTTTTGAGTTTATTTTTTAGTGGTTGCCCTGGGGATTAACTTATAACCATCTAGTTTGGGCTATTTGCGACTTAATTTCAATAGTATGCAGAAATTTTGCTCTTAGATAGCTCATGCTCCCTTCCCCTTTCTTTATACTATTGTACCAATAGTATGACATCTTTATACATTATAAGCCCATCAATGCAGTTTAATAAGTATTGCTTTATGCAGTTATCTTTTAAATCAGGAGGAAAAAAGAGTTACACAAATTACATTTATACAGTTGTTTATATTTAGCCATCTAATTACCCTTATTGATGCTCTTTATTTCTTCCTATGGATTTGAGTTAATATCTAGTGTTCTTTAATTTCAGCTTTTATTTTTTCTAGGGCAGATTTGCTAGTGACAATTTCTTTTAGTTTTTGTTTATCTGGGAATATTTTAAATTATTTTTCATTTTCTAAAGCATTGTTTTGCTACATATGGAATTCTTTTTGATAGCCTTTTTCTATTAGTGCTTGGAATGTATCATTGAACTGCCTTTTGACCTTCATGTTTCCTGATTAGATATTGTCTTTTACTGCTGTTGAGGATCTCTTGTACATGATTAAGTGTGCTTGATGGTGTCTCTTAGGTTGCAGGAACTGTTCGTTTTTCTTTTAGTCTTTATTCTTTCTGTTCCTAAAACTGGATATTCTCAATTAACTTATCTTCAAGTTGACTGAACTTTCCTCTCTTTGCTCAAATCCGTTGTCGGACCCTTTCATTGAATTTTTCATTTCAGTTTTTAAAATTTTTCAACTACATAATTCTGAATTGCTTGCTTAGGAAGTAAATTTCTTTTTATTTATCTTCTCTATTTGGTGTGAGGGTGTTCTCATGCTTTTGTTTAGTTCTATGGTCATGGTTTATTTTAGTTGTTGAACATGTTTATGGTGACTGACTTAAAGTCTTTGTTTGGTAAGTATAATGTCTCTTCCTTGGAGCAGGTTCTATTGAATCCTTTTTATTCCATCCCTGTATGGGCCATACATTCCTGCTTTTTGTTTTTTGTTTTTGCCATTTAGTAAATTTTTTGGGTGTTGGCTTTTATGTTTTT
This sequence comes from Propithecus coquereli, assembly GCF_000956105.1. Classification (NCBI taxonomy): domain Eukaryota; kingdom Metazoa; phylum Chordata; class Mammalia; order Primates; family Indriidae; genus Propithecus; species Propithecus coquereli. Next base: position 3,177,913 of record NW_012146856.1, read on the forward strand.
AAAATAATGTATTTTGTCAACTATAGAAATCAGATTCCTTCCTCACTAGGTTTTTTATTGTTGTTGTTACTGGTTGTTTGTTTATAGACCTTCTTAAAGTAATTTTATAAAGTCTGTATTGTTTGCCACTTGTGGCCCCCATTATCTTTGCTCAGTTAACTTAGTTGTCAGCTCATGATGGGGCAGATTTCCTTAAATGCCTGAACCAGTAAATCTTCCAATCTTTACTTAGGGGGTTTTCAGTTTTCATTTGGCAGCCCTACTTTAGCTTTCTCCTCCTAGTTTTGCAGAGCAAGAGGTGTGAGATTAGTATTTTCTCAGCTCTTCCCTGAGCCTACATGCAGTTTACACATGCTCATGGCCTTCTGGATTCCCAGGCATTTGTTGGACCTTTTCAGAGTCCTTGTGGACATTTTATTCCCCGACTTTTCTCTCTCTCTTTTTTTTGGTCATCTTTTTCACCCCAACTATTATGCTATTTCTGGCAGCTGTGATGTTAAACGGTTGCTACTGATATTTTTCAAAAAGCACCCTGGATAAAAGGCTATTTGCAATAGGCAAATTCTGAGTCAGGTAAAGTAAAGGCATGCTATGAAAGCAGGAGTTTCCAGGTAGCTGATAAAATGGTCAAATAATGATAGTTCTCAAGAAATGGGGCATTTGGGGGAGCTCCACATCCTTTCTTCCTCATCCAGTGATTGCTAGGCTGCCTGTTTTCATAACTACCATGATTGCTAGTTTGTTCATTTTTCAAAGCTAACACGTTGGAGAGAAAGGGATGGGAATAGGTCAAGTTAATGCCACAAAGCTCATTGTTATTACTGAGATTCATCTGTTTATCTTAAATTAAAGCTCTTCAGAATATTGCAGTCCTTCTGTTAATTTCTAGAGTTTTGAAAAAGTTGATTTTGACAATTTAGCAGTGTCCTTTTTTCTTTTTTGGAGGAGTATATTTTCAGAGGTCCTTGCTTTGCCTTTGTGGAAGTGCTTCTTCCATCTTTTCTTTTTTGTAAAGTAGAATGCATCAAACTAGAAAGTTGCCTTTAAAAGATGGTTAAATATTTCTCCTATATCAGATTGATGGAAATTAAAAGATGTGAATCCAACAAAAGGTAGTTAAATTTAATTACCTTCAAGTGATTGATACCTGACATTTTTTTTCCATACTCTGGTTTATACTTACTGTGAGTCTGAACCCACTCAATGTTTTCTTTATTGGAAGGACATTTTATGTAGACTAATTAGTAAATAGTGTAACTAGGATTGATGTAAGTAACATTTATGTAATATTAACATGAAAAATGTTAAATCTTTTCTAGAAGCTGTCACTTTAAGATCCAGAAGTCTTGTTTCCAAGTTAATTTTTACTCCCCATTTCCTTTTGTTACTTCATTTGTACAAACATAATTTATTTCAGTGACATCTGTTCCTGCAAACACGAATTATGATGGCAGTAATAGAAGGTTTTGATTTGTGATTATGAAAATTGAGATGTCATTTTACACCTGTGCCCTTTTATTTCAAAAGGATTTCTAAATTGAAAACATAAAAAAGTGGTTTATTTTACATTTGAGCTAGAACATATAGGAATGTTTAATATCAGTATATAAATTATTCTTTGGGAGTATATTAATCACTTGAAGATTAGTCACTTTGTATTCTAGTTTAGAGCAGCACCTGTGTTATATCATGGTGAGTGCAGCTATTATTTATCTATTTTATAGATGAAGCAAATGAGGCAAAGAGAGGTTAACTAGAATAAACATATAATTTTTTACCACCTTCCTTTCCTTAATAGCAGGTTTTTGAGTACAGACTGTAGAATAGCCTCTTACAGCGTCTAAGTTTAAAAGTGAATATTCAAATTTAAAATTTGCACTAGTGACATTTACCATCAGTAAGAAAAATTAGCCATATTTTATTGACATAATGAAGAAACATGGCCAAAGTATGCATTATGTTAAATTAAACCAAATCTTGATAATAACCGGAGATTATGAACCGGAATATCAAAATTTTGTATATATTTTTACATTTAAGGTGGTTTGGCCATATAGGTTTTTTAACAGCTTTATTGAGGTAAAATGACACATAGTAAATGACATATTTCAAAGTATAGTATTTGGTGTTTTGATATACACATCCATGAAACCACCACCTCAACCAAAATAATGAGCAGATCCATTACTTCTGAAAGTTTTCTTGTACCTCAATGTTATCCTTTCTCCTGTACCTCCCTACTTTACTCTCATCCCCATGGAACTGCTCATCTGTTCTCTGTCACCTTAGCTCTGTTTATATTTTCTAGAATTTTATATAAATACAGTATATATATATATATATATATATGCTGTGTGTATATATATATATACACACACACACACGCCTACAGTATATACTCTCTTTTTTGGTCTAGCATCTTTCTCTTATAATTATTTTGAGATTTGTCTATATTGTATATATGAATAGTTCTGTTTTATTACTTAAAAGCATTCCATTTTGTTACTATACCACAGGTCAATAAATATATATCACATATGATTAAAACCATTCACTTATTAATAGACACTTGTTTTTGTTTCCAGTTTGGGGCTATAACAAAGCTGTTGTAACCAGGTCTTTATATGGACATCCTCATTTGTTACCTAGGAATGCAATGGCTAACTCAAAAAGTGGGAGTATGTTCAATTGTGTAAGAAGGTGCCAAACTGTTTTCCAATATTATTGTAACATTTTATAGCCCCACCAGCAATGAATGAGAGATCTGTTTTCTGCAGATCTTTGTCAGCATTTGGTGTTGTCACTTTTTTATTTTAGCCATTCTGATAGGTATATAATGATATCTCATTATGGTTTTAATTTGCCTGAGCCTAATGCCAATTGATGTTGAGCATCTTTTTGTGTGATTGTCATCTGTGTATTTTCTTTGGTGAAGTATCTGTTCAAATCTTTCTCCTGTTTCTAAATCAGGTTGTTTGTTTTCTTTTTATTTAAATTTGAGAGTTATTTATATATTCTAGATACAAGTCCTTTATCAGATACTTGCTTTTTGGAGATTTTTTTTTTTCCCAGTTTCTGGCTACCCTCTCTCCACTGCATTGTCTTTATACCTGTGGACCAATTCAGTTGTCCATATGTGTGTAGGTCTCATTCTGGACTCTATTTTGTTCCATTAATCTGTTTGTCTACCTTGATGCCAGTATTACACTGTTGTGGTTTCCTAGCTTATAAGTCTTAAAATCCGGTAGTTTAGTCCCCTACTGTGTCCTTTTTAAAGGTGTTTTAGAAGTGACAAAAGCAGATGGACATCTTTGTTTCGTTCCTGATATTAGATGGAGTTTAGTTTTTTACCATTAAATACAATGTTAACTGTGTTTTCCATAGATGTCCTTTATCATGTCAAGAAGATCAAGCTGATCCTTTCTTCTCTGCCACCTTCAGTCCCTGTTTCTTGTGCTCTCTTGCTAGTGCTATAAACAATTGTGTCATTTGTCTTTTTCCACGGCCTAAACCCTTTAACCTGTATGGTAACAGAAAAAAAAAACTAAGTTTTTGCCATTTGACCTTTGAAATTAAAATAAGGTCAGAAACAACATGCTTATTTTTATTAAACAAAACACATTATATTAGCATTAATGGAATTTAAATATGAATAATTTTATCTCCAAATTTTAATTTACCAATCACTGTGTGTATTGCCCAAGTGCTGCTTCTTTTTCTGTGTTAATCTATAACTTTTATAGTTTGAGCATCATCATTTATGTTCAGCCCTTTTCACTTAACATAATGTTTATATGTCTTTTTTATATAAAAAGTAGATTTATCTTGATTTTTAAACTTTTAGAATATTTATAATTTATTGGTACATTAAGTATATTTAAGGGAATGAACATTTTTGTAGCTCACAATTCATATTCTTTTTTAAAATAGATGGGCTCTTCCCCACTGCTAGCAGCTATTTATACATGTGTATCAGTTTTACTGCAGTACTTTTCAGATGGAGAGATGTGATAGCGAATTTTATTTGACCTTCTTTCCTGTTCTAAAACATTATGAAGATTTAGCATATTCTTTCACAGAGTGAGAATTTTTAAGTACTGAATTTCTCTAGAAATTAAGAATTATTGCACTGTGAAATGAAAAGTAAATGTGTCAAGAAGTGGGAATATATTTGGTATATTGGTAACTAAAAATATTTTGTTAATTTATGGGAAAATCTTGAGAGCTGATTAGACAATTCATTTAAGCTTTAGGTCTGTAATTATTTGGATAAATTAATACCCTATTCAGGTAGGTTCTCCGTATATACTGATGTTGTGACTATTGATTATTCATTTCCAAAGAATCAGTTTCTGATGTCACACTAATTTATTCACAGCCGTAACTAGTATAGTCAGAAAAGTAGGTTAGAAGGAGTGCTGGTTGTAAGGATACGAAGGATGGAAAAGATATTGTTGATAGTTATAAATACTATATTGGATGTTGTTGAATTACTGTTCCTGGACTTCTCTTTGATCCAGTAATAATACTGCTCCATACAATCTTCTTCCATGGTTGTTTATGGCAGTTAAGGTTGTTGGGATCATTTGAATGTTTTTTTTTTCAGCTTTAGATAATTGGAAACTATGGTGAGTTAATGTTCTCTATGGGTCTATAGAGATTGTAATACTAGAGCTCAAACTACTGATTGTCATTTCTATCTCTTAGCATTTTTTTTAACCTCCTCAAGTGAAACAGAAAAGTAATAAAATGGGAATAGTTTTATTTCTTCCTGTGTGCCTTTTTCTTTCTTTCTTGTCCTTTTTTTCTTTTCCCCCACCTCATAGGATTGGCTAGGACTTCCAATATTATGTTGCATAAGAGTGCTGAGATCCTTCCTTGTCTTGTTCTTGATTTTAGGGGAAAAGCATTCAGGGATTAACCGTTAAGAATGATGTTAGCTGTGGATTTTTGTGTAGATACTGTGTATCAAGTTGAGGAAGGTCCCTTTGTTACCTGTGATCTTCCTCATATTTGGAGACAAAGAATTGAAACCAACACTAAAGCAGCAAAGTGAAAGAAATTTATTAAGCAAGTACACCTCCCCACATGGGGGAGGGTGAGGGTGTCAAGAAAGATTAGCAAGTCATAGTGTACTGAGAAGAGGGATAGGAGAGGGCACACGTCCAAGCAGACAGTGGCCCTAGGGTCTCTTCAGGTTCCCCTTCTCTTTTTTCTGACTTCCTCATTCTTGTGTTCCCCCTGGCCAATGAAAATGTTCTCTCTT
>NW_012146856.1:3183662-3215629 GCF_000956105.1 Propithecus coquereli
ATTTCTCCCTCATACAGGAAACTTAGTTTTGCGGGGTACAAGATTGTAGGCCGGGCGTTATTCTGTTTCAGAAGAGTGAGGATGGGGCCCCAGTCTCGTCTTGCTGGCAGGGTTTCCGTTGAGAAGTCTGGAGTTATTCTGATGGGCCTTCCTTTGTACGTTCCTTGTTTCTTTCGGCTTATAGCTCATAGAAGCGCCTCTTTGGTGGCTATTTTGGTCAATATGATGACTGCGTGACGTGGCGTCTTCCTGTTTGCGTTGAATCTCCCTGGGGTCCGTTGAGCTTCTTGTCCCTGTGTATCTAGATTTTTAGCAAGGCCTGGAAAATTCTCCTCTATTAATTCTTCAAATAGCTTATCCAGCCCTTGAGCGTTTTCTTCTTTAGCTTCCAGAACCCCTATCTCCCTCAGGTTCGCTTTTTTCACATAATCCCACATTTCTTGCAGGCTTATTTTTTTCCTCTTAATTTTCTGCTGGATCTCTGGGACCGACTTATTGAATTGGAAGGAGTTGTCTTCGATCTCCGAGATTCTTTCTTCTGCTCGATCTCCCCTGTTCTTGGGGCTTTCCACGGTGTGTTTGAGTTCCCTGTGTAAGTCCATTTCCAGGAGATCGGTTTGACTTTTCTTTAATATTTCAATTTCTTTAGTGAATTTTTCTTCCAAGGCCTGGAGTTTTTCTATGATTTCTTTGTGTTGCTCATCCATCTTTTCTTCCATACCATTCAGTTTTCTTACAATCCATGCTCGAAATTCTTCTTCCGTCATTTTAGCGTTCTGAGTTCGGTTAACGTCCATGGCTGGGGAGCTCTCGTTCCGCTTTGGGGGTGCGCTTTCCGTTTGCGTCTTTGCACTTCCCGAGTTCTTGCGCTGGTTCCTTCCCATCTGGATCAGCTGTTCCTTCTTGCCTTTAGATTTTCGTTTGGATAACAACACGCCCTGTTTAGTCTCTGAGCCGGTAGGTGGTGTTTGTGGGTGAGATTCGACCACGCCCTTTATGCCGAATCGGTAGATGCAGTAAAAGCGTGTGCAGGATGACGTCCCCGTCAGTATGTGGCACTTGCACGGAGGAGCGAGCTGCGGTGCTGTTTTTGGGTCCAGTAACCAGCTCTTTTTCCTCCAGAGAGGCCCTCTTGTGCCTCCGGAGGTGAGTGGGGCCCTGGGGTTTCCAGGTGTGTCCTTATTCTGCACCCTTGTCGCTGGTCTCCAAGCCTCTCGGGACCTCTCTCCTTCCAGTTCTCCTCCGCGATGTCTTCCCGTGGAGTCTCCTGCGGTTTCGGGCACCCTTCCTTCCGACCCTCACCCGATCTGTGTTTCTCTGCTCTCTTATTTTTTTTCTCTTTCTTCTAAAATTCATCTTTTTTGCAGAGACCTTCTGACTGGCGGTTTGTCTCATCCGCCATCTTGGCTCCTCTCCTCCCATCTTTTGGGCAGGGGAGTTTTTTACTTTATTTGTGCAGGTCTGGAACCATCATGGCTTCCAAAGCCCATTCAAGGGGGCAGTAATATATGGTTAATGATGGTATAATGAATCACTTGAGGACACTCTTGCCCTCCATCTGTGCAGGTGCCTCCCAAGGGGCTTCCCCAAACTGGACTAAAACAAGGTGTTTCTAAAATGATTACCATAGCAACTTGACCATAGATTTTGTTTTTATTGATCTGTGACCCTAATTTTGTCCTGCTTTTCTGCCCCACTTGTGTTTCCTATTCTGGTCTCCTGCCTCACCTTTATTGCTGGTTTTCTGAGAATTTTTATCATGAATAGGTGGTAAATTTTGTCAGATGCTTTTCTGCATTGATGGAAGAGGTTATGTCATTTTTCTTCTTTAAGTCTATTAATATGGTGGATTACATTGATCGTTGAATTATTAAACAAACTTTGCTGCATCTCTGAAATAAAACCCACTTGGTGATAGTATGCAGTTCTTTTTATATATTGGTGAATTCTAGTTTCTTATATTTTGTTAAGGATTTTATATCTGTATTCATGAGGGATATTGGTTTGCAGTTTTCTTTTTTTTATGTTTTTGTCTGTTTTTTCCATCAGGGTAATAATACTGGCTGTATAAAATTGAGTTGAGAAGTATTCCCTCCTCTTCTTTCTGGATGAGATTGTGTAGAAATTGTGTTAATTTTTCTTTAAATGTTTGTTAGAATTCTCCAGTGAAACCCTCTGGGTCCGAAGATTCTATTGGAGGAGTTTTAGAATTATGAATTCAAATTTGAAAATAGCTACAGAGCTATTTAAGTTATCTATTTTATATTGGTTGAATTCTGGTAGTTTGTGCCTTTTGAGGAATTAGTCCATTTTATGTGTCAAATTTATGTGTAAGTTGTTTGTAGTATTATGATTTAGATGTCTGCAGGGTCTATGTGGCATCCTCTGTTTCATTCCTAATGCCAGTAATTTGTTTTTGACAAAATTCTTTCTTTCTTAGTCTTGCTAGATAGAGGTTTATCATATTTATTGATCTTTCAAAGCACTAGCTCCCACCCACCCCACTGATTTTTTTCTTTTTGTCTTTACTTTCATTGGTTTCTGTTTGCTGTGGGTTCATTTGGCTCTTCTTAGTCTAGATTCTTGACGAGGGAGGTTACGTTACTGATTAGAGACATTTCCTATTTTCTGTTGTATGCACGTATTGCTGTAGATCTCCCTGTCAGCACTACTTTAGCTGTGCCTCACAAATTTTGATATGTTGTATTTTCATCTTTATTTAATTCATTGTATCTTTAGATTTTCCTTGAGATTTCCTGTTTGCACTATGGATTACTTAAACAACCATTGTGCAGTTTCTATGTATTTGGAGATTTTCTTGTTATCTTTCTGTTGTTGTTTTCTAATTTGATTCCATTAGTTCTCAGAGAACATACTTTGCATAATTTTAATTTTTTAAATATGTTTAGATTTGTTTCGTGGCCCAGATACAGTCTCTCTTGGTAAATGTTCAGTGGGCATTTGAAAATAATGTGTGTTCTATTGTCATTGGTAGAGTATTCTATAAATGTTCATTATTAAATCCTTAATTTTTTTTTTTTTTTTCTGAGACAGAGTCTCGCTCTGTTACCCAGGTAGAGTGCTGTGGCATCAGCTTAGCTCACAGCAACCTCAAACTGCTGGGCTCAAGCCATCCTCCTGCCTCAGCCTCTCATATAGCTGGGTCTACAGGCATGCACAACCACGCCTGGCTAATTTTTTTTCTATTTGTAGTTGCCTGGCCAATATCTTTCTATTTTTGGTAGAGATAGGGTCTCGCTCTTGCAGAGGCCGATCTTGAACCCCTGAGCTCAAGGGGTCCTCCGGCCTGGACCTCCCAGAGTGCTAGGAGTACAGGCGTGAGCCATCACACCCAGCCTTTATTAGATCCTATTGATTGATGTTATTATTAAATTCTCTTATATTCTTATTAATTTCTTTAGTTGTATCAATTATTGAGGAAGGGGTGTTGAGCTCTTGTGCTAGAATTGTAGATTTATCTGTTTTTTATTTCAGCTCTATGGTTTTTGCATCATATTTTGCAGTTCTGTTGATGCATTCACATTTATGATTGCTTTGTCTTTTTGGTGGATTGACCATTTTATAATTATGTAATGTCTTTCCCTGTTCCTGTGAATTTTCTTTGTTCTGTAGTCCACTTTATCTGATATTAATATTAGTTATTCCTCTTTCTGTTGATTAATGTTTCCATGATATATGTCTTTTTCCATCCTTGTATTTTCTACCTGCCTATGTTGTCATATTTAAGGAGAGTTTCTTGGAGACAGCATTGTAGTGGGGTCGTTTTTTTTTTTTTGTACCCTACCAATCATTGTTTTTTAATTGGTAAAATTTACTTGGCTAGCTCCTCCTTGTTAAAAGTACTAAAACTGCCTGTAATCCTAGCTCTCTGGGAGGCTGAGGCGGGCAGATTGTTTGAGCTCAGGAGTTCGAAACCAGCCTGAGCAAGAGCGAGACCCCGTCTCTACTAAAAATAGAAAGAAATTAATTGGACAACTAAAAATATATAGAGAAATTAGCCGGGCATGGTGGCGCATACCTGTAGTCCCAGCTACTTGGGAGGCTGAGGCAGGAGGATCGCTTGAGCCCAGGAGTTTGAGGTTGCTGTGAGCTAGGATGACGCCACGGCACTCTAGCCCGGGCAAAAGAGTGAGACTCTGTCTCAAAAAAAAAAAAAAGTACTAAAACTATTTTCCTCCGTATTATTTTTCCTCGATGTAAAATTGACTTTTATTTTGAGCTTTAATCTTTTGAAATGAATAGTCTATGAGAGATCAGCTCCTATTACTGAATACCAATTTGAAATGCTGTGTTTTTATTATTATAATTTTGCTAACTCATTGCTTGCTGCAGTGCAGTGGAGTGATCACAGCTCACTTCAGCTTTCCCAGTACCTGGGACTGCAGTCGTGTACCACCATACCTGGCTATTTAGAAAAATTTTTTTAGAGAGATGGTCTCTCTGTGTTGCTCCTGGCCTCAAGCAGTCCCCTTGCCTCAACCTCCTGAGTAGCTGGGATTACAGGCACGAGCAACTGTGACCAGCTTGCTTACTCATATTTAAAAATCCCAAATACTTGTGTTGGTTTCCAGTTTAGTTTATTTTCCTTAACTGTCTTTAAGACAGAAGTTTTATGAGTTTTAAAGTTTGAATCCTTGAATGCCTGAAAATATTGTTGTTTTTGATTTTTTCCCTACATGAATGTTAATTTCTTGGGTATATAAGTCTGTGTTTTAAATAATTTTCTTTTGGAACTTTGAAGCTACAGCTTCATTGTCTTTTAACATCTAGTGTTGCTAATATTGGTGTGATTTCTGTTCTCTTATAGGCAATCTGTTTTTTCTCTCTTAGGTTAAAAATTTAGAGGCAAAGATTGGTAGCCTTAAGTTTTCTATTTTGTTTTTATTTTATTAGTAAATAATAATACTATAAGAATTAGGGTGAATTTGAAGATGGTTAAAATAAAGGGCATTGTATTTTAACAAAAAACCAAATTTCCATGTTTCCCCAAAATCTTAAGTTTAAAATAAAAAGAGAAGGGCCTGCCAAAGTTAAATCTTCCTTCCTGTTGTCATTCTGCCATATTTTTAAGTACTTGCATCAATGAGTAATATTTAATTTCCTAAAGTAGTATATTCCCTTCCCCCTTTTTTGGCTACTCCTGTTTACATATTTTGAAATGGAATATGACTTCCTGTCTTCTGAATGGAACACTTCAAAATAAAACTCTTCTTCAAGGCAGTTTGTAATTTTAGTTTAGATGATGAACTATATCTGATACCCAAATTGTACCTACAGTACTTATCCTGGTGTTTCCAAATTTATAACTGTTTTCCACCTAAGTTTTACTTGAAAAATATAAATAACATTGTCTTTTAAACTACATTGTATCTTCTTCTATCTTTTTATTTAGTGATTTTTTTTTTTTTTACCTTAGACCTCGTGTGGACAGTAATGACCTCACGTTTCCGATTGCCTGCTGGCAGAACCTACAATGTACGAGCATCAGAGTTGGCCCGAGACAGACAGCATACAGAGGTGGTTTGCAACATCCTTCTTCTGGATAACACTGTACAAGCTTTCAAAGTTAATGTAAGTATTTTCTATCTCTTAAATCATCTCTGGTTATAAGTTTGAATTTAGATATATATTAAAACTAGAACCATTAAGTTGTAGGATAGTTTGATAAGTCTTATTCAATTAAGAAAGTCTTTTGGATGCTGGTTTGTATTAGGTACATGTTCTCATTCAAACTGGGTCTTTAAAAATTGTTGCCCACTGGACATTGTGGACAAACCAGCAGTGCATTATGATTAGTAGAGCATATGAATAGTATATGGGTGGTTTTCATAAATGTGCTTGAGGGCGCATTAAGAATTTGTTCTCCTAAATAATTTACACATTTTCAATGTAATTTTACATGTACTCTGTATGAATAAAACTTTTGCTGAAAGATAAATGACAGCCCTGATCTTATCTATCATCTGAAATATTTACTTAACAAACATTTGTTCATCCTATTTGTGTCTGACTTCATTTGCTCATTGTTATTTGTGAGTTTCACCCATGTGGTGTGTTAACAGTAGTTAATTCATTTTCATTGCTACATAATACCCTTTTATATGAATATACCATAATTTACTTATCCATTCATTTACCATTTACTTATTCAGTTTACTGTTAGTATATATTTGGATTGTTTCCACTTTGTGCTTTCAAAAAAAAACACTGCTATGAATATTCTTGTGCATATCTTGATACATACAAGGATGCATTCCCCCTTTTTATTTAAAAAATTTCAACCTATAGAAAAGGTGAGGCTGAATACAGTGGCTCACACCTGTCTGTAATCCTAGCCCTCTGGGAGGCCAAAGCTGGAGGATCACTTGAGTTTGAGACCAGCCTGAGCAAGAGTGAGACCCTGAGACCCCATCTCTACTAAAAATAGAAAAAAATTAGCCAGATGTGGTAGCACATGCTTGTAGTCCCAGCTACTCCAGAGGCTGAGGCAGGAGGATGATTTGAGCTCAGGAGTTTGAGGTTGCTGTGAGCTGGGCTAACACCATAGCACTCTAGCCTGGACATGAGAGCAAGACTCTGTCTCAAAAAACAAACAAACAAACAAAAGACAGAAAAGGTGAAGAGTATAATAAATACATACCTTTTAACCTCGATTGACCTAGTGTTAACATTTTGCACATTTGCTTTCTCTTTCTTTCTCTCTGTGTAGTGGGTGTTTTTTTAATTTTTTTTTTTCCTGAACCTTTTGAAAGTAAATGGTAGACTTCACTCATAAGTACTTCAGCATCCTAAGAACCTCCAAAATTACCACAGTACCATCGTTACATCCCAACATTGAACATTATGAAATTAATAGTGTCTGATATTTAAACTGAAATTCCTTATTCTTTTTGAAGTCTCCAGGCTGACACCTCATCTGTTCCCTGCTGTATTACCTGGGTATTTCTATACTTTGAAATCTTTAAGTAATATAAAATATTAATCTTTCTTGTTAACGAGTTTCTTAAGCTTAAAATTTTCTGAGTATTATTTTAACAAGATCATTAATTTATCTCAAATTCCAAGCCATTTCACATTGGAAAAAGGGCTGCGGAGTAGTGAGATGTGCATCATTAAGAGTATCTTTGAGGTTATCTAACATACCCAACAAATTGTGCTTTTCTAAAAAGTTAAACTTTCAATTTCTTTTGTATTCTATGGTCTATTAATAGATAGTTGAAATACAGATTGCCAAACAGATAATGTGAAATGAAGGGAATTCTGCTTCATAAAAATTTCTAGTTAGTAGAAATTCTCATGTATTAGACAGTTGATAGAAGAAAATGAACTTTTTTTCCTGTTATTGACGCGTAATAATTCTTTTTTAGAGGGGTATAAACTTAATAACTCTTATTTTAACTTAGTATTACTTAATATTTAGTTTTCATTTTAAGTTACAGTTTTGCACTTGCTTCAAAATATTGTAAAAGTCTTTGCTGTGTGTGATATCGTGAAATATATATTTGGTCTTTGTCCCATTTCCTGGCATACAACTCCTAAAATCCTTGGAATCTCCAGTCATACCTTTTGTATGCCAATGATTGATTGATGTCTTTAGCTTGGAGCTGGTCACCAGAGGTCAGCCCCACCCTCCAGCCTCTGGGAAGGTGAGAACAACTGAAGGTCAAGTTGATCACCAGTGGTTAATGGTTCAATCAATCATGCCTGTGTAATGAAGCCTCCATAAAACCCCAAAAGGATAGGGTTCTGTGAACTTCCGGGCAGCTAAACACATGCAGGTTCCTGGAGGGTGATGTACCCGGGAGGGAATGGGGAGGGTGCCCCTTCTCCCTTACCTTGCCCTGTGCATTTCTTCATCTATTTGCCTTGTAATATGCTTTATAATAAACCAGTAAATGTTTAAGTGTTTCCCTGAGTTCTGTGAGCTGCTCCAGCAAATTAATGTAACCCATGGAGCGGGTCATGGGAACCCTAACTTGAAGCTGGTCAGTCAGATGTTCTGGAGGCCTGGACTTGTGACTGGTGTCTGAAGGGGCCAGTCTTGGTTGACAGTTTTGGGGAATGAGCCCTCAGCCCATGTGATCTGACACTATCTCATGTCAGAATTGAACTGAATTATAGGACACCCGGCTGGTGTCTGCTTCTTGGTGTGTGAGGAAAAACCCACACACATTTGGTCAAAGAAGTTGGTTGTTGTGTTGGTGTGAGAGCAGAGGAAAACATGGTTTGAGTTTTTTTTCTGAACAGTTTCCCAGTTGAAATAATTTTTCTGTTGGGAACTTTAATTGACCAATAGTATGCTGTATTTTTCAATGTAAAAATCAATTTGTGATCTTATTACTCTTTTATAAAAACATGTTTAATATATATTTGTATGTATATATATTTTCTATATATAACTGACAGTTTGAGTAGAGCTGAGTATATTACTAGAATGATAAGTACTGTGGTGCTAAAAACTTTCTCTACCATTATCTCAGGCCATCAAAAAACTTACTTAAAAGGAATAAGTATCTATGAGATTGTCTGTTGGATATGTATTAATAGTATATTTATTCCTCTGGGTATTTGGACCCAGGTCATTCAAACTGAAAGAGTTGCTTTGTACTTTTGTGTAGATTGTTACCATGTCAATCTATGTGAATGACACTTTACAACCTATGGAGTGCTATGTGGCAGCCTGCAAACTAATTGAGGATTTGAGAGCTGTGATTTTTTCTGTCTATTCAGTACCATTAAGTGTCAGAAATTCTCATTGTGGGCAGCTTCTAGATTTATCAGCATCTCTCTGTTAACTAAGAAGGACAACCACTCACTTTCCTTTGGGGATTAACAAGCAATGATATGTAAAATCAGCCGTTGAAGTCATTGCTTTTTATAAAAGATTTTTATACCACAGGGGAAATATGCATTGTTGCCAAAGCCTGCTTTTTTTCATCTGGTAGTTATCCCATAAAAGCTATTTCTATATCTTTTCCTGGGGGAAATTGATATAATAAAGGAGTTAATATAACTTGACTAGATCTTGATTTTTTTCTGCTATGGACATAGGAGTGAGATAAGCCTACTATCACTAGGCTTATGTTGGCTTGTTTTGCTCCAGGTTTAAGTCCTATTTTCACCGTGGCTTTGGCACAGCCATTTATTTGCTGTAGCCAGCCTATGGAGTGTGTTGTCCCTCTCATGCCATGAATTCATTGTCAATTCACCAAAAACATATTTTCATTAAATACTTTAAGATGTATAGTGTCCATATTACATGGATTGATTTCTTTAGCTTGTGAGGATTTTCCCCCTAATTTTGGCTTTACTTTTACTTTGGTACAGCTGTTTAACAGTAACCTGTGTGACAAGGAAGGCTGGGGAGAATCAGCCTATTTTAATTAGTGTGACTTCATAAGAATTTACCCCAAAATTTAGTGGCATAAAATAACCATTTATTATACCCAGGGATTCCTATAAATATGGCTTATTTTTGCTCCATTATATGTTAGGCCTCTGCTGGAAGACTCAAAGGCTGGAAGCTAGAATCATTTGGAGGCTTATTCACCCATATGGCTGTTACCTGAAACCTTAGCTTGGGCTGAAGCACCTGTATATACCTCTTTCTGTCTTGGGCTTCTTTATAGCACAGTGGTTGGTTTCCAAGGGTAAGCATCCTTAGAGAGCCGGATTGCAGCTATATTGCCCTTTCTGATCTGGCCTTGGAAGTCACATAATGTTATCTTCATCATATTCTGTTTGTCAAGGCTGTCACAGAGTCGTGCTCAGAGTCAAGGAAGGGAAATAGACTGTCTCTTGATAAAAAGTAGAAGGGTTCTGGAGGATCATATGGGATCAGAAATATTGTTGTGGATTTACTGGGATAATACAGTCTGCCAGTATGGTTCCTGGTAGAGGCATCCATTTTGCCCCAACCTTATCACCTATTTCACCCGCAGTCTACCTAGGAATTTCGTCTAAGAACTGTCTCCCTTGCTTCTCAAGGGGTAGCTACCATATTAAAGGTCAGAGATGAGAGGTGGGTTTAATTTTTATTATTTGCCCTTTTGGTGTTTGAATTATTTATCTGAGTGTATCATACTTTAAAAATATCTGTGTGTATGTGTGTGTATATGTATATTTTTAAAATTCAATTTATATATTTTTTTATTTTTTATTTCTTTACAGGCAGGGTCTCACTCTGTTGCCTAGGCAGGAGTGCAGTGGCACCATCATAGCTCACTGCAACCTTGAACTCCTTGGTTCAAGCCATCCTTCCTCTTCAGCCTCCCAAATGGTTGGGACTACAGGCGTGAGCCATCACACCTGGCTAATTTTTTTTTTTTTAACTTTTTGTAGCAATTGAGTATTACTGTGTTGCCCAGGCTGGTCTCAAATTCCAGGGCTCAAGCAATTCTCCCTACTTGGCCTCCAAGTGCTGGGATTACAGGCATGAGTCACCGTGGCTGGCCTATATGTTTATTTTATATATATATATGTATATGTAATTGATGTATGTATGCACTTCTATCTGGAAAAACTGAAAGAATATTCCGAATTTATCAATAATTTATTCAACATACGTTATTTAATGCACAATTCTAGGACTTTCATAGGTTACAATATTAAAAGAGAACAAAGCTTGCAAATTGAGGATTTTTTTTGCTTTTATTTTTGTCTGCATTGCATTTTCCCTCAGTTTACTTTTTGGAAATAAAATTATCTTTAAAATACTAAAGCTGCTCTTTAAAGTGCTTTCTTTGTTATATATCCCTATGTACCTTATAAAGAATAACTGATAATTTTTTTGATGATACCAGTACTTCAGTTGTTAGTGAAAAATGCAGTAATTACAGATTTTTTTCCTTGAAATGAAGTGAAATCCAATTAATACATATTCTAGTAAGGTGAGAATGTGGGTTGATGAATATTTTGGTTGGCTAAAGCTTTTCCTTTTTCATCTGTTAAAGTATTAATTAGCCAAAGCAGTAGTACAAATGGAATTATGCAGGTGAGAGTGGCAGGTGTATGGAGATAAACATGTGATGCTGAAGGCATACAAGGATGATGGGTTTAATTAATTTATTTGGAATCATTCTACAGTCATATTTTTAAAGGAGGATAGAACTTTGGGGAATTTTTTGGTCTAGTTATTCTGTTGACTTTGCTTTACAAATGAGAAAATGGGTTTAAAGTCATTAGGTTACTTGCCAAGTCAAAGGCAGAGCTAAGACAGTGTGTGTGGGTATGTGGGTGTGGGTGTGGGTGTAGTTGTAGGTGTGGCAGGACCTCTTATTTTTAAAACTTTATTATATTTTAAGTATTGTTTATTAAGTATTATTTCTAGCCCAACTTAAATTTGGTATGTTCTTTTGAAATATTGCCATTTACATAAGTCACTCAGATTTCCTCAAAAGGTGTTTATTAAAAACATTTATTGGCTTATGTCCAGGCATGATGGCTCAGGCCTGTAATCCTAACACTCTGGGAGGCCAAGGCAGGAGGCTTGCTTGAGACGAGGAGTTTGAGGTTGCAGTGAGCTATGACGATGCCACTGCAGTCTAGCCCAGGCAACAGAGCGAGACCCTGTCTCAAAAAACAGAAATAAAAACAAAAAAACTACCATTTATTGGTTTATTGCTGTACACTGTTTTAAATACCAAGTAGCTCTGTGAGTTTCAAAACAAAAACTAACATACCCTTATATTGTTACACCTTAGAAGTAACCACACTCAACACATTTAGTTTTTTCCTCTCTTATTTGTTACTGTGGTTCTAAGAAACATGCTTATGTTTTTTTCTGATTGTGTCTGCTTTGTTTTTTGGGTATTCATATTATGTATTGACTTTGAAGGATAAGAATTTGTCTTTTATAACTCTATTTCCCTTCCATACACAAATACTTCGTCTCTGTCATCCTCCCAATAAACATAGTAGTTTTATAAGAATATTTGGTTAGTTCAGTATTTATTTTCCCTAGAGAGAAATCCTCTGGTTATCTGTCTTGAGTTTGGGGAGCCTTACTGCTAGACATCTTAGAGCTGAGTAAGAGAAAGGGACTGGAAGCGTCTCAGTTGTTTAGTATGTGGACTTTCACTTATTATGTAGGCTCTGCTTGTTTTCAGTTCAGTAAAAATTAATCAGCTGTATCTGAAGTGCCTGAGTGCAGAGTCCTTCTGTTCACTTTCTTCAGAGAGTGAATCTCCAGTACTGATAGTGATTGGTAATAGGGAGGGGGAAGTGAGAGATGGTCATGAAGGGAGCTGTTGTTTATACAGACTCCTAACCTTTTTTCAGTCCCTTCTGGCTTCACCTTTTTAAAAGATAATTTGTAGCCCCATTTCTAGAGTTTATGGGGTAAATTAACTTATTCCTGGACTTTTCTCACATTGCTATCTTTGTTTTAACTTTCTTCTGGCTATCACTTAAGTTTGTTATCACTGAAGTTGCTTTTCATTTTCCAAAATTTTGTCAATATAGTCTCTTCTTTGATTACTACCTTCACTGTTACTTTAGTGAAGCCTTATGCACATTTGTGTTTAGCTTGCCTTATTTAAGCTTGACATCTCTCAAATTGATTTGCAACAATGTCTGCTTTGAAGGAGAATTTTAATTATTAAATACTGAACTTCGTTGAGTAAAATGAGATGTTAAAATAGAGATGGTTGTCTTTAGTGCAAAAAGACATAATTTTGCCAATGTTTGTAGTGTGCGAAAAGACCAGCATCATAATATACGATAGATCTTTAAAGCTTTTCTTTCTCTATTTTGAAATACTTTTTTTCTAGGCTAATCATATTAAGCACTAGAAGACTCTTTTATCAATCAGATTTATAGATGTGCACAATTAAGGTAACCATATTTCTCGGTTTATTCTTTCATTCTGTTGTGGTTTCATCAGGCATGTATAGTTCTTGGGTCTCATATTTGCCATGTGTAAGTCTGTTACTGAAAGTGACATTTACTTCTATTGAAAGATTCTTGGGTAATTATCCAATGGTGAATTTATGCATCTTTACTTTAAAGACTAGCTCTGTGATTATACATCAGTTCTATTTTTCTGTGTTTCATATTCTTCATTTATTAGGAGAGAATAATACCTGCCTGAAATAGGATGCTTAGCATTAAATGAGAATGTTGGTAAAGTGCCTGTTTATGTGTCTGACTCATACTCTGCATTTAGAAAAGGTTGACTTTCTTCTATTGCTTATGACCCAGTTGGTCTATTCTCTAGTTCCAGAAATGTTTTCTTGAAGGCATATTATTTTTGAAATTCCACAAAATAGCAATCTACTAATTGTTTTATATGTATATATCATATTAGGTCATTAAATATGAAATGTCCAATTTTTTTTTTTTTTGAAACAGAGTCTCACTTTTGTTGCCCGGGCTAGAGTGAGTGCCATGGCGTCAGCCTGGCTCACAGCAACCTCAAACTCCTGGGCTCAAGCAATCCTTCTGCCTCAGCCTCCCGAGTAGCTGGAACTACAGGCATGCGCCACCATGCCCGGCTAATTTTTTTCTATATATTTTTAGTTGTCTGATTAATTTCTTTCTATTTTTAGTAGAGACGGGGTCTCGCTCTTCCTCAGGCTGGTTTTGAACTCCTGAGCTCAAACAATCCGCCCGCCTCGGCCTCCCAGAGTGCTAGGATTACAGGCGTGAGCCACCGCGCCCGGCCCGAAATGTCCAATTTTGAATCAAAAGTGTAGTTTATTATATCTCAAACAAGAAGCAGTACAATTAATCAAAGTATGCTCCTGAACTGTCCACAGTGTTTTGCCATCTTAACGGTAGCTTGTTTAGGCCAGCAACAAAGAAGCCTGGAGAGCAAGTGGCAATGAAATCGCAAAAGGCATTTTCCACAGCTTGTTGAGAATTGAATATTTTTCCTTGCAAAAAATGGTCCAAAGCCTGGAAGAAGTGGTAGTCAGTTGGTGCAAGGTCTGGTGAATATGGTAGATGATAGAGAATTTCCAAGTCCAGCTTCTGTAGTTTGAGCAGTGTTGTTTGTGCAACACATGGTCGCGCGTTGTCTTGCAAGAGGATTGGCCTGTCTCTGTTGACCAATCTCTGATGCTTAATCATCATTTTGTCTAGTTGGTTGCAATAGACATATGATGTAATTGACTGACCAGGTTTCATGAAGCTGTAGTGGATAATACCAGTGCTGGGACCACCAAACAGACAACATTAACTTTTTTTAATGATTATCTGGTTTTGGACTGTTTCGGCACTTAATCTTTATCCAGCCATTATGCCGAACACTTGTGATTGTCAGAAAGAATCCGTTTTTCATCACATTGAACAAAACAGTGTAGAAATGGTTTGCCTTCACGTTGTGACAGCAAAGAAAGGCAAGCTTCCAGACGATGTCTCTTCTGACACTCATTTAATTCATATGGAACCCATCTATCCAGCTTCTTTACGTTGCCAGTTTATTTCAAGGAGTCTAGTATCGTTGGGATAGTAACCTCAAATCTTGCTGCTAATTCACTTGTAGGTTGAGATGGATTTGCTTCCACTACAGCTTTCATCATTATCCACCTTGGTCTCAGGTTGCCCATGGGGTTCATTTTCAAGATTAAAATCTCCAGAATGGAACTTCTCAAACCATTGATGTACTGTGTGTTCATTAGCCATATCCTTCCCAAACACTTCATTGATATTTCGAGCTGTCTGTGCTGCATTGTTTCCATGAGGGAGCTCATATTGAAAAATAACACCAATTTTTGACTTATCTATGGTTTCACAAAAATTGCTCTAAAAAAAATTTGAAAGATAATCACAAGCCAAAACATACGTTTGAAAGACTGAGGATGTACCTTCACACTAAAAATAAAACAGGGTGTCAAAATGAAAAGTCAGAGATATCAACTGTTAAACTTAGTACTTAAGGAAATTGGACATTTCATACTTAATATCCTAATATTTTTTTTTTTCCGCCCATGTATTCTTGTACATGTACTGTTTGCAAAACCCAGTTTATTTCTTAGCAGTGTTAATTAAAAAATACATATATGCAGAAGTTGTAAAAATACCAGTTTATTCTTTAAAGAGAAAACAAGTGTCATGTATTACTTTTTTGAGAATTAGGTATTTTTTTAATTCTGGCAATAGTACAGTAAATTGTAGTTTTTCCTGTACATCATTTAATGATTACTGAGTGCCTAATATACATTGTAGAAAAAAAAATTCAGAAAATAGTTACAAGCCATTAAATTATGACAGATATGTTAGATTTTATGTAGATTCTTAAGCTTAGTCACCCTTCTCTGGAAATTATATGTAGATTTTATTGTTTGTTTATTATAATATGTATAATACATGTTATAGTGTGCAGTGCATAACTCTTCATTATACAACTCAATTTTTTCCCCATAAGGATCATGATTACAGTATATTAACAAATTCTGTGGCATAAGCATTTTCAAAAGCATCAGTAAAAGTATTAAATATGAAATATAAGAGTAATATGGCCAGGTGTGGTGGCTCATGCCTGAAATCCTAGCACTTATGAGGCGGAGACAGGAGGATTGCTTGAGGCCAGGGATTTGAGACCAGCCTGAGTAAGAGCAAGATCCCATCTCTACAAAAAAAACAGAAAACTGGGTGTGGCACGTGCCTGTAGTCCCAGCTACTTGGGAGGCTGAGGCAAGAGGATCGCATGAACCCAGGAGTTTGGGGTTGCAGTGAGCTATGATGATGCCACCACAATCTAGCCAGGATGACAGAGCGAGACCCGGTTTCAAATAAATAAATAAATAATAAATACATAAGAGGAGTATGTATATTCCCCACCCCACTCATAATAAAACCCCCAAAACCCAACCAAGAACCAAGGAAGTACTGATGTGTAGTGTGAGAATCTCCCCTCAGCTGGCTAGGCAGTGGGGGAAGCAGGGGAGTTGGCTCTGGCTTGCTCCTCTGGCTTCCTCCTGGCCCCTTCCTGCTTTTGTCTCTCCTTAGCCCTTAGCTGGTCTCTGCTTCTGTCTTCCGTCTATCCTCCTGTTCTTTCTCCTTAGTGAGGTTTTCAAAGTTAGATCTTTTTTTTTTTTTTTTTGAGACAGAGTCTCGCTCTGTTGCCCAGGCTAGAGTGCCATGGCATCAGCCTAGCCCATAGCAACCTCAAAATCCTGGGCTCAAGCCATCTTCCTCCCTTAGTCTCCTGAGTAGCTGGGACTACAGGCATGTGCCACCATGCCCGGCTCATTTTTTTTCTATTTGTAGTTGTTCGGCTAATTTCTTTCTATTTTTAGTAGAGATGAGGTCTTGCTTTTGCTGAGGCTGGTCTCAAACTCCTGACCTCAAGCGGTCTTCCCACTTCGACCTTCCAGAGTGCTAGGATTACAGGTGTGAGCCACCACCCCTGGCCTCAAAGTTAGCTCTGATGTTACTTGTTTTGCTGGTCACAGCTTCAGTAGGTACCATCTTCTGGTAAACAGAGGACAACTTGGAATGTCTTAAAAGGTCAGTGCATTCTTACCCATCTGATCCTTCTGCACCCCATATTTTCCACCAAATCCTTTGAGGTAGTCTTTTTGGGATTCATACAGCTGCAGTTTCTCCTGGTGATCCAGCCAAGGGCATGTTTGTTTTGTTTGTCTGCACACCAAAATTTCCTCCAAACCCTTTCACGTAGTCATTCTGGAACTTGGGCTTCTCCGTTTTGCCTCGATACCCAAAGCTGACAGCTCTCTTGTTCCCTTTGCCACTAAAACCTTTGTAGTAATCTCTCCACAACTGATGCTTCTCTGCCTTACCCTGGTAGTCAAAGGTCGCAGTGCACTTGTCCACCCAGTTGTCCTGCATGCCATATTTGCTGTCAGAGCCACTCAAGTAGTCTTTCTGGGAGGCGTGCTTCTCAGTCTTCTCCTGGTATTCAGAGCGTATAGCTGACTTATCCATTCTGTCTAGTTCTATCCCAAATTTCCCAACATAGCTGTAGGAGGTTTTTGGTCCTGTTTCGAGTTCCTTCTCTTTAAGGGTCTGATGTTCTTGAAAAACGTTTACTCAACTTGTATATGTTCAGGTGCTCCTGGTGCCCAGAACCTTGCATGGTTTTGGCACCCCATCTTTGTTCTTTTTCACTGACGTTATTCACAAAATGGGGGTTGGTCTCCCAGTAGTCTGCTCCCCCATCATCCTGGGTGGTGGACATGGCATGCGTGGCCTGCCGAAGCTTTCCACGTCTTACTTTCCAGT
Organism: Propithecus coquereli; assembly: GCF_000956105.1. Lineage (NCBI taxonomy): Eukaryota > Metazoa > Chordata > Mammalia > Primates > Indriidae > Propithecus > Propithecus coquereli. The sequence continues at coordinate 3,200,871 of NW_012146856.1, forward strand.
AGAAGATTAAAGGCTACTCACAAAACTCTGTTTAAAACACAGTAATCCAATCAGGAATTTCCAGACATTTGGGAATGATTCCATCCAAGACCCACCAGTGCAGAGGATCAGGCATCTGTTGGAATATCTAGGTGATCAAAATATAAGAAACAGAAAACCCCAGATCACTTTCTGGTGATTTGAGACACACCTAGAAGGAGGTGTGGTTCCAAATTTAGAGCCTTACTACTAGCTACAGCTGCTATGTCACAGCATTTCCACCAACCTGATTGCAAAACCTCCTCTTAGGTGTGGGCCAGGCCAGATCCTGAGCTACACCCCACCCTCACCCCATCCTATCCCACACCAAGCCCCTCAAAACCTCCATACCTTCCTCCTTGGATCTGTACTCCCTATCTCCCCTTCATACCCTCATCCCTTTCTTGTATGCCCTAGAATCCTGGACCCCTCTTCTAGGATCCCTGAACCCATAAGGCCTAGTGTTCCCCTACCACCGCCTGCCCTCCTCTTCCCCATCTGGCCCTTCTCCTAACCTTCCAACTCAATGAATCTTTGTATATATATATAATACACCCGTGGCACCACCAGCAGGTAAAAGCATTGAATATTTCTCTCACCAAAAAAGATTCCCTTGTCTTCCTTTAAGTACAATCATGTATAGCTTAAGGGGATATGTTAGGCAATTTTGTTGTTGTGCAAACATCATGGAATGTACTTATACAGACTTAGATGGTTTAGCCTACTATATACCTAGGCTTTAGCCTATTGCTCCTAGGCTACAAACCTTTACAGCATGTTACTGTACTGGATATTGTAGGTAACTGTAACACAATGGTAAGTATTTGCATATTCAAACATATCTAAATATAGAAAAGGCACAGTAAAAGTATGTATTATAGTCTTTGGGATGACTGTCATATATGTGGTCTATCATTGATCAAAATATTGTTATGCAGCTCATTATTGTATTTATTATTCCATTTTATCTCCTTTATTTACTTTTTTTGTTAACCATTAATAACATTATTTTAGTGACTACTTTAGAAATTACAAAATATGTCCTTAAAAAAGTCTGCCTTTAGTTTGGGGGGACTTCTCATGTCCCCCCAAAATGCAAAACCTTAAAAACAGTTTAAATCCATTTATGTGCCTACTGTTTTCTGCTATTGTTTCTATGTATTTTTATCCACTCCCCCCCATATGTTATAAGCCTGATAGGACCTTGTTGTTATTGCTTTAAACAATTAAGAGTCTGTTATATTTACCCATATATTTACTTTTTTTTGGAGCTATTCATTTCTTGCATATCCATGCTTCCCTCTAGATTCATCTCCCTTCATCCTAAAGAACTTCTTTATTATTTCTTGAAATAATGTCTACGGACAATAGATTGTCCCAGCCTTTTCGTAGTCTGAAAATGTCTTTGGTTATTCCTCATGTTTTGGAGGATATTTTTGCTCGGTATAGAAGTCTTTGTTGAAAGTTGTTTTTTTTTTTTTCCAGTAGTTTAAAGATGCCATTTCATTAGCTTTTGTAATTTCTCTTGAGATATCATCTTTCATTCATATTAATGGTCTCCTGAAGGACAAGGGTTGTGCTTTTTCTTCTCTGACCATTTTGAAGATTTTCTCTTTCATTTTTGTTCATTTGTATGTAATCTACTTAGATACGGTTTTGTGTTTTTATTTGTTTACATTTATCCTGCTTGATGTTCCCTGAGTTTCTTAAATCTGTAGATTGATGTCTTAATAATTTGAAAACATCTCATCCTTTAGTGATTCAAATATTGCTCTGTCCCATTTTCTTTTCTGTTGGTCTAGTTTCTAGTTACATATATGTTAGAACATTTGCATTCCATCCAGTGTATGTTCTGCTCATAATTTCTTTCTGTTTCAGTTTGTATAGCTACTGATCTATCTTTAAGTTTGCTAATTCTGTTTTTTTTTTTTTTTTTGCTATACCTCATCTGCTGTAAAACCCATCCAATGAGTTCTTGTATTTTGCATATTGTATTGTGGAGTTCTAGAATGTCTGTATGATCATTTTTATAGAGTCTAAGTTTGTTTTGATAGTTTGTATTTGTATCCATTCTCTCTATTTTTCCTCTATTTAATAAGTTAACCGGTTATTTTGAAGCCCTTGTCTACTACCACTAACATTTAGATCATCCCTAAGCCTGTTTTTATTTTTTGTTTTTTTTTTTTTGAGACGGAGTCTTGCTCTATCACCTGGGCTAGAGTGCGGTGGCATCTTCATAGATCACTGCAACCTCAAACTCCTGAGCTCAAGCGATCCTCCTGCCTCAGCCTCCCAAGTACCTGGAACTACAGGCGTGCACCACCACACCCGGCTAATTTTTATATTTTTAGTAGAGACGGGATCTCGCTCTTGCTCATGCTTATCTCGAACTCCTGGCCTGAAGTGATCCTCTGTCCTCATCCTCTCAGAGTGCTAGGATTACAGGCATGAGCCTCCATGCCTGGCCTAAGCCTGTTTTTATTAACTGCTTTGTCTCTTGATTATCAATTACTTTTCCCTTTTCATAGATCTACTAATTTTTCATTGTATATCAAGAAGTGTGAGTGAAATATAAACAGCCAAGTATGGCCCATTAGCCAAATCCAGCCTGCTGGCTATTATTGCATGGCCTGTAGCTAAAATTAGCTTTTTACCTTTTTAAAGGTTTTTTTGTTTGTTTGTTTTTAAAGAGAATGTGCAATGGAGACTGTATGTGTCTCTCAAAGTCTAAAAATATTTACTTTCTAATCCTTTACAGTAAGGTTTGCTAACCCCTATTGCAGAAGCTCTGGATAATCATCTCCCTCTAAATGGTATTGAATTTATTATGGCATGCAGTTAAATAGCTAGTGGATCACTTTGATCTTAAGGAGGCTTAGTTTTAGACTTTTTAAGGTATATCTATTTCCACTTTGTTCTTATTCTTAGGGCACAGATTGCCTAAGATCTAAACTAAATGTCTAAGGTGTTCATTAAGATCTCTCTCCTCTGACTGAGAGCCTGGACTCGATCTTGTCAGAATTGCACAACCTCTGAAATCTCCATTTAGCTAACAGCTATTTTCTCCTAGGGATTCTAACCATGTGCGTGCATATCCAATGAGGCGGATGAGGACGACAGACAATTTTTATGTAGTTTTTTGTAGCTTTTTCTCTTTGGCTTTTTCCTTTCTAATGACCTGTTCTCAAAACTCAGCCATGTTAGCACCCCCAAATATTAATTTTAGTTTTCTCATCCTAGCAAGACTGCCACTGTCTGCTTGGGCTCTATTCTCTATACCATGGTTTAGAAAATGCCCTTGAGGAGAAAGCCAGCGTGAAACTTGATTCATCTGGCTTTTTTCTCCCAAGGATCATAGATAGCCCTGTGTTAATTGGTGTCTATTGCCTGCAGATTTTTTTAAATATCTATAAATTTGGTCAGCTTTTACAGATGTTTATAGCAGGAGGGTATTCTAATACCAGCTAGTCTCTCTGATCAGAACCAAAAATCCTGATTATTTTTAAAATGTAAAAATATATCCCATTATATAATAGTGGATTTTGATTTGAAACATTTGATGTAGTACTTGCTGTGTTTTTTGATTCATTGTTCACCTGACCCACATAGTTGAGCCAAATAGAAGGACTCAGATTTCAGTTAATAATGATAAATGTTCACATGGCTTGTGAGAGAAGGAAAAAAAAGGAATATTGATAAATATATCTTATAAAATCACAATAATTTGAGATATATTGATTTGATGAGGGGAATGAAATGGCACCTGCTTTGCAAAGATGGCACCCTAAACAACTGGGCCAGTTGGTTTGATATTTTGGAAAATTTGAACTCACAAGTCATGCACATTTGAGATGCACCTTAACCCTAGTTGAGCTAGGTTTAGCTATTGTCAGAGAAACTTCTTTCCTTGGCTGATAAAATGTTAACGCTTAATTATTCAGCATTAACATTTTTATGTTTGTTGCTTATATAACCAGCATCTTAAAAATATTTTAGCCCACATTCTTTGATTCTCTCCCATATTCACAGTATGTTTTGAATACGTAGCTGTTAAATGCACTACCTTACGACTTCATATTCTTTAAGGGGATAATCATTTAAGTACTTTTGCCATCATAATGCTTTTTTGTATTGTACCAAATATAAGGAAAATAATTGACATGACTGATTTGATGAAACTAGATGGTTAACTTGGGGCCTAGTTTTTCTTTTTTGTTCTATGTGTGTCTCTCCTCAAGTTTAATAGCATGCCTTTCTCAGATAGATGTGATTTGTTCTTTGGGAAGGGATATATGACATAACTCTGTTTCCCTACTAGAACTTGCAAACAAAGTTTCAGTTTTCATTGAAATGGTGTTGGTGACTACAGAAAGAGATGTAGTTATCACATAAGGAAGCTTACATGACTCACTCTTTGCTGCCCCACTGCCTGTCTTCCTCCCCTGGGTAATTCTCTGTCCCCAGTGGATTTAAGAATCCCCCTGAGGAAGCCCTGGTGCCCATTCTGGCCCTCGGCATGGAGTTTGGTGTTGGTGGATGTACTCTGCTGATCACAGTACTCTAAAGAGGAAATTGCTTCTCAACTTCGTACCCGTTAAAAATGTTTATTGCTAGCTCAAATCAAATAGTTCAGTACCTACATATTGGAAATTTGGTTTTGTATTAAAGGCAGCATCCATTTAGCCTTATTTGAGTCTTTGTTATTATTTAACATTCTTTTCAATTAGACTTAAAACAATTATGCTTCCAAATGTTTAAAATAAAGCTGGACTTGCTTATATGTGTGCATTGTATGTACACATATAGCAGGATTGCTCACTTTTAAAAATCTTTATCCTGAAACTCTTTTCTCCCCTTTGGGAAATCAGTATGGTAATAGATCTTCCTCTTAAACATCATTCCTAGTAACATTTTGTGACTCTGTTTTTCCATTCACTTTTTGAATTCTATATATAACTTTTAATGTATCAGTTTATTTGATTTCCACAGAGAAAAGTGACAGCTGTAATAGATGAGGAATTAGTAATACTATGATAAACATTTTTCTGAATGTGCAGACATTTACTTTTAATTATTCCTTTGATTTATGATAAACTTCAGAGCTTACAGTTTTGGTTGTTTCTTTTGCAGTTTAATTTTTTTTTTTTTTTTTTTTTTTGCGACAGAGTCTCACTCTTGTGCCCAGGCTAGAGTGCCGTGGCATCAGCCTAGCTCACAGCAACCTCAAACTCCTAGGCTCAAGCAATCCTTCTGCCTCAGCCTTCCGAGTAGCTGGGTTTACAGGCATGCTCCACCATGCCCGGTCAATTTTTTCTATATATTTTTAGTTGTCCAGCCAATTTCTTTCTATTTTTAGTAGGGACGGGATCTCCCTCTTGCTCAGGCTGGTCTCGAACTCCTGAGCTCAAACTATCTGCTCGCCTCAGCCTCCCAGAGTGCTAGGATTACAGGCGTGAACCACTGCACCTGGCCAAGTTTAATTTTTTATATAAAAGAAATCTGGAGGTAGGTAGGCACTTAATACATTGAATAGGTACTTAATTTTAGCACTGGGTTAATTTACAACTTTGGATTCACTGTATATATTTTTTTAACATCACTTACTTTGAATCACTATGAGATTCAAAAATGATGTGACCTTCATTTTTTTTTCAAGAATACCTCATGCGGGAATTGTGCTAGTCCTGCAAAGAATTGCATAGATCTGGCCCTAGATTCTAGGTATCACAGACAAATTCTAGGATATCCTCATAGATCTGGTCCTGGATTCTAGAAAATGTAGGTATTATAGACAGATAATTTAGGCAGATAGTGCCCGTCAAAATTAAATACTTTTGACTAATTGATATGGGAAGCATTATGGTATAGGGAGACAACATGGTATAGGGAGACAACATAGTATAGTGAAAAGTACGTGGACTTTGGGATCTGAAAGACTAGATTTGCATTGTTGATTTACTTGATCTGTGGCATTGTTCTACTTACTTGACCTTTTGGCCTTAATTTCCTTGTATATGAAGTGAAAGTAATACCATTTACTAAATTATTAGGGTTATCAGGATTAAAAAATGCATATAAAAGGGATTCTAGTAGGTATTCTATTAATAGAAATGTAACTTTCCTTCTTGCACTTTTTCTTTATCTTCTTTCCACTCTTCTGTCTTTAGTTACCTGGAGTTAACCAAAATGCAAAGTTTAGAGGGCAGTGTCCACTAGACTGCCTTCAGCTTCTGATACCAATTGCAACTTTGGTATCAGAAGCACCCTGAAGTTTGATAATTTGCTAGGACTGACAGAACTCATTGAAAGCTGTTTTACTCATGGTTATGGTTTATTACAGTGAAAGGATACAGATTAAAATCAGCCAAGGGAAGAGAACTGTATGGGATGAGTCTAAGAGGGGTCTAAATGGAGAGCTTCTAGTCTCCTCCCTGTCAAGTTGTGGATAACATTACCTGCTCCTCACCACCATGTGTGACCATACACGGCGTATTACCAACGCGAGAAGGCCCTCCAAGCCTTTGTCGTTCAGACTTTTTATGGGAGCTCCATCAAATACTCCCCACGTGACTGGACTTTAGTCTCCATCCTCTTCTAGAGGTTAGGCTAATCTGTTTAGTTTCAGATTCCTCCACAGGTTGGAACTGAAATGACTTGGCCCAAAGTCCCCATCATAGAAGACCTTTCTTTGGATAAGGTTATTTCTTCACTACACATTAGAGCTGGTTTTTTGTTTGTGGTAGATGATTAAATTATTCAATATTTAATGTTTTAGTTTTTAATTTTTATGGAAGTGATAACATGATTTTAAATAGTCTTAAAAAGCCAGCTAGGACAAAGCTTATAATGAAATGCTCTCACTATTCTTAGTTCTAGTCTCCAAATACATTTGGAGATATCCTTTAGGCATTTATCCTCATATTTCTATGCTGATTTATATTTTCTGTTTTGGACATTATCTACTGACTTCCTGGTATGCAAGATGAGGATTAATATTCCTAATCCATTTCATATCCTCACCCCCTCTCCCAAAATTCTAATGTCATTACTTTCAGTTAAATCAACCTATCTACCTACCTACCTACCTATCTACCTGTCATCTGTCTCTCAAGTATTACATTTGGGTTCTAGTAAAAAAAAGCTGGAAATAACAGTGGCTTAAATGAGATAAAGTTTCTTTTTCTCTCACAGAAAAGAAGTCTAGAGGTTAGCATTCCAGGGTTGGGATAGCATCTTTACAGTTATTAGGGAACCAGTCTCCCTGTTTTTCCTTCACCTTTCTTAGATCATGTCTATATATAAAAATCACTCATGATCCAAGAAAACTTTTAGAGTTCTAGCAATCATGTTGGTTTTCAGGGAGGTAGTAGGGGATGATGGCGATGCAAAAAGCGCACATGCCAGTTTTCTTTCCCAGGCTCAAGGATCCTTCTTAGAGGTTCTAACCTGTAGCTTCTGGTTATACCTTATTGGCCAGAATTTAGTTACATGTTCTCATTTGAGCTGCTAATCTAGGTATTTTAGATATTCTCATTATAACTGCAAATAATATTGGCATTTTCTTTAAAGAAATAAGAGAAAATGGATATGGAGTAGGTAGTTAGCTGTTTCTGCCTTAATCAGTGACATTGTTTACATTTTTATGATTATGCAAGTTATTCACTGCTAAGCCAAGTAGTGTACTATGATTATATTTTGCTCTTCTGGGAATTATTCATTGCCTCTCTTTCTTTTTCAATATGCTTAGTTTTCTTTCTGTATTTTTTTAGTTTTTGTCTTTTCAAATTATATGTGTATTTCAGTTAAAGAATCAAATAGTTCTACCTGTGTTAAAAAGTTTATTACAAAATAGCAGCAGTCTCTGCCTCTCCCTGTATTATACTTCAGCCAGCTTAATTCTTTTTAGGAGATTTATTTTGGAATTTACCTATGTATCTCTGTGGAACCATGTTTGTATTACTGCTACTTAATTTTTCAGTTTTAGGCATTATTTATCAATTTTCCATTAAGAAAGGTAAGAATTTAGTTTGTTTTTATCCCTAACTCCCCTTCCCATCCCACCATATGATTGATTTGTATAATGTGGTTATATTAGTATTTTGTGTGTACATTATTATATTTGTGTAAATGTTATTCACAACTGAGCCACATGGCACATCATACTTATTCTTTTGTCTAAAACTTTTTGGTTTTCATAGAGCTGGTAATTTTTTGTCTCTTCTTTCTCTGTTTTGCTTAGTTTCCTATATATATATATATATTATTAATTATCCCCAAATTCTTTAATAATTGTATGAATCTTCTCTTAATATATTCTTCACATCAGATATTTTATCAAATTCATCGTCTTGGAAAAATCTAAGAATTCTCTGAGGTGTTCTTTTCTGTACTGGTTGCACTGTACACTTTATGCCCAGCTAGACTCACTCATTGTCATTCATCCTGGGGATTCCTTTTATGCCTCTCATGTATTAGAATTTCCTATTTCCCGTCTGTCTTAGTCTGTTCCTGCTGTTATAACAAAAATACTTTAGGTAATTTATAAACAGCATAAATTTATTACTCATAGTTACAGAGGCTGGGAAGTCTGAAATCTAGGTGCTGGCAAGTTTGGTGTCTTATGAGGAGCTGGTCTCTGCTTTCAAGATGGTGCCTGGTTGCTATGCTCTCATATGGCAAAAGAGATGGAAAGATGGAAGGGGCTAGCTAGTTTCTTGGAGGCACTTCTCCCTTCCCCACCCCGTCTTTTTTTTGAAATGGTTTCGCTCTGTTGCCCGGCCTAGAGTGCAGTGGTGTCATCATAGCTCACAGCAACCTGAAACTCCTGGGCTCAAGTGAGCCTCCTGCCTAGGCCACAGGAGTAGCTGGTACTACAGGCTCATGCCACTACATCCAGATAAGTTTTCTATTTTTTGTAGAGGCGGAGTCTTGCTATGTTGCTCAGGCTGGCCTTGAACTCCTGGCCTCAAGTGATCCTCCTGCTTTGATCTCCTGAAGTGCTAGTGTTACAGGTATAAGCCACCATACCCAGCCTCCTCAAGCCCTTTTATAAGATACTCATTCCATCCATGACAACGGAGCCATCATGACTTAATTACTTCCCCAGATGCCCCATCTTTCAATATCATCACCTTGGGATTTAAGTTCCAACATAGGAATTTTGGAGAGACACATACATTCAAACCGTGGGACCATCTCTTCTTTTTTTTAAGTTTATTTGATTTGGTAGAGCACCTTCTCCAAAAGATTTCTGATAAAAAGATGCATAGAAGGTAAATTTTTGTTTTCATCCTACATTTCTGTAAATGTCTTAAATTTTACCCTTAGACTTGGTGGAGAATTTTAGATTGGAAATAATCTCTCAGAATTTTGAAAATATAACCTTCTGCTATTCCTCCTGTAAGGAATCTGATACATCCCAATTCCTGGTCTTTTATACATGATGTATTGTTTCTAGACATTTTAAGGATGTTTTCTTTTTCACGTTTTTTTGCAGTTTGGAAAGTTCATGTGGGTTGTTCATGAAATCCACCAGTTTCCAATGTGACGCTCTTTCCCTCTCCTCCACTTTGCCTAGTGTCCCTAGATTTGAAGCCACTTCAGTTTATCTTGGAATACTTCAGGGGAGGTTTAATCACCCAGCTCTAATGGATGATATTGAAAACTGAGGGATATAACTACTCCCTACATGGATTTTCAACCACTTCCCTTCCCATTTTTAGCCTCATGCCTTATCTTGTCTTTTCTGACACTCGTGCCTTCGCTGTTTGAGCCTTTCCGTGTATTTGACTTGCTGCTTGTTGGTATCCCTCTCTGCAGGTGTTTGATATTTAGCTCTGCTGTCTCTTCCATATATTTTCCATCTTTCAAAATGTTTCCTTTTGCTCTTGTGGTTTTTATGTTTTTAATGCCTTTTTCTTTTATTCCTCAAATCAACGGGCTTTCAGGAAGGAGTAAAGGTAAACACAAGTTCAGTCCATCACATTTAACAGTAGGTTTTAAACATTTTTAAACAGTAAGTTGTTAATTATTTTTTTTAACCATGCCACCACGCCTGGCTAATTTTTAATCTTTTGTAGAGATGGGCTCTCCTCGCTATTGCCCATGCTGGCCTCAAGTGATCTTTCCACCTCAGCCTCCCAAAGTGCTAGGATTACAGGTGTGAGCCATGGTGCCTGGCCTTTTTTTTTTTTTTTTGAGACAGCATCTCCCTCTGTTGCCCAGGCTGAAGTACAGTGGTAAAATCGTAGCTCACTGCAGCCCCAAACTCCTGGGCTCAAGCGATCCTCCTGCCTCAGCCTCCTGAGTAGCTAGGACTACAGACGTGATACACCGAGTGCCTAGCCTGTTAATTATTTTTCCTTAACAAGAACAATAAAAATGGATGGTTATTTGCCATGAAATTTGAAATCACATTCTTTTATTTGCATTAAAATCAAGTTTTTATTTTTGAAGTTTATCTTCTCTTCTCATTTCTGTTTTACATGGTTTTTGGGAAGTATAACAAGAGTCTTATAATCAAGCATCTAAATACTATTATCTTGCCTCAACCCTCATTCTCATACTGAAACTGCTTCCACAATGATTATCATCTAGTTAAGAAATTGAACAATTTATCAAGGCTCATTTTGTTTGACCTCTACTAGGTTTTGGAACTGTTACCTCTCCTTATCTCAAGGAAAGCTCTCATCTCTTCTCTGTGATCACACTCTGGATATACTTCCTCTATTCTTTACACATTAGCATTCTTTGAGGATTTGCCGTTGTTTTTTTTGTCTCTTTCACTTTCATTCTTTCCTGGTTTCCGAAGATTGTCCTATCTGTTATCTCCAGTCCTGATATCTTTCCACAACTTGTATTCTATGTCTGCTAAAGATTTCAAAGGTACCTATGGTGGTTTTAAAACATGTCTACATTTAAATCTTTGAAGTAATTTCTTACTGAGAGGAATCTGTATTCCGTCTACTCGAACCTTGGTGGGCCTTCATTGACTGCCTGCACAATAGAATCTGTTGGATGAGATGTTACAGGTTAGAAAAGACCATTCAGCTTCTGCTGGTGTTTGGTGGTAAATTTACTCTAGGAGAGCTTTTAGCTGCTGTGTAAAAAGCCTGGCTTCCCTGAGGCCACTATGTGGGAACCCTGTGGAAAGAGTGGAGAGAACACATAGAAAGATGGCTGAGAAGCCCCAGTTGTTTGTCTTTCCAGACTAGATATTAGACTTGTGAGTGAACATGTCTCTGGAATGATCTCTTTCCTAGCTACTGTGTTACTGTAGCCACATGAGATTCATCGAGTGAGACTTACCTAGCTGAGCCCAGTGAAACTCCAGATTTCTTAGTAAATGGTTGTTACTATCTGAACATACTGTTTTGATGGGGCTTGTTAGGCAGCAGTTGCTAACTAGAATAGTATTTCACATGCAGCATATCCAAAAACAGTTCATTGTCATCTCCCCATCAAACCTTATTCTTTGTTTTTCCTTGATTAATGTCATTATCACCTATGACATAACCTTTTTTGGTCCTTTTAAACTTCTATTCAGATCTTTTGCCCATTTTAAAAAAAAAAATTAAAAAAATTTTTAATATGGTAAAATAATACATAACATAAAATTTACCATTTTAACCATTTTTAAGTGTACAACTCAGTAGCATTAAGTATATTCATACAACCATCACCGTTACCTATTTTGGTAACTTTTCATCATACCAAACAGAATTCTGTACCCATTAAATAATAATTCCCCATTTACCTCTCCTCCCCAGCCCATGGTAACTTCTACCCTATTCTTCTGTCTCTAAAAATTCGCCTATTCTAGGTACCTAATGTAAATGAAATCATATATTTGTCCTTCTATGGCTTATTTCACTTAGTGTAATGTTTTCAAGATTTGTCCATGTTGTAGCAGGTATCAGAAACTCATCTCTTTTTATTTTTCAATAATATTGCATTGTATGAATACACTATATTTTATATATTTATTTATTTAGTCATCTGTCACGGACACTGGGTTGTTTCCTTCTTTTGACTATTGTGAATAATACGCTATGAACATTGATGTGTAAGTATCTCTTTTAGATTCTGCTTTCAGTTGTTTTGGGTATATACCAAGAAATAGAATTGTTGGATCATGTAGTAATTCTAAGTTTAAGTTCTTGAATACCCACCAAACTGTTTTCTGCAGAGGCTGCACCATCTTTCATCCCCACCAACAATACACAATGGTTGAGATTTTGCAGATACTTGTTATTTTTAGTTTTTTTGATAATAGCTGTCCTAATTGGTCTGAAGTGGTATTTCATTGTGGTTTTGTTTTGCGTTTCTAATGACTAGTGATGCTGAGCATCTTTTCATGTGTTTATTAGCCGTTTATATTTCTTCTTTGAAGAAATGTCTTTTCAAATCCTTTGCTCTTTTTTGAATTGAGTTGTTTATTTTCCTATTGATTGAGTATTGGAAGTTTTTCCTTTATTCTTCATATAGGTCCTTTGTCAGATATGTTACCTTGTCTTTTTCTCTTAACAATGTCATTCACTGAGAAAAAGTTTTACATTTTGACTAAGTCCAGTTTATAATTTTCTTTTATATTAATAGATTGTGCTTTTGATATCTTATCTAAGAACTTTTCCCCAAAACCAAGGTCAGAAATATTTTCCTCTAAAAATTTCATAATTTATATATTACACTTAGGTCTATAATTAATTTTGAGTCAATTTTTTTATGGATTGGCTAATTCTGTAAAAAGCTAGACAGTAAATATGTTACGCACTGAGGGCCACATGTGATCTCTGTCACATGCTCTTTTTGTTTTTAAGAATGTTTTAAAAATGTTAAAACTATTGTTAGCTCAAGGCCTGTATTAAAAAGAAAGGCTAGATTTGATCTTTGAGCTGTATTTTGGAGACCTCTGGTGTAAGGTATGAATTGTAGATTATGATTCTCTCTCTCTCTTCTTTTTTTTTTTTGCAGATGAATGTCCACTTGTTCTTTTATCATTTATTGAAAAGACTGTCTTTTCTTCATTGAATTGCTTTCACCACTGTCAAAAATCAGTTGACCATATTTGTGTGGGTCCCTTTCTGGATTTTCGGTTATGTTTTGTTGATCTGTCTATATGTCCTTTTGTAAAATCTGCAATCTTGATTATTGTAGGTTTGTAGTAAGTCTTGAAATTCTATAATGTGAGTCCACCACTTTTTTTTCCTTTTCCAAAACTGTTTTAGCAACTGTAATACTTTTTCATTTTGTCAATGGAAAAGAAGACAAACTCTGTAAAATAATTTAAGGAGGTTTATTCTGAATCAAATTTGAGGACTGTGGCCTGGAGCCACACCCAAGAAGCCTTGAGCAAGTGGACTCATTGTGGCTGGGTTACAGTTTGGTTTAATACATTTTGGGGAGACAGGAATTACAGGTAAAGTTGATCAGTACATGGAAGACACACATTGGTTTAGCCCCAAAAGGTGGAGCATCTCAAAGCGGGGGGCTTACAAGTCATAGGTGGATTTAGGAATTCTTTAGTGGACAATTGGCTGAAAGAGTTAGGCTTTGTCCAAAAGACTAGGAATCAGCGGAAAGGAATGCTTGAGTTAAGATAAGGGTCTTCTAAGTATTGTTTGCTTTCTTTCAGTAGTGTTTTATAGTTTACAGCATGTAGATTGTTAGGGTGAAGGGAAAACTTCCCCTTCGCTCTCAGAAGGTTCACTGAAAACTCACAGTAAAGCAGATTAGTAAGAGAAAAGTTATCAAATTTATTTTGACTTGTATACATGGGAACCTCGGAAAATGAAGACTCGCCTTCCCAACGAAGTTCAGAAGCTCATATGCCTTTCTGGTAAAATGGGTTATGGTGGGAGGAATTCTGTTGAGGAGCAATAAAGGATTACTAGGGAGGATGAATGGATGGAAAGCAAAGATTAACTGGTAAATAGTTCCCTTTGGAATTTAAATGAGTCGGAGGAGTTAAAGAATCTGTTCTGTTGAGTTACATTCCTGGTCCTAGGGAAGGGAAGAAGAGAACAGTTGTTCTCTGAGGTGGGTCCAGATCTCAGGCATATGAAGAAACTTCAGTGATTTGAGGAGAGGTGTTGGTGGTGTTGGTGGGAAGGTCAGAGATACCTTGATGTCTTTTCAGTGGTCCAGCATGTCAAAATGCCATATTTTGGGGTAAAATATTTCTAATTTCCTTTGAGATCCTGAACAGATTTTGTTAGATTTACACCTAAGTGATTTTTTTCAGTGCTATTGTGTATTATAATCATTTTTACATGTTGTTTGAAAATACAGATTATTTTTTTCCTTTCTTTTCAATCTATATGCCTTTATTTCATTTTTTTTTTTTACCCTATTGCACTGCCTACAATAATTGATGAATAGGAATGGTGAGAGTGGAAATTTTTGTCTTGCTTTCAATTTAGGAGAAAAGCATTGTCTTTTACCGTTGAGTATGATGATAGCTATAGGTATTTTGTAGATGCCTTTATCAGCTTAAGAAAGTTCTTTTATGCCTAGTTTACCAAATGTTTTTATCATGAATGGATGTTGAATTTTGCCAAATGTTTTTTTTTCTTGATTATTGGCTTTTCTTATTTAGTATGTTAATATGGGGAATTGTAGTGATTAATTTGTAATTGTTGAACCAGCCTTGCATTCCTGGAGTAAACACTACATGGTTGTGATGTGTTATTCTTTTTATATTTTGCTAGAATTGATTTGCTAATATTGTGTGGAGGAGTTTT
>NW_012146856.1:3219209-3245729 GCF_000956105.1 Propithecus coquereli
ATATATTTTTAGTTGTCCAATTAATTTCTTTCTATTTTTAGTAGAGACGGGGTCTCGCTCTTGCTCAGGCTGGTTTTGAACTCCTGAGCTCAAACAATCCACCCACCTCAGCCTCCCAGAGTGCTAGGATTACAGGCGTGAGCCACCACGCCCGGCCCATAGCTTAGTTTTGTTTTTGAATGTTATTAGGTTAAATCAGATGAAATTGCTGTTTTTGTAGATCATAATTGTCAGCAATTTCATGTATGTTCAACCTAAACATTTTTTTCCCGTTGCTCTATAGTATTCTATTTGTGGTAGCTAGTCTCAAAAGTTGACCTCCAAATGAGCCACACCTCTTGCTCTTGCTGTTTATGTTATTGTAAAGTCTGCCACTCCTAGAATCTTGGCTGGCCGTTGTGACTTGCTTTTGACCTTGGTGGTAAAGTGACCCTTTGTTACTCAACAGTCATAAGAAGCCTTGTAGCTTTCAGTTGAGTCTCTCAGAACACACACCCTTGGGACTGCCATTTCAGACTTCAGCTGTCATGCTGTGAGAAGTTCACACCATACGGAGAAGCCATGTAGGTGCTGTGATCGGTAGCCCCAACTGACTTCCCAGCCAATAGTCGGCATCAGTTGCCAAGCCATGTCAGTGAGCCATCTTGTGCGGCAGGTACAGTCAACTGCCATCTAATTGTAATATCCAGGTGGGCCCAATCAACCCACAGAACCATGAGCGATACATTTTTTTTTTTTTTTTTAAGACAGAGTCTCACTCTGTCGCCTGGGCTAGAGTGCCCTGGCGTCAGCCTAGCTCATAGCAACCTCAAACTCCTGGGCTCAAGCTATCCTTCTGCCTCAGCCTCCTGAGTAGCTGGGACTACAGGCATGCGCCACCATGTCCGGCTAATTTTTTCTATGTATTTTTAGTTGTCCGATTAATTTCTTTCTATTTTTAGTAAAGATGGGGTCTCGCTCTTGCTCAGGCTGGTTTTGAACTCCTGAGCTCAAACAATCTGCCCGCCTCGGCCTCCCAGAGTGCTAGGATTACAACAGTCACATGAGCGATATTAATGTTTGGTTTGTGTTTATTTTAGCATTTTGGTATATTTGCAGCATAGAAATATATAATGAGACATCATTGCATGAATATACCAAAATTTATGCAGTTTACTGTTGGTGGACCCTTGGATTTTTACAATTTGGGACTACTGTGAATACTGTGGCTCTAAACAATCTCATACATATATTGGTGAATATGTGGATGTACTTCTTTTGGGCAAATACCTAAGAATGGGAATGTTGAGTCAACTTTGGGGGATATTGTGAAACAGTTTTTCAGAGTGATACATGTATGCACATTCCAGCAGTTTATGAGAATACGTTTGTTCCACATCCTTACCAACATTTGACATTTAAAATCTTGTGCTTGTGTTGTAGTATTTCATTATCATTTTACCTTCTAGTGAATTTTCCCAACATTAAAAATAAATACTAATTTCACACACACTCTTGTAGAGAATGAAAAGAGAAATCCACAACTCATTTCATGGGGCCAGCATAACCATCATAGTAACAGCTAATGATACCATTACACAATAAAGGAAAATTATATACCAGTCTCTCATGAACAAAAAAATGTAAAATTTTCAAACAAACTGTTAGCAAATTGAATACACACACACACACACACACACACACACTTAATGTTTTATTCCCAAGTTAGGTTTATTCCAAGAATGCAAGAAGTAATTTACCACATTAATAGAATAAAGGAGAAAAGCCCATAGGATCATTTCTTTTACTGTAGTAAAAACAAAAACAGCATACTAGAAAGAGAAAAGAACTTTTGTAAACTGATGAAGGGTATTTATAAATAAGGCAAACATCATACCTAGAAGTGAAATACTGTTATGCCTCACTTAAGGGAGTATACACTGGGAGAAATACTAAGTTAGGCTTACACTATTTTGCCATTGTGCAAACATTGTAGAGTTTACTTACACAATCCTAGATGGTATAGCCTATTGCTTCTAGGCTGTAAACCTATACAACATGTTACTGTACTGAATACTATAAGGCAATGGTAGCACAATGATAAGTATTTATTAATATGTATCTAATCATATCTACACATAGAAAAGGCCCAGTAAAAATAAAGTATGGAAGATAAGAAATGGTACACATGTAGATGGCACTTACCATTAAGGGAGCTTGCAGGACTGGGAGTTGTTCAGGGTGAGTCTGTGAGTGAGTGGTGAGTGAATGCGAAGACCTAGGACATTGCTGTATACTGCTGTAGACTTTATAAACACTGTTTACCTAGGTTACACTAAACTTATAAAAAATACCTTTCTTTGATAATGAATTAACCTTAGCTTACTGTAACTTTTTTACTTTATAAACTTTTAAAACTTTTTTTTAACATTTTGACTCTTTTGTAGTAACACTTAGCTTAAAGCACAAACATGTCCTGGCTTGGTGACTCACATCTGTAATCCTAATACTCTGGGAGGTCGAGACGGGAGCTTGAGACCAGCCTGAGCAAGAATGAGACCCCGTCTCTACTAAAAATAGAAAAATTAGCCAGGTGTGTTTGCGTGCACCTATCGTCCAGGCTACTCAAACAGCTGAAGGAAGGAGGATGACTTGAGCTGAGGACTTTGAGGTTGCAGTGAGTTGCGATTGATGATGCCACTGCATTGTAGCTGGGGTAACAGAGTAGGAGTCTGTCTCCAAAAAAAAACCAGAAAACAAAACAAACATATCGTGATAGTTGTAAAAAAATATTTTCTTTCTTTGAATTGTTATTCTGTAAGCTTTTTTATTTTTAATTTAAAAATTGTTTTACTTTTTAAATTTTTTTGTTAAAAACAAGGACACAAACACACACATTAGTCTAGGCCTACACAGGGTCAACATCATCAATATTGCCATCTTCCACCTCCACATCTTGCCCCACTGTAAGGTCTTCTGGGGCAATAACATGCACGGAGCTGTCATCTGCTGTGATGATGATGCATGCCTTCTTCTGGAATACCTCCTAAAGGACCTTCCTGAAGCTGTTTTACAGTTAACTTTTTAAAAATATAAGTAGTAGTACTACACTCTAAAATAACAATTAAAAGTGTAGTGTAGTAAATACGAGGTGATAGGAATTTTTCAGCTTGATTATGATCTTATGAGACTACCATCATATATGCTGTCTGTTGTCGACCAAAATGCCATTAATGCAGCACATGACTGTACTGAAATCTTTCCCCTGAAACTGGAAACAAGACAAGAATGTCCACTATCCACCACTCATTGTGTTTTTTTCCATTGTATTTTAGTTATTTTTTCCCATATATTTAATGATCGTTTAGGTTTACAGTTCTTACCTCTTTCTGTGCTTTGTCAGTGATTTTGTTTCTCATGCTCAAATTTCCTACTGTGAGGGAAGATTTGTCAGTTTCTCCTTTTAGGACCTGTCAACTTTTTACGCTATGCTTTTTAACAGCTTCGTTAAAGAGATAATTCACATTTAAAGTGTACAATTCACCATTAAAGGTGTACAGTTCAGTGGTTTTTGGTATGTTACAGTATTAATTTTTAAAAATGGTTGTAAAATATATGAAACAAAATTTGCCACTAAAAATTTAGCCATTTCTGTGTATACAGTGTGGTGATATTAATTATATTCACAATATTATCTATTTCCAAAACTTTTTGATAATGCCAAACAAATTCTGTAACCATTAGGCAGTAACTCCCCACTCTGCCCTCTCCTCAGCTCCTGTTAACCTCTATTTTATTTTCTTTCTCCATGAATTTACCTATTCTAGGTATCACATATAAGTAGAATTATGCATCTATCTTTTTGTGTTTGGCTTATTTCACTTAGCATAATGTTTTCAAGGTAGCATTTATCAGAACTTTAATTCCTTTTCATTCCTGAATAATGTCCCGTTGTATGGATGTACCACTTTTTATCTATTCATCTATTTACAGTTGTTTCCACCTTTTACTTATTGTGAATAATGATGCAGCGAACATTGGCACATTAATATCTGTTCAAGTCTGTTTTCAGTTCTTTGGAGTGTGTACATAGGAGTAGAACTGCAGTATCATATGGTAATTCTATATTTAACTTTTGAGGAACTGCCAGATTCTTCTACATAGTGGCTGTACCATTTTAAATCCTTGCCTGCGATGTACAATTGGGTACCAATTTTCCCACAATTTCTCCATAAGTATCCACGAATACTTATTTTCCAGTTTGAATTATAGCTATCTTAGTGGGTGTCAAGTGGTAACTCATTGTAGTTTACACTTGTATATTTCAAACTGTAGTCTTGTGCCACATAATGATGTTCTGGTCAAGGATGGACTGCATTTATCATGGTGGTCCCGTAAGATTTTAATACCATATTTTTATTGTACGTTTTCTATGTTTAGATACACAAATACTTACCCATTGTGTTATAGCTGTCTACAGTAATCAGTACAGTAACATGTTGTACAGGTTTATAGCCTAGGAACGATAGGCTGTACCATCGAGGATTGTGTAAGTACACTCTGATGTTCAGAGAGCGGTGAAATTACCTAACAACACTATCCCTGAGAGTGTATCCTCATCCTTAAGCGACACATGACTATACAAATTAAGCATTGTTATATCTTTCTAGCAACTTGCACATTTTATCATTATGTACTATAATGGTTTTCTTGATACTTAGCAGTGTTTTTCCGTTAAAATCTACTTTATTTTATAGAACTTGCACAAGCTTTGTTTGATTGGTATTTGCTTTCTATATCTTTTTCATGTCCTTTAACCTTTAATTTTTTCATGAGCTTATTGTTCATTTGTATATCTTTGGAGAAATGTCTATTCAAACCTTTTGCTCATTTTATAATTACCTTTTTGTAGAGTTGTACAATATATGTATCTTTATATATTCTGAGTGCAGGTCACTTAGCTATGTGATTTGCAAATATTTTCTTCTATGGGTTGTCTTTTTACTTTCTTGGTGGTATACTTTGAAACACAGAAGTTTTAATGTTTGATGGATTCCAGTTTATCTCTTTTTTCTTTTGTCACATGTGCTTTTGGTGTCATATCTTAAAAAAAAAATTGCACCATGGTCACAAAGATTTACTCCTACATTTTCTTCTAAGACTTTTATAGTTCTGGCTGTTAATTTTAGGCCCATGATCCATTTGGAGTTAATTTTCCATATGAGATAGGGTCCAGTTTCATTCTTTATATGTGGATATCTAATTCTCCCAGCACCATTTGTTGAAAAGACTGTCCATTCCCATTTGAATGATTTTGGTACCTTTGTCACAAATAAATCAATAAATGGGATGGTTTATTTCTGGACTCTCAGTTCTATTCTTTTCTATACCAGTGTCTATCCTTTATTCGAGTACCACATTGTCTTGATTTTTGTAGCTTCCTAGAAAGTTTTGAAATTGGGAAGTGTGAGTTCTCCAACATTATGCTTTTTACATATTGTTTTGGTGCATACACATTTATCATGGCTATGTCTTGTTGATAAATTGGCCCTTTTGTCATTTTATAATTCCTCTTTGCCTCTTTTAAACTCTTGCTCTGTAGTCTAGTCTATTTCATATTAATATAGGTACTCCTTTCTTTAATGTTTGCATGGTATTTATTTTTCATCATTTTCTTTCAACCTACCTGTATCATTATATTTAGAATTTTTTTGAGACAGCATATACTTGGATCATGTTTTTTTTTATCCATTCTGCCAATCTATTTGAGTCCTGGTTGAAAATTGAATTCCTCTGGAGAAGACTTTATTTACTTTTGCAAGTAAGGTGTGGGGGGCGGTATACCATAATCCCAAGACCACTTCATTTTTTTTTCTTGAGGTTTTCATACCACATTGTAGCATGAGTTCTGACCAGACAGGCAAGTTGTAGTTTTTTTTTTTTTTTAATTTTTTGTTTTGTTTTGCTATTCTTGATGGCATGAATTTTTTGTTGTTTACTTTTACTCTGTGAGTATAGCCCATACAAAGCTTGTAGGTCTTTTGTTATATTTCCAACCTGAATAGACCTTGATACCACTTTCATTCCTATATATGTTTTGTGGTTGAAGTGGAAGCTAGAAAATTTAAAGACTAGAAACTGACCTTAGCATTTCACTAGGCCAGGCTCTTTGCTTTTGAATCTTTGTTTTGATCTTTTTTTTTCATGCTAGCTCAATAATAGACTAAAACAAGAAAATTTTGAAAATAATTTACCTGATAATTTCATTGCATTTGGGAGGATTTTTCTATAGTATATAATCTCCCTCACTGCCAAAAATAGAAGTCATGTTTATGGTGTCTTTATTTGCACAGAAAGTTTTCATTTTAATATAGGCAGATTTATCTGCTTTTTTTCATTATTGTTCATACTTTGGAACCTTTTTCTAAGGAAGTTTTCCCTACTATGAAAATGTAAAGATATTCTCATATAATTTCTTCCAGAAATTTTGTAGTTGTGCTTTAAATTCATCTTGAACTTTTCTGTATGATGTGAAATAAGAATCAAATTTTTTTTTCTTATGGTTTCATTTGATTTTTTTTCCCCCCTGTGAGTAAGGAAGATATTTGTATGTTTTTTCTCCTTTATTCTGTTAGTGTTAAGTTGTAATTACATGTATTGCATCTGTGATACTGAACCCTGCATGAAATCCTGGTATCATTTTTTTTTGCTATGATGCCAAATCAGTTTGCTAATATTTTTTTGAGATTTTTGCATCTCTAGGCATACGTGTCATTTGCATTTATATGTTCTTTCATTCTCTTTTGAATTAGAATCATAAGACTAATTGAGCAACATTCCCTGCTTTCCCATTCTTTGTAATAGTTTAGGTAAACTGGAGATTATGTGCTCTTTGAAGATTGTTAGGACTTCACAAGGTTGGTAAAAGTTATGTATGTCAGGCGATTTTTATGTGTGATATTTTTAAACCACATTCTGATTTTCTTTAAGGGCTGTATAGGTCTAAGTGCTCTATCATTCTGTTCCCTTTCTTGTCTGTATAATTTGCTTCATTCATTGTTCTTATTCAGTCTTGTCAGAGGTTTGTTGTTAAGCTTTGTAATCCATCTGTAAGTAATTGGGGGACATAATGAAGTTTTGATTTTGATTAAGTTTTATTCTTTCCATACAGCTATCCAGTTGTCTTATTGTCATCTTATTGAAAAGGACCATCCTTCTCCCACAGCTCTTTAGTACTACTTTGTTGTAAATAAAGTTTGTGTGGGTCTGTTTTCTGGGCTCTTTATCCTATTCTAATGGTTTCTTGACTTATCTTCATGCTGATTCACATTGTCTTAATTATTTTAGCTTAATAAGTCTCTTCCTTCACCTACCCTGCAACCATCCACACACCCTCCCCATTATATTATTTGTTCTTTAGTAAGCCTTTCCATGGCAGCCCTAGCAGAGTTTATAACCAACTTCTATTTCTTTCTTCTGCATGCTGGAGATTTCTTTTCAGTTAGCTATGTGACTAAAAAAATATTTATTACATTTTATTCAGCATATCTAGTTTTGTTGCAGACTTTTTAGATTATCTAGTGTACCATATTACTGGATAAGGAAGTTGATATTTTGAAATAAGCTATAGAAAGCAATTGTATATTGTCAGCTGAAATAATTTCCCTTTCAAATGAGAAGACTAAATATAAATCACGTTCCATTGTTAACAAAGGCAAAATAATTCTTTGAAGGAAAGTATTATATAGTGGCTCTAAGTATAGACTCTGGAGCTAGATGACCTGGGAGAGAATGTGAGCCCTGCCGCTTACTACCTGTATGATCTTTTAGAACAGCAGTCTCTGAGCTTTTTGGCCCCAGGGACTGGTTTCATGGAAGACGGTTTTTCCACGGACCTGGAGGGGGTCGGGTGCGGGTTGGGGGATGCAGAGTTCAGACAGTGATGCTCGGCCCATTTCCTAACAGGTACTGGGTGGAGGCTGGGGAGTTGGGGACCACAGTTTTAGAACTCTCTGGAATCTCCTGTGCCTCATTTTCTTCATCTTTAAAAGAGTACCTGCCTCATAGGGTTGTTTTGATGATCAAATGAGTCAGTATGTGCACACTTAACAACAGTGTTGAGCAGTAGTAAGTTCATAAATGTTAGTTGTTAGCCACAACTCTTAATTACTTCTTAGGGCTCTTTTTCTGCATGGGAAAACTTTTCCACTAACTTTGTATAGATACAATTTTCAGTTTTTCATCTGTAGAATCCAAACTTTATATTTGGAGTACTGTATTATTTGGTTTCCCCCTTTCTGTTTTATACATGATTTCAGGGCAGAAAAAGGAATCTGTCGCCACTTCTTAAGCCCCTACTGAATTTTAAATTATCCATTAGTAACCTCCTTTCCTTATCAAAATCAGTGTGTATGTGTTATCACTTAAGTTTATATTGTCTCTTATTATTATCTTTACTCCCCCAATGAAGACGTAATGTATTCTTCATTCAGAGAGGTGATCAAAATTCATAGTCTAATAAGGACCTGAAGGATTTCCTTTACTGTTAATAGAGCTATTCTATGCCTCTGGGCTAAACATTATGGAGGGAACTCTTTCCTACAGCCTTTCTGTCTTACTGACCTGCCTAACCTATTACATAATTGGGTTTTTTTCTTATATGGAAAATAGTACTTCTGTCCTTCATCAGGAGAGCATCTTTAGAAATATGGACTCTTAGAGCCAGAAGGGACCTCAGAGATAAGTCTAGTCTAGTTGTTTTCAGACATTTTTTAAAAAGGAATCCTTTTTTTGCATTGAAGATGTCCATGCATGCACACACACAAATGTTTATATGTGTGTAATGGATCAAGTTATAGTTACTAGTTCAAGCAAGAGCCCAAATTTGGCCTTCTTTGACTTTTTTTCCCGAGTACATGAGCCCCTGAGTATACTCTCACTGAGTTTTAGACACAATACAGTGTAGCTCTGGAACTGCTGATCTAGTCTTTCTTACAGTTTAGGGTTAATGAAACTGACCTACACAGAAAGAAAAATTCAACCCAAGACTACACACTAACTAGCCAAATAGGGACTCAGCATGAGTATTTACTATTTCTATTTTGCCATACTACCTTTCAAAGTATTTTCTCCTGCTGTAGGTCTACAGAGCTGCTGCTTTGTCTTTCCTACTAACTTGTCTCACGCATTTCTCTTTGTACTTGGTCTGCCAACAAAAATCTTGATTTTACCTGGCAGTTTTACTGACTTAAAATTGTAGTGATAAAGTTAAATAAGTTCTGTCAGGAATAGTCTCTTCATTTTTAGAGAAACAATTACTAGTAAGTTAGTTTCTCTGTAGATGTATTATCCCCTGAACTGTAGCATCCCTCAAATGCTTTGTTCTCTAACTGATCCTCTTGTGAAATAAGAAAAATCGAAGGATCAGCAATACCTGCAAAGGAACTAAAAAGCACATAAAACTTTAAAATTGCAGGCCAGCAAGGTGGCTCACACCTGTAATCACAGCATCTTAGGAGGCCAAGGTGGTAAGATAACTTGAGGCCAGGAGTTCAAGATAAGCTCAACATAGAGAGACCCTATCTCTATAAAAAATTTAAAAATTAGCCAGGTGTGGTGGTACACACCTGTAGTCTCAACGACTCAGGAGGCTGAGGCAGAAGGATCGTTTGAGCCCAGGAGTTGAGGGTTGCAGTGAGTTATGATCGCACCACTGCACTGTAGCCTGGGCAACAGAGCAAGACTCCATCTCTTAAAAATAGATGATTGATAGCTAGCTAGCTAGCTAGCTTCTATGTGCTGTTTTATCATTCACTCAGTCACTTATTCAACTGATCAAATATTTCCTGATTGCCTTCTTTGACAGCCTGCTGGGAATTTTGGTATATGTCAAAGTTCTCCTTTACTTGTTTTCTTACTCTTCGTTCTGACCCTGGGCAATTTCATCTGGTTCATGGCTTCATTTATCATACTGATGACTCCTAAACTTGTATTTCTTCTTACTTGAACAGAAAATCATTCATTCATCCATTTATTGTTTATTCATTCAACAAATATTTATAGAGTGACCAAAGTGTTTTTGGCAGTGTTCTGGATTCTAGGGATCCAATAGTTAATAAGGTACAGTTTTTATGGAACTTACTTTCTAGCATGAGACATGTATTATATAAATATACACATATGTCTGGTAATAATAAGAACTAGGCATAAAATGAAGATATGGAAAGGGGGTGGAATGAGATTGAGGGATGGGAAGTATATATGGTCACAAGGAGGTGGCAGTAGAGCAGAGATCTAAATTGAAAGAACAAGGTATGAGAAGGACTGTTGGAAGAGTAGCGAATAAGCTTAGTGTGTTTGGGAAAATCAGGAAGGCTGTAGCTAGGTAAGGATGGGATGTGTAAGCAGAGAGGTGCACAAGATTAGTAAAGTAAGGACTGGATCAAGTAGCATCATATTAGGCCTCAGTAAGGAATTAGAAATTTATTTTTATTCCTTTTTCTGTTGGATTTTTTTATCTGTCTGCCACTCTTCCTCCTTTGGTTGAATCATAGGCACTCAAAAAGTTGAGATTCAGTTCATGAAACTGAACTTTTCTCATGGACTGCAGTGTTTCTTATATCGTTTCTTTTATCGGTGAGTGGCACCACCAACCACCCAATGACTAATCCAAAAATCAGGCATCATCCTTGATGTCTCACCCTCTCTCACCTATCTATGGTCAGTTTCCTTTTTTGCCAATATTGCCTTTTTTGACTAGATTTATTTGACTTCATCCTCTTTTACCACTCAAGTTTAGGCCTTCATTATCTTTGTTGATATCACTACAGTAGTCTTTGATCTTTGTTGACGTGGCCCGTTTCTTGGGGCCGAGGAATGAACACAGAGACAAAGAGACACAGACACACACAAAGATGGTACAGGACTGCGGCCCCTACAAAGAGACACAGACACACAAAGACCTTATAAGACTGCAGCAAACTTTCTTGCTGTAGTTTCTTTATTTATAACACAGCCTGTTTGGCACCTGTCCCACCGCAATTTCTTCGTTCCCACACTGTCCCAACTCAACACGTCCCTGTTCCTTGTTGTTTCATCTCCGGGGAGCAGATGTTTGCATCTAAACTCTCTAGCCCTTACTGTTTTCAGATAAGGGCGCCCTGGACTTGTGTTCAAGCCCCCAGGCATATTCTGAGAAAAACAACAAGAAACCGTTCCCAGACAAAGTGTCCTCTACACTTTGTCTTTATTCTTAACATCTACATTTCATTGTACAAAGCCATATATTTATATAATCTGGCCACAGTTTACCATTATATTGATCTCTGTTTCTTAAAGTTCAATTTTGCCTTTTGTCTGTATGTCTTCTTATGTACTTATTCTTGGCCTAGAACACCCCCTTCCAAACCTGGCTATCTTTTACTCATCCTTCAATTGCAACTTAAAACTCCCTTATTCTAGGAAAGTTTTCCTAGCACTATTGAATCAATTAAGGGTCTCTTTTCTATGATTCCCTTATCATAATTCTATTACTTGTTTTAATTAGTTTCCATTCCCCTGCCCTCCTCTCAAGTCCCCTTTCCCAACACAATACCCATGAGAATATTAATTTTATGAGAAATTTTTTTTATAAATTTTGTTTAGGCTGGGCGCAGTGGCTCATGCCTGAAATCCTAGCACTCTGGAGGCCAAGGTGGGAGGATTGCTTGAGGTCAGGCATTCAAGACCAGCCTGAGCAAGAGTGAGACCCTGTCTCTACTAAAAATAGAAAAATTAGCCTGGCGTGGTGGCATGCGCCTGTAGTCCCAGTTACTCAGCAGCCTGAGGCAGGAGGATCGTCTCTGCCTCTTGATTGTTTTTTTGCTAGTGTTATTTATGTCAGTTATTGTTATTGATACAGTTGGATTTATGTTTATGCCATTTTACTTTTTGTTTGCTATATGACTCATGTCTTTTTTGCCCCTCTTTTCCTCCTTTATTGCTTTCTTTTGCATCAAGTGTATATGTTCTTGTGTAACATACAAATTCCTTTAACAACTTTTTCAATATATTTTTTGAGTTATTTTCTTACTGATTGGTCTAGGATTTACCAGATATATCTTAACTTATCAGAATACTTCAGGCTTATACTAAATTATAATGAGATACAGAAATATTACTTTATATAGCTCAATTTCTCCTTCCCTTTTTTGTACTATTATTTTTATATATATTACATATATATATGTTAGAAAGATATTTTGTGAGCTGGACGTGATGGCTTACGTCTGTAATCCTAGCACTCTGGGAGGCCAAGGTGGGAGGATCACTTGAAGTCAGAAGTTTGAGACCAACCTGAGCAAGGAAGACCCTGTTTCCACAAAAAATTTAAAAATTACCTGGGCATGGTGTTGTGCACCTGTTGTCACAGCTACCTGGGAGGCTGAGGCAGGAGGATCACTTTAGCCTAGGAGTTTGAGGTTACAGTGAGCTATGGTGACACCACTGCACTCCAGCTGGGGTGAGAAGAGTTGAGGCCTTGTCTCTCTCTCTCTCTTTCTCTCTGTTTCTCTCTCTCTCTCAATATGTGTGTGTGTGTGTGTGTGTGTGTGTGTGTGTGTATACACACACACATACATATTTTATAATTATTACTTTATATAATTTTATGTCTATTAAGCTGAGAGAAGAGAGGAGAACAAGTATGTATTAGTATTTATAGACTTTTACATATTAGCTTTTTCTTATTTACCATGTTTGGTACTTTTCATTTCTTCCTGTGGATTCTAATTACCATTTGATATTTCATTAGGCCAATACAGCTTCGATCCTACCCTCTCTTTTGTGTTGTTATTGTCAAATATATCTCATTTCTATATGTTATAGGCCCAGCAATGCAATTATATACATATTGTTTTATACAGTTGCTTTATAAGTCAGTTAAGGAAAAAAAGGAGACAAGATATTATCATTTGTAGTGACATATTTACCTGTACTATTTACCTGTACTGTTTGGTTTTTCACGTGAATTCATATTACTCTCTGGGATCACTTGCTTTCAGCCTAAAAAACTTCCTTTAGTAGTTCTTGTAGGGTGGGTGTGCTGGCAGCAAATTTTCTCAGTATTTGTTTATGTGGGGATGAATGAATGTCTTTATTTTGCCTTCATTTTTGAAAGATGTTCTGGGTACAAGATTCTTGGGTATTTTTGTCTGTTTCAGTGCTTTAAATATGTCATCCAGATGACTTCTGGCTTCTGTTTCTTATAACAAGTCAGCTGTTCATCTTATTTGGGGTTTCCTTGTGTGTGAAGAGTCATTTTTCTTTTAATGCTTTCAAGATATTTTTTGTTTTTCAGCATTTTTACTCTAATATTTCTTGGTGCAGATCTCTTTGCATTTATTATACTTAAAGTTCATGGAGCTTTTTGCATGAGTACATTAGTATTTTTCATCAAATTTGGTAAGTTCCCACCCATATATCTTTGAATAACTTCTGTCTCTCACTGCCTGCCTTCTAGTACTGTCATACATACGTTGGTGTGCTTAATGGTGTTTTACATTCCTTTCAGGCTCTGTTAATTCTTCTTCATCCATTTTTATCTGTATTATTGGGGTTACATAATCTATTGGTCTGCTTTCAAATTTGCTTATTCTTGATTCTATTCAAATTGACTGGTAAGCCCCTCTAGTACATTTTTCTTTTCAGTTATTTTTATAAAAACCATTTGCTTTTGTTTTCTAATTTCTGTCTCTTTATATTGTGTATCTGTTGAAATGTTGTCATCATACCTTCCATTACTTGTTTAAGCATGGCTTCCTTTTAGTTCTGTGAACATATTTTAAATGGCTGCTTTCAAGTATTCTTCAGTCTGACATGTAGGCCCTCTTACAAGCAGTTCCTGTTGCCTACTATTTTTCCTCTGTTTCTGTTATACTTTTCTGTTTCTTGGCCTGTGTTAGATTTTTTTGCTTAAATTGGACATTTTATTTATTTTTATTTCAATAGATTTAGCGGGTACAAGTGTTTTTTATTACATGGAAGATTTGTATAATTTCAAAGTCAGGGCGTTTAGTGTACCATCACCAAAATAGTGTACATTTACCCAGTAGGTAATTTTTTATTCCTTACCCACCCTCCTCCTTCTTAGTTTCTAATATCCATTATACCACTTTACGACCAAATATACCCTAATTGTTTAGCTCCCACTTATAAATGAGAACATGAGGTATTTGTTTTTCCCTTCCTGAGATACTTTGCTTAGGATAATAGTCTCCAGGTCCATCCAAGTTATGGCAAAAGACATTATTTAATTCCTTTTTATGGCTGAGTAGTACTCCATGGTGTGTGTGTATATATATATATACACACACACCACGTTTTCTTAATCCACTCATCAGTTATTGGTTGATGGGCACTTGGTTGATCCTTATCTTTTGCAATTGTGTTGGTGCAGATGCAGTGAAAAGGAAAGGCTTATACACTGTTGGGGGGAATGTAAATTAGTATAACCTCTATGGAAAACAGTGTGGAGATTCCTCAAAGAACTAAAAGTAGACTTACCATTCGATCTAGCAATCCCACTATTAGGTATTTACCCAAAGGAAAAGAAGTCGTTATATCAAAGTGACATCTGTACCTGAATGTTTATAGCAGTAAACTGGACATTTTAGATTGTAACTACTCTGACTCTCCCTTCCAAGGCTTGTCATTTTGTTATTTGCTTATTCATTTTTTCAGTTATTTCACTAAACTGTTTTAGTAGAGTATGTTTCCCCCACAGTATGAAGCCTCTGATGTTGCTTCTCAGAGTTCATAGCCCTGGGCACGCACACATTCTCCATGGGATGATGGTGGTTTATCAGGGCTCTCCTTTGTCTGCTTCCCTGATTTTTCTGTTAGGTTAACTGTCAGTTTCACATGCAGTTGTTAGATTTCAATAATCATTGTCCTATTGCTATATTGTTTTCATTAACGCAAAGATAGGTTATAAATTGTCCCGTGGTCTTAATCCAGTTAAATCTGGGCCCCTTTGCAGGAATTGTTTCTGAGGCCAGTCTTTGAGGTTTGCTGTAGTCCCAGGAGGGCTCTTCTTATCATGTTTATCTTATCTTCTTATGTCCATAGTTATCTCTGATAAACTAGCTGACATGTGGTTTAGCTTGTTGCTATCATAGAACTTCCAGCCTCCTCTTAATTGTTCATCACCAAAATCTTCAAAGTACTGTGCTCTGGTGGCTTATCTCTCTTTAACACAACTTCTTCACTGCACTGGAGCTGGGATGGGGACAGTGAGTGGTCTGCTTCTCTTGGAGTGGCACTCCTGCTTTACAAGCCAGATAATGGGCAGGAGCAGTATCCTTTGGTATATACTTGGCTTGCCTCATCTCGCCCAGCATGGAATTTCTGCCCTATGAGTGAACTGAGGCAAGGGCAATTGAGGCGCAGTATTCTTGACTTTCTGTGACTTAAGTAGAGTCTCACTCTGTGAGAGTTGAGTGGAGGAAAGTTACCTTTCTCCTCTTTGCCACACCACCCTGAAATTTAAGCTGTAACATATTTTTGGGAAGCATGAGAAATGTTAGTGGCTTGCCTCTCCCATATCCCTTGACTAGGAAGGTGGGGAAGAAGGGTTACCATCTTCCTGGCCACACTTACCCAGAGTAGAGCATTGGCCTGGGAGGGAGAGCAGGAGTGGGTTGTGGCTCAAGTGTGACATACTTAGGCTGTTCTTACTGAGATTTTGCAGGCTTTCTTGAATAAGTGCTATTTTATTTGTTGCGCAGCTCTTAGAAGAATCCCTTGAGACTTTAGATTCTTGCTTTTGGTTTTTGTTTTATAATCTTCACCAGTAAATATTTGCAAGTATTTCAAGGGTGTCACATGAAATGAGGAGCAATTCTACATTGCTTGAGAGAGTAGGACTAGAGCCATCAGGTACAAATTAAAAGGAAGGTGATTTTACCCAATTTAAGGACAAGTATCCTTGTATTTACAGCCCTAAAACAAAGCCCCCTGTTTCAGGTGCTAGTGATCTCATCACTAGCTCTCTTTAAGAAGAGACTGCATGACCACCAGTCGTGATTACCATGGGAGGACTTTTGCAATGAATGGGATTTGAGTTTGATGATTTCTAAGTTAAATTAGATGATCCAACTCTACAATTTTATGACTTAAAGGGGTCATCGAGTGCAACCTGCCACATAACACAGAAATCTCTGCCTTGGCATCTTTGCCAAACAGTTGGCAAACAACTGTTGTTGCCAAACAACAACACTAATAGTTGTTTTGCTTGGGAGCAGGTCCATGGAGCTCTTTCCTGTATATCATCACTTGATTGATTTTTGAGCTTTGAACCAGCCTCAATCTCTGGGAATGACCCCATTTGGTAATTGTGTAATTAGAGATTGGTAATTGAGATACTGCTCAATTCCATTTGCTAATATTTATTTGAAGATTTTTGCATCTGTGTTCATGAGAAATACATTGGTGTGTAGTTTTCTCTTCTGTACTATCTTTGTCTGGTTTGAGTATCAAGCTAATTCCTGGTTTCATAGAGTAAGTAGGGAAGTTTTCTGTCCTCTACTATTTTCTGGAGGAAGATTAAGTAGAATTTTTCTTAATTCTCATTTAAATGTTTTGTAGACATTTAAATCATCAGGCCCAAGAGATTTTGTTTATTGGGAGGTTTATTTTAAAACCACGATTTCAGTTTTTTAAATTATTCTATGGCTATTGAAATGATCTATTTCATATTGGGTGGATTTTAGTAGGTTTTTGCTTTCTGAGGAATTAGTCTGTTTCATCCAAGTTGTCAGATTTATGTGGGTGGATTTTTCTTATTCTCTTGCCTTGTAAGTGTTTTTGGAATGTGTAGTGATATCCTCAGTTTCAATTCTGTAGTTGGAGATTTGTGTCTTCTCTTTTTTGTTAGTCTTATTAGAGGTCTGTCAATTTTATTGATCTTTTCAAAGAACCAGATTTTTGTTTCATTGATTTTATCTGGTTTTTGTTTTCCAGTACTTAGATTTCTGTTCTTACCTGTATTAATTACTCCCTTCTTTTAGTTTATTTTGCTCTTTTTCTAATTTTCTTTAGGTAGAAGCTTAGACTATTGATTTGAGACCTTCCTTTTTTCTTATGTAAGCATTTAGGTTTCCAGATTTTCCTGTCAGTGCTGCTTTGACTGTATTCCACAAATTTTGATATTTTCAGTTTTCTTTTAGTTTAGTGTTGTTTATTTCTTGAGTTCTGTTTGTCCTGTGGATTACTTGAAAATTGTTTAATGTCCAGATTTTCTTCTATCTTTCTCTTATTGTTTTCTATTTTCATTTCATTATGGTCACAGAGCACACTATACGATTTCAGTTATTTTTAATTTGGTATGGTTTGTATTATGACCCAGGATACTAATTGTCTTATGAATGTTCCGTGGACACTTGAAAAGAGTATATTTAATATATTCTACTGTTGTTGAGAAGAAATGTTCTAGAAATGTCATTTAGATCCTATTAGTTGATATATTGAATTTTTTTCTATCCTGGCTGATTTTTCTATTTAATAATTCTAGTAATTGCTGAGAGGGGTGTTGGCATCCCTGGTTATATTTGTCCCTTTTCTGTTTTGTAGGTTTTCTTCCAGTTCTGTTAATTTTTGTTCCATGTTTTTTGGCTATGTTCTTTTGTTCATAAACATTATGTAATGTCCTTGTTTGTCCCTGGTAAAATTACTTGCTTTCACAAGTAAAATAACTCTGTTGTTCTGAGTTTCTTTATGTTATTTCCTTTCTGGTTAGAGAACTTCCTATGGTAAGTTTTAAAATTATGTTTACATGCTATATCTTTTTTTTAATCCCTTTGCTTTCAACTTATATACATCATTATATTTGAAGTAAATTTCTTTTATGTAGTTGGGTCATGAGTTTTTCCCCCCTACTCTGCCAATCTCTAATTGGTGTATTTACTTACGTTAATGTAATTATTGATATAATTAAGTCTGCCATTTTATTACTTGTTTTCTGCCATTCATTACTCTATTGTGTATTTTCTCTTTGTTCTGCTTTTCATTTCTCTGTTTTATTTTTTCTTAGAGCTTATGTGAACATGTTCTAGAATTCTGTTTTCATGTATTAGTGTCTTTGAGAGTATCTCTTTGGATAGCTTTTTTTGGTGGTTGCCCTAGGTATTACAATGTACATTTATAAATTTTCATACTATATTGTTAACATTTTACTACTTTGAGTAAAATATAAAAACTATCTACCTTTAGGTGTCTTTACCTTTCCCCTTTACAATACTATTATAATTGTATGGGTTTTCTCCCATTATAATAGAATTATCTTACATATTTTTTCTATATACATCGAACAGCACATCAGATAGTTATAATTTTTGCTTTAACTGTCAAACATAATTTAAGCTTGAAGAGAAGGATAGGCTTTTATATTTACCTCATTTCTCCCATTTCATTGCTCCTCTTTTCTGTTGTTCAGAGTTTCTTCATGTTATTTCCTTTCTGGTTAGAGAACTTCCTACAGACATTCTTTTAGGAATGATCTGTTGATAATAAATTGCCTTATGTTTTACTAAGAATGTCATTATTTACTCTTCATTTCTGCAGAATATTTCCTATTGCCATAGAATTGTGTAATGCTATGGTCCCCAACCCCCAGGCTGCAGCCTGGTACCAGTCCACAGCCTGGTACCAGTCCACAGCCTGTTAGGAACTAGGCCATGCATCACCGCCTGAGCTCTTGCCCCTCCCGTGGAAAAATTGCCCTCCATGAAACTTAGGAGCCAGGCCACACAACAATAGAAGAGCCAGCAAGTGAAGCTTCATCTGTATTTATAGCTGTTCCCTGTCACCTACATCACTGCATAAGCTCTGCGTCCCCACACCCTGTCCATGGAAAAATTGTCTTCCATGAAACCAGTCCCTGGTGCCAAAAAGCTTGGGATGGCTGCTGTAGTGAAAGGTTTTTTTTCAGCACTTGAAAAATTTTGTACACTTCCCTCCTGGCCTTCATGATTGCAGATGAGAAATTTGTTCTGATTTGAGTTGTCATTACCTATAGATAATGTCTTTTTTCCTAGTTGCTTTCAAGATTTTTACTTTGTGTTTAGTTTTCAGTATTTTTTTTTCTTTTCTTTTTTTTGTTCTTGTTTTTCTTGTTTCTTTTTTTTCTAATTTTCAGTGTTTTGATTATGATGTGTCATAGGGTAAATTTGTTTGGATTCATTTTGTTTGGGATTCACTTGAATTCTTGAATCTGTGTTTCTCCTTTTACCAAATTTACAAAAATTTTGACTAAAATTTCTTCAAATATTTCATTATTTTATCATCATAAAACTCTTTCTCATTTCTTCTAAAGACTCCAGTGAAATTAATGTTACATGATTTTTTCTTGTCCCACAAGTCTCTGAAGCTGAGCGTCTGGTTTTCCCCCGCCACCCCAGTTTGTTTTCTCTCTTTTATTCATATTGGGTAATTTCTGTTGATCTGTCTTCAGAAGTTCATTGATTTTTTTTTCTTTCTCAGTTTCATTCTTCTATTGAGCCCATCCAGTTTTTATTTGTGTTACTGTATCTTTCAGTTATATAATTTTCATTTGGTTCTTTTATATCTTCTGTTTATTTGCTGAAATATTCTATTTTTTCCCCAATTTTCTTTTCAACAGCAACCATATTGGCTCTTTGAAACATTTTCATGATGGTTGCTTCCAGATCTTTGTCAGATAATTCCAACATCTGAGTCATCTCAGTGTTGGCATCTGTTGGTTGTCATTCCTTTCTCTAGTTAAGATTTTCCTAGTTCTTGGTATAAGTGATTTTAGGTAGTGTCTTGGACATTTGGGGCATTATGTCATGGAACTTTGGATTGTAGTTAATTTTCTTTGTAGCAGGGAGTCACCCTGGTAGCATATAGGTCCTGGCCTACTTTCGTGGTCTCTGATTCTAATGACAATTTGGTTTCTAGCACCTTTTCAGTGTTGTTCTGGTCTCCTATGTGTGTAGTTATCTGGAGATCTATCTGAAAACTATGAATGTATTCCACACTGTAGTTAAGTTTTTATACCTTTTGCCCTGTTAATTTTGGTCAGTTTCCCAAGTAGTTTGTTGTGGGTGTCTGTCTAGGAATTCATTTCAACTTTTAACAATCTCTTTTTCCATCTCCCTCTTCTCCCAAATCATCTTCTTCTCTGTTTGGGAGACAGCACATGCTATAGCTGTGTAGTGGTGGTGGTGAAAGTCCAGGCTCCCCCTTCAGCTTCTGCTAACATCAACTCAGTGAGGGAAGCCAAGCACTGCTTACTACCAACAAGCCTAAGTGGAAGTTCAGAACCACCCTAGAGGAGCTATTATGAAGCACTACTTTGTACAACTTGGAAGGGGGTAGAAGGCCAGGCCAGGCTTCCTACTTGATTTCCAAGAATGCTTACTAGAGAAGGGCTCAGTTTTTTCCACTGGGTTTGGCGTTGGCGAGATTTCTGTCCTACCAGCTACCCAGTCCTTTTCCAAAGAAGGCTGCTTTTCTTGGGCTCTTTTTGTCAGCACCTGTTGGCATTTCTGTGTTACAGGATTCCCCAATACCAAGTCTATGATATATGGGAGGTGAAAAGAAAACCCAAAGTATAGAGTCCAGAAATAAACCCATGGGGTCAATTGATTTTCTTTTTTAAAATTTTTTTTTTTTTTTGTAGAGACAGGATCTCACTATGTTGCCCAAGCTTGTTTTGAACACCTGGCCTCAAGCCATCCTCCTGCCTTAGCCTCCTAAAGTACTAAGATGATAGGCATGAGTGTTGATTGATTTTTGACGAAGTTGCTAACATTCAATGGGGAGAGTATAGTTTCTTCAACAAAAGATGCTTGGACAAGTATAGCCACATGCAGAAGAATGAAATTGCTTCCCTACCTAACTATATACCTACCATATATAAAAACAGACTCAAAAAAGGATGAAAGACTTAGATGTAAGAGCTAAAACTATAAAACTTTTGGAAGAAGATATAGGTAGGGGTGAGTCTTTATGACCTCGGATTTGGCAATGAGTTCTTAGATGTGACATCAAAAGCATAAACAACAAAAGAAAAATAATAAATTGGGCTTAATCAAATTTAAAACTCTTGTGTATCAAAGGATACTATCAAGAAAGTGAAAAGACAACCTATAGAATGGGAGAAAATATATGCAAATCATATATCTGATAAGTGTCTAATATTCAAAATATGTGAAGAACTCTTAGAATGCAACAACAAAAAGATAAACAACCTGATTAAAAATGGGCAAAGGACTTAATTACACATTTCTCTAAAGATATAAATGGGCAACACACGTGAAAAAACTCTCAACATCATTAGTGATTATGGAGATACAAATCAAAACCGCAGTGAAGTACTACTTCCCACCCACTGAAGCGGCTTTAATTAAAAAAATAGAAAGTAACATGATGGCATGGATATGGAGAAATTGGAACCTTCGTGTGATTCTGGTGGGAATGTAAAATAGTGCAGCTGCCGTGGAAAAGAGTTTTGGTGATTACTTTAAAAGTTAAACATCAAATTGCATAGAATTGCCATATTATGCAGCAATTCCACTTCTGTATACACATCCAAAAGAATTGAAAGCAGGTATAACCCTGGGCAAAGCCCTAAGTGGCCCTGTTCCTCCTCATCAAACAGCACCGTCGTGAAGATTAAACAAGATTGTGTATTGGAAAGTGTTTTGCCAACTGTACATTTCTGCAAAAGTCAAGATAGAGCTGTTAATTCCAGCCATGCAGTTTTTCTCTTATTGAGGGAAGGGCAATTAAAACTCTAAGGTATTTAAAAAAAAAAAAAAAAGAAAGCAGGGACTCAAACAGCTACTTATACACCAGTGTTCATGGCAGCGTTATTCACAGGAGCCAAAAGGTAGAAGCCACTTAAATGTTCATCAACTGATAAAATGTGGTGTATTCATACAATGAAATAGCCTTAAAGAGGAATGAGGTACTAATACATGCTACAACTTGGGTGAACCTTGAAAACATTATGCTAAGTCAAAGAAGCCAGACACAAAAGGTCACATATTGTGTGGTTCCAGTTTATATGCGATATGAACGTAGATCAGTGGGCCTGAGGGAGGGGTTAATGGGTATTACATTTGTCACTTGGTGTCCTCGGGGGATTGGTTCTGGGAACCTGAGTATACAGAAATTCGGTCCTGGGTATCCTAGGTTTTGCATCTGACAGATGAGTGCATTTGGTTGCAGATGCAGAGCCTGAGGATACAGAGAGCCAACTATATTTATTGGAAAAAATTCACATTTAAGTGGACACATGCAGTTCAAACCCATGTTGTTCAAGGGTCACCTGTACTTTAATGGGTATGAGATTCCTTTTGGTGTGATGAAAATGTTTTGGAACTACCTAGGGGTGATGATTGCACAACATTGTGAATGTATTAAATGCCACTGAATTGTATACTTTAAAATGTTTACTTTTATAGTGCATGAATTCTACCTCAATAAAAAGAAAACTCAAAGAAGTCTGTAGGCAGGCCTCTACCTTCTTTCCACCTTTCAGAGTTTTAAAAATTTTTATCTGTTCTCATATTTCTAGAATTTGTAGTTGTCCTTCACTGGAAGTGTATAGCAAAAAGTGAATCCACTCCATTTTGTCTCTATAAGAGTATATTAGACTCAGGAGCTTTTTTAAAAGACTAAAACTTGGTCTCCTCCCCAGACCAGTTTAATCAGAATGAGATAGGGATGGGGGAGGGGCTTGCATCAATATAAAAGATATTTGCAGGTGATTTGAATGGGGACCAACATTGAGAAGCATGGTTTGAAGCACATAACTTCCTGCCATTGATGAGTTTTGCAAATAGCCGTTTGACCCAGTTCTGGCCAGTAGGGTGTGATGGGAAGCTCTTTTACAAAGAGCTTGTAAGGTAAGGTAACTTTTACAAAGAAGGGTTTTTTTTTGAACATTGTCATGTACTGGTATGAATGCTGGAATTGCTATGACCATCTTGCTAGCGGCCCACAAATACAGCCAACATGTGAGATGCAGATGAGAGAGATGGAAAGAAACGTGGTCCTTAATTATGTCTTTCATTTGTCACATTAGCTAGCTCTGGCATCTTTGATGCCTCTTATGCTTTAAATTATATGAAATTATTGTTTCAGCTCTGAATCATAGCAGGAAGCTTATATATTGTTGTAGCTAATGAGAGGAAAATTTGGTGGTAAAATATATCACTAGTCTCTACCATGTTTTCTTAGTCCATTTTCTGTTGCTGTAACAGAGTACCTGAAACTGGGTAATTTATAAAGAAAGATTTATTTTGGCTAGAAGTCCAAGATTGGGTGGCCACATCTAGTTGGCTTCTGATGAGGGTGTCTTGTCTCATGACGTGGTAAAGAAGCAGAAGGGGAAGTGGGTGCATGTGACAGGGATAAAAGTAAGGGCGGCCTTACTTTAGAACCACCTGCTTGCAATAACTAATCTAGTCCTGAGATAGTAAGAATTTACTCCCTAGAGAATTAACCTAGTCTTGCTCGGTGGAATAATGCATGCCTATAGTCCCAGCTACCTGAGAGGCTGAGGCGGGAGGATTGCTTGAGCCCAGGAGCAGGAATGTGAGGCCAGCCTGAGCAATGTAGCAAGACCTCTTTAAAAAAAAAAATTAACCTAGTCCATCTTAACAACCTAAACACCTCTCAAAGTCACCCATTCTCAACACTGCGATGACCAAATTTTCAACACATGAATTCTGGGGGACAAACGCAAACCATAGAACATGTTTTTCTAATATATGTCTCACATAAATGCATCAAAAATAAATCTCTGCAGTGAACATATTGGTATGTATAGCTGTTTCCCACAAGTTGGATTTTATTTGCTATTAATACTTAGGTTAGGATGCTAGAGTAGTTGATGTTATTATTGCTCTTGTTTGCTCAAATTGCTTTCCCAACAGGTATCTATCTACAATGTTAGCAGCAATAAGTATTTTTTATCTTACACACTGGATTTTTTTGGATTATTTGCTGAACATATTGATCATTTCTCTGTGTTTTTATTCATTAGTTATTTTTCTTTTTTAGGCAATTATCTAATCAAGCCTTTTGTACCACAGTTTAGTAGCTGTGGAACTTGGGGAAGTTTTATTTACTCTTACTAAAATGAGGGATAATAATATCTGCATGTTAGAATTAGTGTGAGGTTAAAATGAGATACTTTTCTAAAGGTCTCTGTGTACTTTTGTGATGAAAATATTAGTCCTTTATCAAGTTTGCTACAAAAATTTTACCATATCTGTTTCCTTTTTCGAAGCATTATTTATTTTACACAAAATTGTATTTTAAATTGTATTTAGTCAAATGTCACTTTCCAGTCATAATTTAAATATAAGAGTAAAAGGCATAAGAAAATGATATGGATATACACATGAGTTAATGTGGCAACAATATGAAATAACAAAAATACTGTGATAATAGCCAGAAAGTGGAAAGCATTTTTAATTAAATGTTTCTTTATATCTTCACGTTTATTATGTACTCTCTAAACCAGTTGGCCTAAGGTCAGATTGTTCTTTAAAAATACTGTGTAACATGTAAAGTCTTTATTCTCAACCAAGTCATTTGAGTGGAAGCAGTTGCCAAAGTCACCAGATTAAAAAGCCATAAAGTATATAGCCTATCAAAGTTGATTTCATCTTATCTTTCTTCCAGAAACATGCTCAGGGGCAAGTTCTGTTGGATATAGTCTTCAAGCATCTTGATTTGACTGAACAAGACTATTTTGGTTTACAGTTTGCTGATGATTCCACAGATAACCCAGTAAGTTTAAGCTGTTGTCTTTCATTTTTGTTTTGGTTTTTCTCTCTCTTTAAAATATAAAGTCCTTTTTGATCTGTTCGCTGATTTAATGCTTTTTTTTTTTTTTACTTTATTGAATAGAGATTATTCTTTTGCCTTTGTTCCCCTTTTCTTGACGTTTTAATCTGACAGAGGTTATTGCCTTTAAGGTTTTCATCATTATAAGTCATCTAGTGCCAGTTTTATTAATTATGTCTCAGGCAATTGAAAAGCAAATCTAATTTATGCCTCTTAAAGAGAGAAAACTGGGCATAAAGGTTAAAATATCTTTTTATTTTGTATAAAAGACTTATATAAATTAGTCTGCACTAAAATAAGTTTTTTATGGTATTTAGGGAAAGCTATTTCTGACCAAAACTCCAAATTTGTTCAGTGTAAATTTTCCAAATTTCAAAAGAGACCCTCCCAGATGAGATAGAGATTAAATTTCAGAGCTGTACAATTCTTTGACATTAAGTTCCTCGGATTTTTATTTATTCTTCAGTAATTGTAATGATGATTCTTTCTGATTGGAAAGACCATATCATAGAAATAGAAGATAGTACATGATGAATAATAGAAATGATTACTTGGACAATTAAGCACTATAAAATGTACTAAAGAACTAAAACTTACTATGAACGTAGATGAAGGATGTACCAGCAAATTCTGATTGACTTCATCATAAATTTATATGTTTATACAATGAGGGACTTCCATGAAAAAAATGATGGCCTTTTGATTAGTGTAATACTGTTCATTCTGAGGAAAATATTTTGTATGGTTTAGAAAAATTGGGAGGCTGATCTCTCTCTCATAGTTGGGATCCTAGTTCTGTGAATGATTACTTAGTGAGAAGTAAATATGAAACATTAAATATGTATTTTCTTTGCATCATTTACTGATTTTGTATTACCAGCCAGCCATGGAAAAATAGGATATTGTGAATAAAAACACATCAATGGCCAGCTGTTTTCAATGAAAATAAATACTTTTATACTGAGCTAAAATTAAAACAAACTTTCCTCATACTTTGATGTCTTCATAGATAATTTGAGCTTCTCCAAGGGCCTAGAGTTATATTATTATTTCGTGATAAATAAACCCATAAAAAAGTGGAAGTGAATACAAATGTCAGTTATGCAGTTCTTTGCAGAAAGGCAAACTGTGAGTCAAGCAAATACCTGAAAGGTAACTGTTATACCTCACTGTATGCAGCATTGAGAGAAGAAAATAGATAATTCTTAGATTATCTGGCTGACCCTCATAAGTCACTTTCTCTAGCCATAAGGCCTGGCATTAGATTGATTGGAGACATGACACGACAACAAAAGAGGGAGAGACCAGCTACTCACACCATAATCACTGCCATGATCATGCAAACCATCATTTCTAAGGAAGTATTTCAGAAGGACTGATACTTAAATCATATATTCTGTAAGAGATTAAAGTTCTAGGCGGGGTCCAGTGACCCAAACTTGTAATCCTAGCACTTTGGGGGGCCAGGGTGGGAGGTTTGCTTGAGGCTAGGAGTGCGAGTCCCTGTCTCTACAAAAAATAGCAAAAATTAGCCGGATGTGGTGGCATGCACCTGTAGTCCCAGGAGGCTTAGGCAAGAAAATTGCAATCACTTAAGCCCAGGAATTTGAGGTTGCAGTGACCTGTGATGACCCCACTGCACTCTAGCCTGGGAGACAGCAAGACCCTGCTCAAAAAAAA
>NW_012146856.1:3245779-3255619 GCF_000956105.1 Propithecus coquereli
CTTCCTTGGTAATGAGTTCCAGGGGAACCAACAAAATTACTTACAGTAAAACTTTGACTTTTTTGAAATTTCTTATACTTTAATTTAAAACCTATTTATCACAGCTTCAGCTTTTAGTATAATATCTTGTACAGTAATAACATCCAGTAAACGTATGTTGAATGAGGAAAATAATAATGTGATAACTCATTATTCATAATTTCTTTAATTTTATAACCAGTTAAAGTTTCCTTAGTGGTCTTTATCAGCATGCTGTTTATTAGAGCCTGAGATTACATTGTTCCTGTGCGTTTATTTTCTTCCTCCCTACATTGAATTATACTGCCCTTTGGAAGGA
The DNA here is from genome assembly GCF_000956105.1 of Propithecus coquereli. Classification (NCBI taxonomy): domain Eukaryota; kingdom Metazoa; phylum Chordata; class Mammalia; order Primates; family Indriidae; genus Propithecus; species Propithecus coquereli. The sequence goes on from NW_012146856.1 coordinate 3,246,117, forward strand.
CAGAGGGTGGAATATCGATTACTCTTGGCTTGATCTTTCTGCAGGTTCATTCTTTTGATATTTTGTATTGTAGTTATAATATTTTACTGGTTTCCTTCTCCTTTCATAACCTCTAACCTTGTGGTTTTTAAACTGGAGCTTGCATGAGAATCACACAGAAGGCTTCTTACATGTCTTTGATGGCCTGTTAAATGTTATTAGGTCATTAAATATGAAATGTCCAATTTTGACTCAAAAGTGTAGTTTATTTCTCATACAGGAAGCAGTACAATTAATGAAAGTTTGCACATAAATTATTTACACAGTTTTGCTATCTTAATGGCAGCTTGTTTATGCCAGCAGCAAAGAAATCTGGAGAATGACTGACAATGAAATCGTGAAAAGCGTTTTCCACAGCTTGTTGAGAATTGAATATTTTCCCTTGCAAGAAGCAGCCCAAAGTCTGGAAGAAGTGGTAGTCAGTTGGTGCAAAGTCTGGTGAATATGGTAGATGACGTAGGGTTTCCAAGTCCAGCCTCTGTAGTTTGAGCAGCATTGTTTGTACAACATGTGGTCGAGCGTTGTCTTGCAAGAAGATTGGCCTGTCTCTGTTGACCCATCTCTGTTTCTTAATCAATCGCAAGCATCCTAATCATTTCATCCAACTGGTTTCAGTAAACATCCACTATCATAGATTGACCAGGTTTCATGAAGGTGTAGTGGATAATACCAACGCTGGACCACCAAGAGGTTGCAGTGACCTGTGATGACCCCACTGCACTCTAGCCTGGGAGACAGCAAGACCCTGCTCAAAAAAAAAAAAAAAATTCTGTTACATAAATTTATATGCAAAAAGACATTTCTTCCCCCCCAAAATTTTACAGGGGTACAGATGATTTTGGTTACATGGATAGCCTTTGTTCTGTTTGAGTCAGGGTTATAAGTGTGCCCATCACCCAGATAGTGTTCATTGTACTTGTTAAGTAGGTTTTTGCCTATCCCCTCCTCCCCCCTACCCCCTGTGTGATTTCCACTGAGTTTATACTTTCCTCTCTCAACATGTGTGCTCATCTGTTAGTTCCAATTTAATAGCAAGTACATGTGGAGTTTGTTTTTCCATTCTTTAGATACTTCACTTAGGATAATGGTCTCCAGTTCCATCCAAATTGTTGGAAAAGGCCTTGATTCATCCTTCCTCGTGGCTGAGTAGTATTCCATAGTGTGTCTGTGTGTGTGTGTGTGCACACGCGCGTGTATATACACCACATTTTGTTGATCTACTCATAACAAAAAGACTTTTCTATTCTAGACCTGATTACACCAGGATGAAATGTGGTGAAACAGGTATTTTTGAGCTAGGTCGATCTTTTTGCTAGCTCCTACTTTTTCTTACTTTATCTTTTCTATCTTGAGCATATCTTTTGAAATAAAATATATTTCTAATTCCAAGGGCCCAGTTGCTTATGGTCCCAAACAATTCTTCCAGAAAAGCTAGAATCACAGAACTGTAAAGACCCATAAGAGGCTTTAGAGAGTATCTAGTCTTAACACCTTCATTTTTCATGAGACATTATCCCAAATCCAAAGAGATAAAACCCAAGCTACTTCCTGGCATTAACGAAACTAGAGTCTGGGTCTCCTGACACCCCATGCCAGTCTCATTCACTTCACTGCAGTTTTAGTATTTAAACATTTGGAAGGATTCATGAGATGCCAAAATGTGTGCATGGAAGGACCTTTAGAGGATAAATCTTGTAAGTAGTATCGCATTTCTAGTTGTCAATGTGAAATTATATTAATGCCTTGAGGATAATTAATGGACTAAAGGAACGGGATGCCATTCTTCAAAAGAGAAAGGAGTAAGGGCATATCATTTATGAACTATCATAAACTTGTTAATCAACAAAATGTTTCGATACTCTTATGGTGAAAGTATCATTAAAATTGTTTTAAAGATGAAAAACTGATGCTTACAAAGTCAACTAATTTGTTTAATGACACATAGATTAGTTAAGTAGCTGAGAAAGGATTTGAACTCAGATCTATCTTACTCCAGAGCCTGGGCTCTCTCTACTACACAATCTTGCTTCCCAAGAGAAAATGATAGGGATTCACATGGTTTACAAAGACAGTGAACTTACTAGGGAGAGGAGGTCACCATGCAATAAAATTACCATTAGGGATCAAAAGGAATTTTATGAGATTCTAAAAGAATTAATTGTCATCTGTGTTTAGTTCAGAGTTTTTTAATCTTAAAGCTTATCTTTGTTATATTAAATATATACATATGTATCTATGTGTATATATGTTTTATGTATTATATAATTAGTTTTAGAGAATCAGAACTATTGCTTTAGGCACATAGACATTGAAATTAATTTAATTGGACTTATAATTGATAAACTAAAAAGATACCTAGCTTTTTGGTTTTATCCTATATGTAACAAATACAGAATCATAACTCTATCTTTTTCTTTAGAATCTTCCTTGGTAATGAGTTCCAGGGGAACCAACAAAATTACTTACAGTAAAACTTTGACTTTTTTGAAATTTCTTATACTTTAATTTAAAACCTATTTATCACAGCTTCAGCTTTTAGTATAATATCTTGTACAGTAATAACATCCAGTAAACGTATGTTGAATGAGGAAAATAATAATGTGATAACTCATTATTCATAATTTCTTTAATTTTATAACCAGTTAAAGTTTCCTTAGTGGTCTTTATCAGCATGCTGTTTATTAGAGCCTGAGATTACATTGTTCCTGTGCGTTTATTTTCTTCCTCCCTACATTGAATTATACTGCCCTTTGGAAGGACAGAGGGTGGAATATCGATTACTCTTGGCTTGATCTTTCTGCAGGTTCATTCTTTTGATATTTTGTATTGTAGTTATAATATTTTACTGGTTTCCTTCTCCTTTCATAACCTCTAACCTTGTGGTTTTTAAACTGGAGCTTGCATGAGAATCACACAGAAGGCTTCTTACATGTCTTTGATGGCCTGTTAAATGTTATTAGGTCATTAAATATGAAATGTCCAATTTTGACTCAAAAGTGTAGTTTATTTCTCATACAGGAAGCAGTACAATTAATGAAAGTTTGCACATAAATTATTTACACAGTTTTGCTATCTTAATGGCAGCTTGTTTATGCCAGCAGCAAAGAAATCTGGAGAATGACTGACAATGAAATCGTGAAAAGCGTTTTCCACAGCTTGTTGAGAATTGAATATTTTCCCTTGCAAGAAGCAGCCCAAAGTCTGGAAGAAGTGGTAGTCAGTTGGTGCAAAGTCTGGTGAATATGGTAGATGACGTAGGGTTTCCAAGTCCAGCCTCTGTAGTTTGAGCAGCATTGTTTGTACAACATGTGGTCGAGCGTTGTCTTGCAAGAAGATTGGCCTGTCTCTGTTGACCCATCTCTGTTTCTTAATCAATCGCAAGCATCCTAATCATTTCATCCAACTGGTTTCAGTAAACATCCACTATCATAGATTGACCAGGTTTCATGAAGGTGTAGTGGATAATACCAACGCTGGACCACCAAACAGATATTGTGAGCTTTTTTTAATGAATATCTGGTTTTGGACTGTGTTTTGGCACTTAATCTTTATCTAACCATTGTGCCGAACACTTGTGATTGTAAAAAAGAATCCATTTTTCATCACATGTAACAAAACGCCATAGAAACAGTTCACCTTCACGTTGCGATAGCAAAGAAAGGTAAGCTTCCAGACGTTGTCTCGTCTGATGCTCGTTTAATTCATGCAGAACCCATCTCTCCAGCTTCTTTACCTTACTGATTTGTTTCAAATGGTCCAATATTGTTGGAATAGTAACTTCAAACCTTGCTGCTGATTCATGCATAGGTTGAGATGGATTCGCTTCCACTACAGCTTTCAGCTCATCGTTATCTACCTTCTAGTCTCAGGTCACCCACATGGCTCATTTTCAAGATTAAAATCACCAGAACAGAACTTCTCAAACCATTGATACACTGTATGTTCATTAGCCACATCCTTCCCAAACACTTGGTTGCTATTTTGAGCTGTCTGCGTTGCATTGATTCCATGATGAAACTCGTATGAAAAAATAACACGAACTTTTGACTTATCTATGGTTTCACAAAAATTGCTCTCAAGAAAAACCCTGAAAGATAATCACAAGTCAAAATGTGCATTTGAAAGAATGAGGATATACCTTCACCATAAAAAAAAAAACCCTAAGAAGTTTCAAAGTGAAATGTCAGGAGATATCAACTGTCAAATTTAGTACTTAAGGAAATCAGACTTTTCATACTTGATAACCTAATATTTTTTTGCTTTTGGTCTCTTAACTATGTTGCATTTTGGGAGGGAATGACAAGGGGATCTGGGCTATGGAGAAGTGTTTCAGAAAGAAGCAGGAGCATATGCAAAGATCCAGAGTGAAGAGGAAGTAATGCTGAATTTGAGTAACTGAAACAAAGTTTCAATTAATATGCTAATATGGCTGGTATATAAAGAAAGCAAGAAGAGAAGAGGGGTAAAAGATGAGGTTTGTGCAGTACATGAGATCATGAAGTGCCTTTTAATCCCTGATAAGATTATATTTATGTATGTATTTATTTGTACAACTAATATGAGACTTGTATTTTAGGCTCTGGTTATAGTGTAGCTAGTCAGTCTGATTACAGTAGACACTTGGGAGATTGTTGGAATAATAAAGTTACTAGAAACAGTAGCTGGTTGTGGGGAATGAAGAAAAGTGGATGAGTACTAGAGAAAAATTAGGAGATAAAGTCATCAGGACTTACTGATTTGATTAAGGGTGAGACAGTTCATGAGGGAAAGAGAGAAATCAAAGTTAATACTTCAAATTCTGTTTTTGGCAACTTGGTAGAATGAAAAACATGCAAGTAGTATTGTTGGTTTTCTTTTTCAGTTTTTAATTGTTTATTGATAGCCTATAGAAATAGGCTTTGTTTATCAATTTTGTATTCTATACCCTTCCTGTACTCACTGATTAATTCTAGAAGCTTTTTGTAAATTTCATAGGATTTTCTACATAGATTATCATGAAAACATATGACAGAAATTTATATATGTAAATTACATTGATTTTTCAAATTTTAAACTAACCTTAAACTAAAATTTTTCAAATTTCACCCCAGGATATACAATTGTTATTCAAGGGGTTTGGATATTTTACAGTTTGGGGAAAAAAAACAAATCCTGTAAAATAATTTGAAGAGGTTTATTCCTGAGCCAAATATGATTGACCACATCCTAAAGCTACACAATCTCAAGAGGTCCTGAGAAAGTGCGCCAGAGGAAATTGAGTTACAGTTTGGTTTTGGGTTTTATACATTTTAGGGCGTCAGAAATTGCAGGTAAAATCATAAATCAATACATGGAAGGTATACGTTGGTTTTGCCTAAAAGGTGGGACATCTTGAAACTGAGGGCTTACAATGTTATAAGTAGAGCCAAAGATTGTTTAATTTGCAGTTGGTTAAAGGAGTAAAGCTTTATCTTAAAGCTGAGAGTTAGTAGAAAGGAATGTTTTAAGTTAAGGAAGTCTGCTAATTACATAGCAAGCCACAGTATACTAGCTCAAAGTGATCTGTTAAGCAGATCGATGGCCTGCAGGTGTGACTTAACTTTTGCAATGCATGGTCTTACGTCCCATTTATAATTTAGTATCTTATTGTCACAAAGAATCTGTTTTGTCAGACTTATGATCTCTATTTTAACATTAATGCTTGTCAGATGTTGTGTCTAAACTCCAAGAGGTAGGTACTGAGTATAATAAGGCATGTCTTACCTCCCTTTTCTGTCAGGTCTGGGAACTCAGTTTTAAGATTTTTCTAGGGTTTCCTTGGCCTGAAGGGGGTCCGTTCAGTTGATGGAGGGGCTTAGCATTTTATTTTTAGTTTACATAGTTGGTTGTGTATTAACTTTGTATTCTGAGACCTTGCTAAATATACATTACTTCTAGTAGTTCTTTTCATTGATTTCCTAGGATTTTCTGTGTCATTTGCCAGTAAGGACAGTTTTACTTCTTCATTTCCAGTCTTTATTCTTTTTGTCTTTCTCATTATTTTTTCGTTGATTACTGCACTGGCTGACACCACCAAGTCAATGATGGGTAGAAGTGATGGGAGCAGACTACCTTGTTTTGTTCCCTATCTTAGGGAAGAGTATTCAGTGTTTCACCGTCAAGTATGCTCTTAGCTGTAGGGTTTTGTCCCTAATCAATGTAATTGAGTCATAATTTACATAGAATAAAATTCAGCATCCATTCATAATGAAAACTCAACAAACTTGGAAAAGAAAGGAACCTTTTCACTATGATAAAGGACATCTACTAAATACTTACAAATGCATCAGGGAAGTGCAAAGTAAAACCACAATGAAGTGTCACTGCACTTCCTCTAGAATAGTTAAAAATTCTTTCAATAACCAAGTATTGGCAAGGACGTGGAACAACTGATAAGAATTGCTTGTAGGAATATTTAAAATGATATAATCATTTTGAAAAATGATTTGGCAGTTTCTTATAAAATTAAATGTACCCTTAATATATATCACTCAGCAATCCCACTTTCAGCTTTTTATCCAAGAAATGAAAATGTCACATAAAGCCTTCTATACAAATGATGTAGCTTTATTCATAATAGCCGAACATGAATTAACCTTATCATGTGTCAATAAGCAAAGGGATGAACAATAATTACTGTGTATTATACAGTGGAGCACTATGTGATTACATTTATATTAATATGCACATTTTGGAGCTAATGCTCTTTGCTGAGTCCTCTCAGGATTTCGTCCTCAATTTTCTGGGCATTCTGCCAAACCTGAACTCTGTCCTCTGACATCTCAAGTCAGTAAGGCTGTCCTCCTCCTCATGTAGGATTTGAGCTTGCCCTCAGACAAAAAAGGACAAACATATAAATTTCACCTTTTACAGTTTTTCTGCTTTTCAGGAGTAAACTTTACTTCTATTTCTGCCTACTTTTGGTTGCTTTCCAATGTCAAATAGTTCACACATGCACACATATAGAGAATGATGAATTGCCATTAGCAGACAAATTTTACGGATTTTTTAGAAGATTGAATGTTGACATTCAATATTGACATGATTGGTGGAAGAATCTAGCCAGAAGGCTAAGCTACTTAGCCTTCTCTTTTCTTTTCTAGTTGAACAGATACTGTTATCCCTAGAATAAAGCTGTTTGTGTGTTGGAGTGTGGTAAGGGGGAGAAGAGCTCATTTTTCCTTGGCAGTATAATTATATGCCTTGAAAGTTCAAACGAATCATTTGAAAACTAGTAAGACTTAAAGCTCAAAAAATACATATTCAGTACCTTTTTATATACAATTTAGGAGACATAATTTGACAAAATAGCAAATTAAGGATTTTTTAAAAACCCTTAAATCCATTAAATATCTAGAAATAAACTTAAGCAGGAGTGTCAAGAGCTATATGAAGAAAATATAAAACTTTACAGGAAAAGGCCAGGCATGGTGGTTCACGCCTGTACTCATAGCACTCTGGGAGGCCGAGGTGGGAGGAGTGCTTGAGCTTAGCAGTTCAAGACTAGCCTAAAGCAAGAGTGAGACCCTGTCTCTACCAAAAAGAAAGGAAAAAAAAAATCTCAGCCGGGCATTGCGGTGGGCAGCAGTAGTCCCAGCAACCCGGGACTAGCCTAAAGCAAGAGTGAGACCCTGTCTCTACCAAAAAGAAAGAAAAAAAAAAATCCCAGCGGGGCATTGCGGTGGGCACCAGAAGTCCCAGCAACCCTGGAGGCTGAGGCAGAAGGATCGCTTAGAGCCCAGGAGTCAGAGGTTGCAGTGAGCTACAATGATGGCACTGCACTCTACCCAGAGTGACAGAGTGAGACTCTGTCTCAGCAAAAACAAACAAGGCAACTGAACACCCCTTCTCACAGCCCTCCACCCCTAAAAAAAAAAAATTAAAAAATATAAAAAAACTTTATAGGAAGAGAAATCATGAATAAATGGACATATACCATACTAATGATAAGGAACAATCAGTGTTGTAAAGATCTCGGTACTACTTCCAATTTTGTTGGTAAATTCAATGCAGTTACTAGTTCAGAATCTGAACTGAATTTTTTGCGGGGAGTGAGTGGATTTGACAATATGATCTTCAATGTCATTTAGAAGAGAATCTGTATAAACATAGATATGTAAAATATAGATTAAAAAAACAGCAGATGTAAAAATGTTATATGATGATAGAGTATTTAAAATAATGTGTTATTAGTATGGACATAAGCCAAGAAACAGCCCAAGAATAGATTTTTAGCTATATGAAAACATAATTTATTATAATGGTGGCATTCAAATCAGGAAAGGTGTTAGAACACTTAGTTGAAGCTGGGAAAAAATATATTTAGATTCCTAATTGATACATGTACAAAAATAAATTCCAGTGTAAATTTAAATGTGAAACAATAGTATTAAAATGTTAGATAAAAATATGAAAATTTTAAAAAATATTTGCTTGTTATGATTGTTCAAGGCAACAGTAGTCCCTGTATTTATAAAGGAAATGCTGCTAGATTTCACTATATAACATTTAGAATATACAATGAGAAATACTTTAAAGAAAACTAAAAGATACAAGCTACTAACTGGAGGGAAATACTTATGACATATATAACAAATTATTAAAATCTAGAATATGGAAAAGAGCTTCTACAAATAACCCAATAGAAAAATGGGAGATAGCGTGAACAGAAGAGTATTAAGGACAAACATACAAGAGGATATTCAGCCTTAATAGTAAATCAGAAATATGTGAAATAAAATTACAGTGAGATAGCACTGTTTGCATACTAGATTAGCAAAAATGTAAAGATTCCCAATACCTATTTCTGGCAAAGTCTGAGGGAAAAGTGCATTTCCAGTACAACTGATGAGAGTTAAAGTGAAAAAGTCTTTTTGGAAGGCAGATGGCAGCATATATCAAAATTTAAAATTTACTGTATGGGAGAATTTCTCTTGCAGCATTATTTGTAATAGGAAATAGTAATGGAAAAAACTGAAACACTCCTAAGAGAATAGTTGAATCAAATATGGGACATCTGTGGGTGTGGTGGTGCCTATAATCGCAGCTACTGGAAAGGCTGAAGCAGGAAGAAGGACTGCTTGAGCCAGGGACTTCTGGGCTATAGTGTGCTATGCCAATTGTGTGTCTGCACTAAGTTCACCGTAAGTATGGTGCCCTCCTGGGAGTGGAGGACCACCAGCTTGCCTAAGGAGGGGTGAACTGGCCCAGATCTCAAATGAAGCAGGTCAAAACTCCTGTGCTGATCATTAGTGGGATTGTGTCTGTGAATAGCCACTGTACTATAGCCTGGGCAACCAAAAAAAAAAGAAGAAAAAAAAAAATATATATATATAAACACACACACATATGGGACACCTACTCATAAACTAACCACGCATCTATTAAGTAGGTTGAAATATTTGTGTGGATATGGGAAGACTCCAGAACATATTGTTAAGTAAATA
>NW_012146856.1:3256046-3269123 GCF_000956105.1 Propithecus coquereli
AAAAAAATGCTGACACCTCATGCCTAGAAATTCATGATTAGTTGGTCTATTCAGACCTTAGTAGTATTATTTTTATTTTTAATTATTATCCCTTTACTTTTAGGCTATGTATGTCTTTACAGGTAAAGTACATTTCTTGTAGGCAGCATATGGTTGGATCGTGGTATTTGTCCATACAGCTAGTCTGTATCTTTTAAGTGGATAATTTAATCCATTTACATTTAGAGTTATTATTGATATGTGAGGTTTTGTTCCCATTATATGTATTGTTTTTTGTTTGTTTGTTTTTGGGGACATAGTGCAGTGGCATTATCATAACTCACTGCAACCTCAAACTCCTGGGCTCAAGCGATCCTCCTGCCTCAGCCTCCCAAGTATTATAGTTGGGACTATAGGTGCGTGCCACCATGCCTGGATAATTTATTCTGTTTTTAGTAGAGATGGGGTCTCTCACTCTTGCTCGGGCTGGTCTTGAACTCTTGAGTTCAAGTGATCCTCCCACCTCGGCCTTCCAGAGTGCTAGGATTATAGGCTTGAGCCACCTCGCCCAGCCCCTGGTATATTGTGAATTGTTTCCTGATTGTTTGGTATATTCTTTGTTCCTTTCTTTTTCTCTTAATTTGTCCTTGTGGTTTGGTGGTTTTCTGTAGTGGTATGATTCAAGTCCTTTCTCTTCACCACTTCTGTGTTTGCTTTATCAGTGAGTTTTATACTTTCTTTCACATGTTTTCATGATGGATATTGTTGTCCTTAGCTTCCAGGAGAACTTCCTTGAGCATTTCTTGTAGGCCTATCTAGTGGCCATGAATTATCTCTGCTTTTGCTTACGGGGAAGGACTTTATTTCTCCTTCATTTACGAAGGATAATTTTCCTAGATAGAGTATGTAGGCAGCTGTTTTTTTCTTTCAGTATTTTGAATATATCATCCTATTCTCTTCAGGCCTATAAGGTTTCTGCTGAGAAATTCACGGTTAGTCTTACGGGGTTTCCTTTGTAGGGGACTAGATACTTTTCTCTTGCTATTTTTAGAATTTTTTTTGTCTTCGACTTTAGAAGTTTGATTCCAATTTGCTGTGGAAAAGACCTTTTTGTATTGTATTAGTTTGTGGATCTCAGGACCTCCTGTGTCTAGATACCTAAATCTCTGCCAAACTGGGGAAGTTTTCGTCTATTATTTCATTAAATAGGCTTTCTAACCTTTTCTTCCACCCTCTTTGCCTTCTGAGACCCTGACAGTTTGAACATTTGGTTGCTTTGTGGTGTCCCATATATCACAAAGGCTTTGCTCATTTAAAAAAAAAAAAATTTTTTTTTTTTTTTGAGACAGAGTCTCACTCTGTCACCCTGGCTAGAGTGCAGTGGTGTCATCGTAGCTCACTGTAACCTCAAATTCCTGCGCTTAAGCGAACCTCCTGCCTCAGCCTCCTCAGTAGCTGAGGACTGTAGGCGGGCCACCACGCCCAGCTGTTTTCTATTTTTTGAGGAGGTGGGTCTTGCTCTCGCTCAGGCTGGTCTCCAATTCCTGACCTTAAATGATCCTCCCGCGTTGGCCTCCCAGAGTGCTAGGATTACAGGCATGAACCACTGCTCTGGAATGCCCAGAAACATTTTTTTAAAAATTTTTATCTGGATTATTTCTTAAGACCTGTCTTCAAGTTCTGAGATTCTTTCTTTTGCTTGATCTAGTCTACTGTTGAAGCTTTTGAATGTATTTTTTATTTTATTCAGTGAATTCTTAAGTTTCAGAATTTGGTAACTTTTTTATATCTATCTATTAATCTCTCTTCGGTAAATTTCTCATTCATATCTTGAATTTTTTTTTAATTTCTTTGTATTGTTTTCCAGAATTCTATTATATCTCACTGAGCTTCTTTAGAATAAGTAATTTGATTTCTTTTTCTGGGATTTCATAAATTTTTTTTGATTGAGATCTGTTGCATGAAGATTATTGTGTTCTTTTGGAGGTATCATATTATTTCTTTGCTTTTTCATGTTTTCTGTGTCCTTACGTTGATATCCATACATCTGGCATGAATAGTTCTTTCTTCCAGTTTTCTGAATTTGCTTTTATAGGGAAGAATTTTTCCTGAAGATGTATCTTTAGTATTGGCTGGGCAGGGCACTTTGGCTTTGATTCTGGATGTGTGCAGTAGTATACTCTGTGTGATTTCTTTGGGTATAAACAGTGTCAGCAGTGTCTGTGATTTCCTCCATGGCTTAGGGTGCAATATTAGTGAAGGTTGTGGTGACATTTTCCTGGGAATGGGAACACCAGGTAGGCTAGTCTTCAGGCCCCAGTGGTGGCAGCAGTGGGCTGAGTTTGGCCTGTGCTTGAGCCCCCCAGGGCAGTATACACTAGCACCAGTGTTAGAGGGTTTAGATGGAATGATTCTTAGGCCTCCAGGTGGTGTACTCAGATGCTGGTAGTGGCAGTGGTGGGCCAGGTGTGTGGCCAGGTTCTTGGGTGCCTGGGCAGCTGATATGGCATAGGCAATGGCATTAGCAATGGCAGAAAGACCCTGTGGGTCCTGAGCAGTTCACTCTGGTTTTAGCAGTGGCTGCAATGGGCTGGGTGGGCCAGTCTCCAGGCCTGCAGGTGACATGTACAGATAGGTGCCAGCTGAGGTGATAGTGGGCATGTAGATAGGCCCAACCTCAGGCACCCAGGAGTAGTTTTCAGGTACCAACAGTGATGGGTGGGGCTAGGCAATCCTCTCGCCCCCAGACCATGTGGTTCGTCCCATGGGGGAGGGAGGAGGCAAAGCTTGGATGAGTGGGCTTGTCCTCAGTCCATCTTCCTGCTGACACGTGGGAAACATGCACACTATTCGAGCCTCAGCCCTTGGGTCAACAATCTACATTTCTCTTGTGCTTTAGTCCCAGGGCTACTGGGCTCTAGAAGAGTGCACAGTGTGTTGGGGACAGGGCTCTAAAATGGCACCTCACTATAGCTGGTTAGGTCTCAGGGAGTGTGTGGGTCCCAGTGCAAACTACCTCCCAGGTGCAGTGCTGTCACACAATCTCCTGGCAGCTCCCTGTGTTAGTTTCAGGGCCTGCAAGGGTCAAGGGGCTCTCTCATGGTTAGGATTGCAGGAGTCATTGGTGGGATGTCAGCCACTAAAGGTCTCTTATGTACCCTTTTCTCATATCGTGGAGTCTCTCTTGGCTCCCAGCTGATCCCAGCCAAGCAGGCTGCCTCGCTTCCTTCTCCTTCCTTGCTTTATGTGTTTCCTGTCACTTTTCTTTTGAATTCCAGTGTTCTCTCTTGGATGATCAATTCGAAGTTTAATTATCTATGCACTATTTTGGTTCTTCTTCATGGAGAAAGCAAGGACGAAATGCCTCTAGTCAGCCATCTTGAAGCTCCTTCACTCAACCTTCATATTTTTCAAGACTCAGAGTATACAAGTCACTTTCTCTCTAAAGCCTTTCCTAACACTACCATCTGGGTACAATTTACCTCTTCTCTTGTATTCCTGTAGCACTGGTAGTACTTTCTTGAGCTGACATGTTTCCTGACTTATAAATTCTTAGGACTAGGGACTATGCCAATGCCTGACACAGTGCCTCATATACAGTAGGCTTCAAATAATGAATGAATTTAGGAAAAAATATACATCTTAAACTTGACACCATGAAAAAAGAGTGTAAGCTACCCATTCTCCAAAGGGATAATAATTCAAGTGAAGAAAGATAAATATATAGCTAAGTATTTTGCAGATCAATTTTCTTTAAAAATAAGGCTGTGTGCAGTAGGAACCCTGAATAGTTTGGGATTAAATTACTTTAAGCTTACTTTAAAATTTTCTTTAAAAAAAAATTACGCCAGTATTTCAGCAGTTTGTTCACCATTTGGTATTCCATTATCATTGCTGGTATTTGTTCTTTAGTTTTGTGCATATAGGTCTTAAGTATATTTGTTTTATATTCTCTCCTTCCCTCTTCCTGTCCCTTTCTTTCTCCCTCGCAACCTCTCTCCCTCCCTCTTCACTCTCTATGTGTGTATAAAGTTTGATCTTTTCCAAAATAGTTTGCTTCAATTAAATAATTAAAATTAATCAAAAATAATAATTTAAAAACTTTTAGTATGAATTTAAAACAATTTGATAAGGAATAGGTCAGATATTATCAGAACATCATTAGTAAAGAGAAAGAATATTATTTGGTAATTTATTTTTCATAGCATAAGTGGATTATTTGGGGCTTTGGTAAATTCAAAACAATCTTTTATAACCTGCAAACTTTTAAAAATTCACAACTGGTAAGATTGCCAGATTTCCTTTCTTCTCAGTTTTTCACCTTGTTAGGACAGAGAAAAAATATTTCGTACAATATGCACACTTGGAACAGTGACCTTGAACCACAAGCAATAAGAAACCTCTTTAGCTTTCTCTGGTTATTGCATTATATAGTATGCTCTTTACCACAAGAAATTTTTCACACACACACACACACACATATAAAATCATAAGAGATAAAATTACCTTTGGTCTTGATTCATCTTCTATATCATATCTGGCTTATTTCATCTGAGAAATTGAAAGGTGTGCTCATTTGCTATTTTAGTGCATTGATGAATTTTAAGAAAGACCTATTTCTTTGATATCTATATTCTTTGGTGTTATGGTGTATTAGGAAGTTTTGTGTGTAACATTTTTGAGACTTTCCCAAAAAATCATCTATTTCAATGTTTGCTTCCTTATAAAGGTTGACTCATAATAATACCTCTTACTCTCATAAAGTCCATTTTCTTTTCCTTTTCGCTTTGTTTCCCTTATGATGAAGTCTTCAAACAAGTATAAAGTATTCTTTGTTATTTATAACTCTGCCACCACCAAACTTTATTTTGAAACTCAAACATACAGAAAAGTATAGAAAATATAAAAAGCAAAACAAACTTAGCTTAAGAAATAAAACATTGCAAGAAAAATGGTGGACTAGGAAGCTCTAGGCCCTTGTTTCCTCATGGAAACTTCAAATAAACAACTATAGATTGACTAAAGTTAACTTTATAGTTTTGGAAATCAGTCAAAGATCTATAGCAACTAAGCAAGTGCTCAATAAGGAAAAAGCCATATCCCAAATGGTAGGAAATTTTGTGTGGTATTTTACTGTCACTTGCCCATCCCTTCCCCAGCATGGTGGTTAGGAGGAAGTGGCCTAATTCTTGGTTCCCTCTCTTGGGATGAAGGAAGCAGAGAGGAACTTGTTTGCAGTGATCTGGCCATTCTGTTGGTTGTCCAAGGGACTTTCAGTCTCATATGACTTGAAGCTCTAACAGGTAGTAGCACCAGAGTTTGGGTTTTAGACTAGAGGCCACAGAAAGCAGTGGCAGATGTCCCAGTATGTGAAACTGGAGGAGGACTGCAGATTCATTCACCCTGTGAGGCAAGAGACTACAGGTAGAGGAATATAAAATATAACATCTAAGGCCTCAAGAAAAAGCTAGTGAGCCTCTTTAGAAAATTAAGAAATTTAAAAGCAGCCTGAGGAAATAGTGGGTAAGAAAGCACGTACACAGGCCCAGACAGGATGAATGCCTAGAGAAGACTTGAAGGCTACATGCTTACTGGCTGATCTCAAGGTTCAGGGGCTTGCTAATTACTGAAGGTCTTCCACATAGGTCTGCAAAGACTATAAGAGGTGGCTCTTTTTTTCAGATGCCCAATTTTCAACACAGTGGCACAAGGCATACAAGGAACAAGAAATAATGGCCCACTGAGAGGAACAAAAATAAATCTCCAGAAACAACCCCTGTAGAAACACATGCATTAAATCTAGACAAAGACTTTAAACAGCTAACTTAAATATGCTCAAAGATGTAAAGGAAAACACAGAAAAGTAAAGGAAGTCAGGAAAATGGTATATTGAATAAAAGAGAATTTCAACAAAGAGGTATTATTTTTAAAAAAAGAACCAAACAAATTCTGAAGCTGAAAATCAATACCTGAAGTGAAAAATTCACTAGAGGGTTTAACCAGCAGACTCAAAAAAGCAGAAGAAAGAATCAGAGAACTTGAAGACAGGTCATTTGAAATTTTCAAATCTTAAGGAGTAAATAGAAAAAAGAATGATAAAAGTAAGCAGAGCCTAAGGGACTTACAGGACATCATAAAGCAGACCAATATATGCATTATGTTGCTTCCAGATGAGGAAGAGAAGAAAGGGGCAGATACATTATTTAAAGAAATAATGGCCAAAAACTTTCCAATTTGTAGAAAGCTGTGCATATACAAATACAAAGAAGCTCACTGAACTTTGAGTAAGATAATCAGTGAATTTCTTAGTACAACCTTGAAGGCCACAAGGCAGTGGGATGATATATTTAAAATGCTGAAAGAAAAAACTGACAATGAAGAATTCTATATTCAACAAAACTGACCTTCAAAAATGAGGGAAAAATTGTGACATTCGCAGACAAAACCTGAGGGATTTAATTATTAAGTTATTAAGTATGGACTATCTGATTTCCTTAAGTTTGACAATTGATATCTCTGACATTTCACTTTGACACTTCTTGGGGATTTTTTTTTATTGTGAAGGTACATTGTCATTCTTTCAAATGTACGTTTTGACTTGTGATTATCTTTCAGTTTTGGTTTTTTTTTTTTTGAGAGCAGTTTTTGTGAAACCGTGGATAAGTCAAAAATTCATTTTTTAATATGAGTTTCATCGTGGAACCAATGCAGTGCAGACAGCTCGAAATATCAACCAATTGTTTGGGAAGGATGTGGCTAATGAACATACAGTGTATCAGTGGTTTGAGAAGTTATGTTTTGGTGATTTTAATCTTGAAAATGAGAGGGATATCAAACTGTGTCACTACAGAAAAGTCAACTAAACACAAATGAAGGCCGGGCTCGGTGGCTCAAGCCTGTAATCCTAGCACTTTGGGAGGCTTAGGCGGGAGGCTCCTTTGAGCTCAGGAGTTCGAGACCAGCCTGAGCAAGAGCGAGACCCCATCTCTACCTAAAAATAGAAAGAAATTAGCTGGGCAACTAAAAATATATAGAAAAAATGAGCCGGGCATGGTGGCGCATGCCTATAGTCCCAGCTACTTGGGAGGCTGAGGCAAAAGAATTGCTTGAGCCCAGGAGTCTGAGGTTGCTGTGAGCTAGGCTGACGCCACGGCACTCTGGCCCCGGCAACAGAGTGAGACGCTGTCTCAAAAAAAAAAAGAAAAAATACAAATGAAGGCAGTAATAGAGGAAATGAGGGACAAAAAAAGCTGTGACAAATAGAAAACAAATAACAAAATCCAAAAGTATGTGCTTCCCCATCAGTCTTCTAAATTCAAATAGATTAAATTTCCCAATCAAAAGACATAGATAAACAGAAAGGGGGAAAAGAAAAAGAAAAAAAAAAAGATCTAACTATATGCTATCAACAAGACTCACTTTATGGATCTAAGGTTGACACTGGTTTTTTTAGCATGCACCTCCTATAAGCCCTGTGCAGCAACAGCCTCCTTTCCCCAGTAAACAGAGGAAAGATTGTCTTTGCCATCCAGTTTCAAGAAGCTATCTTACTTTTGGTTACTTGACTGTCTGAATTTCTTGTTTTATTTATTTTTGTGTGGTGTGTCTATAATTATTTTACGATTGCTTCAAATGCAAGCTTACAGACCTATCTTGAAATCCTGTATTTATGTTCTTTAACAATATTTAAGCATCCTATTTAGAAAAGCAGATATACATGTGTCTGTAGCAATATAGCAAACTGAGTGCACATTACTAAACGTATATTAAAGATTTACTACATACTAAATATTTTATTATCAAATTTAGAATCAACGCTACTATGAGTTAGATACTATAATCCTCATTTTATAGATGAGAAGATCAAGATACTGAGAAATGAAATAATTTGCCCAAGCTCTCAAAACAACAGAATGATAGAGTGGTTCCAGGGTGTGCCAAATTCAGTAATGAACAGGGAGGGAACCTGTTGAGATTGACCAGGGGAATGGTTGGGAGGAGATGTACTGCTATAGAAGCAGCAGTTGGGTCAACCCAAATCCTACTTATGGGCCATGTGGAAGTGATTAGCAATGTCTATCACTAAGTGTGAATACTTGTATTTGGAGAGGTAATCCAGTGCCCTTAGTTGGCTGGTGACACCCAGTGGAATGAGGGAAAACACCTTTGCCCAAGAGACTAGCTGTTTTAATGTCTGGCAGCACAGTCTATCCCTAACCAACTATTGGAGTTGACCTATGTAGATTAGCTCTTCTCCACAAGTAGGCAGACACATGAAGTATTCAAAAAGAATCTTATAGAGAATCTTAAGAATCTTAATTCCCTATAAGAATTTCATGTAAAAATAAACATTCAACAAAATACCAACATTTGAAGAAAGTCAGCGCTATGAAAGAGATGCACTTAAGTGAGCAAAACAAAGATTTCATATAGGAGAGCAGTCTGTAAAGATGGCAAAAATAGTGCCAGTCTTGGGGATGATAAAATGAAGTAAATTTTTTCATGTAAATTGCATAAAACAGTGCTTGGAACATAGTAAGCACTCAATAAATGTTAATGCTAACAAACATAAGAAAAAGAGTATAATTTACCTTGGCACAATTAGAGAGAATGTGGCATCCACGCAAAGAAAACAGTGAAAGATTTCAGAAATTAAAAATAATAATCATCTGAATAATAAAACTCACTAGTTGTGATAAATACAGTAGATATCGTGAAAGAATTTTTTCAACATCAATGGATGCAGCAAATAAAAATAATACAAGTATATAGAATATTTTAGTAACACAGCTTTCAAGTTTAATCAATTGCATAATCTATATTTTCTTTTTAAATACCCATGAAACTTTTCTAGAAATTAAGCATATACTCAATTGTAGAAATTTCATTACTACATTTTGGCAGATAAAAAAATTAACTTGCTAATATGAAACAGTGTGTGGAATAATCTAATTTCCTTAGATTCTTCCAAGGAAAAAGAATGAGAAATTGGCTTTTGAGAAGATTAAAAACAGAGCTCCATGCCTAAATAGAAACTCCTTCACAAATTGATAGTCGATAATGATATACCATTCCTTTTTAGCTATCAGTATTATCTGGATATTACTAGTTTCTAGTGAAACATTATGGCATTTAAAATTCATATATATTGTATTTCTGACAGTTAAGAAACTTTTCCCAGATATAGCACAATAATCCAATTGATATAGCAGTTCTTGGAACAGAAAGCATAGCCTGTGACTAAATATAGGTAGTGATCTCAGTGCCCATTTATATAAGAACAAAGTTGAGGGTTTATAATACTTATTTTCAATATATAACAAAAGTTACTGTAAGCAATTCTCCTACATTATATTCTCAAGGGGCTTCAAAACATTATGTCTACACACAAAAATTTGTACTCAGGTGTTCATGGCAACATTATTCATAATAGCTAAAAAGTGGAAACAACTCAAATGTCCATGAAATGATTAGATAAACCAAATGTGGTATATATATGTGCAGTGGAATATTATTCAACAATAAAAAAAGAGTGGCATATGGCACTCTCACTAGGATGGCTGTAATTTTAAAAAGCTAATATTGATGAGGGTTTAAAGAAATTGCAAACAACCTTTATACATTGATGGTAAGGATATAAAAAGGTGCAGCTACTGTGGAAATAATTTGGAAATTTCTCAAAAGGAGTTACCATATGAACCAGCAATATCACTCCTAGACATATACCCAAGAAAATCAAAAATGTATGTTCACACATCAGCTGGTACACAAATGTTTATAATGTTATTATTCATTTAGCCAAAGGGTAGAAACAACCCATATGTAAGCCATAAAAAGGAATGAAGTACTGTTACATGCTATAAAATGGATCAACCTTGAAAATATTATATTAAACGAAAGTAGACAAACACAAAAGGCTACCTATTGTATGATTCCATTCTTATGAAATGTCCAAATTGGCAAATCCGTAGAGATGGAAAGTAGGTTAGTGTTTGTCAGGAGCTATGGGGAGGGGCACATTGGGACTGACTGCTATTAGGTACAGGGTTTCTTTTGAGAGTAATGGAAATATTCTGGAATTAGATGGAGGTGATATTTGCACAACATAGGGAATATACTAAAGTACAATGAACTGTACACTTTAAAATGGTGGATTTTGTGGTACGTGAAATATATCTCACTAAAAATCCTATATAAAAAATGGTGGTTCTATTGGCATAAACATTTTATATTTTGATAAATATTGCCAAGTTGTCCTCCATTGAGATGGTACAATTTATTAATGTAATTTCAGAAGCTATGTGTGAGAGTGCCTATTTTTCTCACATGTATGTCATCAAAACTTTTAGTCTTTGCCAATATTTCTGTTGAAAAATAATAACCTAATGTAGATTACATTTGTATTTCCTAATTGTGATCAAGATTGATCACATACTTAAATGTCATTTTTATTTTTTTGTGAACTTCTGTTCTTATCCATTGCCTGTTTTTCTATTAGTGTTGATCTTTTCCTTACTGATCTGTAGAACTTATTTACATGTTATCTTTTTTCCTAGTATTTCAACTTAATGACAGATTTTTACCATGAATGCTGTCTTTTCTGTCCAGTATTGATGCAGCGTTGCCCCATCTTCATGATTTAAACCATGAACCAAGGTCCTGTCTCACTGACATCATAGATGAGGGCTATTAAGTTTCTCAGTGCTTATTATATTCCTTCTAAGCTATGTCCATTAACCAGATCTATCTGTATATGGAAATGTATTTGTATTTCTTATATCAGAATATTTTGAAGGAGAACTGAATGAGGAAGGCAAGCTTTGGATAGATTAATTGATCCTAAATTTTGGTTTTTAGACAGTCATTAAATTGAATATAATTTATGAGTTTTCCTAGAAAATATGAAGAACAGAATCACCGGAGTAGTAGATAGATGGGTGGAAAGATGGATTAATGGGTGGATAGATAAGGAAAACAAATGTATTAAATGGGGCTGAAAACCTTACCACCAACTGTTGAGTCATTCAGTAGGTTTAGTCCTTCAATAAATATTTTTAATACATAGTATATGCCAATGTATTAAATGGGGCTGAAAACCTTACCACCAACTGTTGAGTCATTCAGTAGGTTTAGTCCTTCAATAAATATTTTTAATACATAGTATATGCCAATGTATTAAATGGGGCTGAAAACCTTACCACCAACTGTTGAGTCATTCAGTAGGTTTAGTCCTTCAATAAATATTTTTAATACATAGTATATGCCAATGTATTAAATGGGGCTGAAAACCTTACCACCAACTGTTGAGTCATTCAGTAGGTTTAGTCCTTCAATAAATATTTTTAATATATAGTATATGCCAAGCCCTGTGCTTAGGTGCTGACGATCTAGTGTTGACTGAAACGGATTTTATTCCTGACCTCATGGAATGTATAATCCAATGAAGGAAACAAGCAATAAAAAGGTAAAACACTATAATTCCAGCACTTTAGGAGGCCGAGGGAGGATTGCTTGAGGCCATGAATTCAAAACTAGCCTGGGCAACATAGTGAAATCTTGTCTCTACAAAAACATAAGAAAAATTAGCCATACATGGTAGCATACACCTGTAGTCTTAGCTAATTGGGAGGCTGAGACAGGAGGATGACTTGAGGCTAGGAGGTCAAGTTTGCAGTGACCTATGATTGGGCCACTGCACTCCAGCCTGGGTGACAGAATGAGACCCTGTCTTTAAAAAAATAATTTTTTTTAAATAAATGAATGAAAAGTTAAAACAAACATAATTTAGATAATGTTATAAAGGAATTTAATGTTACTTGTTTATAAAAAATAACTGACTAAATGGGAGCTGTGTGACATACTTTTGGTAGGATGGTCAATGAAGCCTTTGTGAGGAGGTAGTATTTAAGCTTAGACTTACAGGTAATACTAAGAGAGCCATAGGAAAACTAGAGAAGGACATCCTGTGGAAGGGAAGCTTGAAACTGAGGGCTTTGAGATGACATCTTTGAGAAACTGAAGTGAGGCTATTAAGAAACAGAAAGGAACCCATGATGGCTGGGACTTAATAAGTGGTGGTGGACTCAGAAGAAATGAAGAGACTATTCAAGCCATAGTAAGGACTTTGGACCTTGCAGGAAAATTATCAAGAGCTGTTAAGCAAAGGAGTGACATAATCTGGTTTATGTTTTAAAGACTACTCTAGCTACTGTATGGAGGATGAAGAGGG
The DNA here is from genome assembly GCF_000956105.1 of Propithecus coquereli. Lineage (NCBI taxonomy): Eukaryota > Metazoa > Chordata > Mammalia > Primates > Indriidae > Propithecus > Propithecus coquereli. The sequence continues at coordinate 3,268,255 of NW_012146856.1, forward strand.
AGATGATGAGGGGAAAAAACAAAAACAAAACTGGGAGAGCAGTGGCCATAGCCTAGACCAGAGAGATAAAGATGATAAATTGATAAATTCTAGGTACAGTTTAAAAATGGAATCAGCTAGATTTAATGTGTTGGATGTTATAGATCATAGAGAGGAAAGGTTCATTGATTATTTTCAGCCATTTGTTATTAAAATCTATGTCCTCTGCATGAATTCAAATGTGGGCAGTAGAAATTAGGTTTATAAATAGTGATACATAAGCTTACATTTATGTAGTGCTTTGAAAATACTACCACATCTAGTACCTCATTTTGAGTTCTTTAATTTTTTTAATTGAAACATGTTGGCACTTGAAATTTTTCTGAATTCTGTTACAATTTTACAGAAGTAGAGCTTAACTGGCATTCAGATGTATTGAGACAGCTTAAAATCCTGACATAACAAATAGCATTCATTCTCAAATCTAAACATTATCTCATACAAAATTGGTGGGGTTTTTTGTGGGGGGAAGGGTGCTTCATTTTATGTTTAAAGGAATAGAGTAGAAGTTACAAAATATCTCCTTAAGAGTAGATTTTAAAGTTCTATAGTTAAGTTTTGTCTGAATGAAAGTATAAAGCCCAGCATTTCTTTTTTATGAAAGGTGGAAAGAATTTTAAAAATTTGCTAGACTGCCATAAACTGTAGTTAAATTAATGGAAATCATTTCAAATTGCTGTAGTAATTAAGCATCTTCACTTTGAAAGGGAGGTTTTACACAATGTATAATTTGATGGGAAATTCAAATCAAAATCTTTAAGTTCCATAAATACATTCAGTAATTTCTAACATAATTTTATTATATTTGATATGAAAAATGTCTATAATTT
>NW_012146856.1:3269928-3276347 GCF_000956105.1 Propithecus coquereli
CTAGCCCAGGCAACACAGTGAGACCTGTCTCAAAAAAAAAAAAAAAAAATTTCTACTTGTCAACAATGGTTAACTACTGCTGTAATTAATTGAGGTAATAAGATGCTGCTGAAATGGAATCCAAGGGATGGTGCATAGTGAGAATTTTTTTTTTCATGTAAGAACATATTCTGTGTATATATTTTCATTGAGAACCTGGAACTTAGGAAATTTAAAACCGTCATGAGCAAGAATAATTGTCAGGTACCTTTTTTTCCTATGTGTTTTTAATCTTTGATTCTAGGGAAAATATAATGGACTTTATAAAGGATGTTATGGGGAGTGCACTAGCATGTGGAGGCCTTTACATGCCCATTTTATGTCTGAGCTTATGTTAACTATCTCATTTTTTGTTGTCACTTCTACTTGACAAAGTACACGTAAGAATGATCCAGATGAGCATTTTGATAGTATTCTTGAATGTAAGGTGAAATGTTGAAGGTAGAAATAGAAATACTGACAGTGTGGTAACTGTCACTGTTAAAATAACCTGAATGAAAACCTTGTGCATTACTTGAAAGACAGAATTAGTAAGTAGGTTTTTTTTTTTTTTTCCAAAGACAGAGTAAAAATTAGCATATTATGCCTTCTGTAAAATTCTCTAAGTATATAGGTCAGTGACTATACTTGGAATTACTTAAAAGATACATATCAGATTAAAAATCCATACCTAAAACTACCTATGGACAGGATGTTAGATTTCAACATATTGATTATCCTTTAGGATACTGTGTTGGCATGAAGAAACAAAAGGGCAAATTAAAGATACTTAATTAGCTGCAGCTGCCAGTTCTTAGGTGTTTGTAAAGTAGGGTTTTTAATAGTAGACCAAGTAAGATAAATTAGATTGAAATTCTGAGAGCCTTTTCTGTGTGTTTATGGAAGGAGTGCAGGTATTACTTTTTTTTTTTTTTATAATGTAAGAACACAGAAATATAGGCTCCGGATTAGGCAGTCCTAATGTTTGCAACTAAAAGTAGAATTGAGCTAATTTATGTTGAAAAGCAAAGTTATGTTATATGAATACCTTTTAGTTTAATAGTATAGCCCTTAATTAGTCACGTTTTGCTGTTGTTGTTGTTGTTGTTGTTATTAAATAATTAAAATAACAAGGGCCGGGCTGGGTGGCTCTGGCCTGTAATCCTAGCACTCTGGGAGGTTGAGGCAGGAGGATCACTTAAGGTCAAGAGTTTGAGATTACTGTGAGCTAGGCTGATGCCACAGCACTCTAGCCTGGGCAACAGAACAAGACTCTATCTAAAAAGAAAAAAAAATGAAATAAAATAAAAACAAGATCTTTTATCTTAATAAATAATTCTCAGTATAATAAAACTTTCCTTAATTTTACATGAACTTCAAGGAAAGTACAATGAATTAATGAAAATCGCAGATTATAAAACAATATTAAATGCATTTTATTATTTCCTCGTACATAGGATAACTTGAAATCAAGTAATAAAATATTCCATAATATATGTTTTATGTAATCGTATTTTAGAATGTATAATAAATATTTATAACTAAAATTCCAATAATTTAAAGTTGGATTTCTAAAATGTTTATGAAAAGTTAATGTAAACAATTAAAATATTGTCAAATTATAGCCATGTTCATAATTTACTTCACTCATAAAACTGTCTTTGAATTTCTGAATGGAATTTGAATGTGTTGATTCTTTTATTAATATAGCCTGTATTGAAAACATAATCAGGGAATAAATGTGTCTCACTGATAATTAAGTCAAAATAATTCCTGAAGTAGAAGTAAAATCAAGTTTGATAGTGGTCAACGAATTAATTTGTGCTCCGTCCATCGGTCTAGAAGATCTTTGTTTTCACTAGAAATAATGCTTTATTTCAAAAATCCTTTATAATGGAATGTTACGGAATCTTGTAATTGGTCATATTTGGTAAAGTGGGGTCAATGTCTAATTTTTATTTTATTACAATAGAAGCATGATTTTTCTTTCCTAATTACAAATTAGAATCACTTGGGGGAGGTTTAAACCATACTGCTGTCTTGGCCACACCTTTAGATATTACAATTTAATAGGTCTCAGATGGGACCTGAATATAGTTAGGCATCACAAGCTTCCCCGATGATTCTAATATGTAGCCAGGGTTAAGAAATCTTTAAATGCTTTTAAAACTTTAGTGCTTGACTAGTCTTAAGGTGATGGTGGTGATTAATAAGAAGACACCTTTGGCCACAGCTGCTAAATTTTCAGGGCTAGTTTAGATCCTAGGAAACAGGAAGTCTACACCTCCTTACCTTGAGACTCCATTTTGAGTTAGTGTGAAAAAAGAATGGCATCAAAGAGCTTCCATTTAGTATTAGTAGATGCTAGCTAGCATCATTGGAATAAAATTTTTCCAATTCCTGAAATATATATACCTAGCAAGTGATACTACTTCCTTTTTACAAATGTAGAGACTAAGGCTCAGCCAAATTTTAAATAGTTTGTCCAACGTCACAGGCTAGTTTAGCCTAGGACTTGAAATTCTGGCTTCCACTCTTAACAATCCTTACTGCTTGGTTAAATGAGTTATATAAGTAAAATTCAGCAAGTATTGGTATTATTTGTGTAGGATTTACAGTATTATGTCAAGGAATATACATGGCTTTTAAATCCTAACTTTCAGATTGTTTCCCATCAGGAATCTTTAACTTTTAATTATTATATCAAATAGGCCTAATAGAAACATACTGTCTGGGATTGAATAAGTAGATAATATTTATAATATTATGCATTAAGCCTTACAGGGAATTTATGTTGTTCATTAATATATGAAGCCAGGATATTTGTATCCATTTTTTTTTTCGTAATGAATATCTGCTCCGAAAATCTTAATTACATTCTTTGGTAATTTGGAAATTGTCATAGAGCTCTTTAATGACTTTAATTACCCAAACTAGAAGTTTTAATGACTTCTGACTATTGGAATAATCACTTTATTTTTAGTTGGGTGAAATAAAAATCTTAAAATTCCCTTTTTAAACATTTAAAACCACAAAATTTTGTCTTTTGCCAACATTATACAGCACAGGTGACTTTGCCCAAGCATTGGTAAATCTGTGAGTGAATGGCTTGCCCACTAGCAGGGACTGAAGGACAATGCCATCTTGTGAGCAATCTCAGCAGTTCTGTTATAGGATACTTAATGTTTTTGTTGGTTTTAAAGGAAATAGAAAGAGAAACCCAAAAAATAACACACACCAGGGACAGCTGTGATTCCCATTTGATGCCTTCCCTTTCCCCTGTGGCCTAGCCCATGCCTGGTCATGAAGTGCCACCTTCTGTTACATGTCCATCACCCTTTGGACAGGCTCAGGATGTACCCTCTCCTGGCTTCTCAGCTCTGAACTCATGCAGTGTTGTGGCATCTTGCTGTTCAGCCCAAAACCTGGTTCACACCCATGCCATCAGTCCCTAGAGTTCGCAGGCCTGATGGTTGAGTGGCCTCTCCCCTCAGCCCTGGCCTGAAGAGCCTGCCCTGCCCTCGGAGCAGATTGCAGTGCGGTTGTTTGACCAGGAGAGTTGTATAAAGTCGCCCGAGGGACCTGCAAAGCCTCCTGTGGCCACCCCTTCTGGACCCCACCCCAATAGAACCCCCAGCCTCCAGGAGCTGAGGATGCAGCGCATTGGTATCCTGCAGCAGCTGTTGAGACAAGAGGTGGAGGGGCTTGCAGGGGGCCAATGTGCCCCCCTTAATGGAGACACCCCTCTGGATATGGTGGAACTTCAGTCCCTGATGACAGAGATATCTAGAACTCTGAATGCCCCAGAGCATAATTCTGGGACTTCCCACCTTCCTCGACTGTTACAGCACCCTGGGCAGCCAAAGGCCTGCCTTCCAGAAGAGTGTGGGGAACCACAGCCCTGCGCTCCAGCGCAGTCAGGGCCCCCAGAGTCCTACTGTAGGACTGAGCCTGACATCCCAGAGCCCTCTGCCCGGGAACAGCTTGAAGTATCAGAGCCCTGCCCTCTAACAGAGCCCGGACCCCTCCAGGTCAGCCCCCAGGGGCAGGCTGGACCCTCAGAGCCCTGTGCTAGGGTAGAGCCTGGGACAGCAGAGGCCTGCTCCCTGGATTCTAGACTCCAGAGTCCAGCCTACCTCCCTCCTGCAGTCAGGTGCCTCCGGCGACCACCAGCTTAATCTTCTCTTCCCAACACCCACTTTGTGCCATCCCCCCTATCCACTCACTCCAGTCTCTGAGGCACCCAACAGGCCAGGCAGGCCCTAGCAGTCTGGCCCCTTGAGCCCTGGCCCTGAGGCAGTGCCTCAAATTATGTCTAACCGCCATCCACTACTTCCACGAGGCTCACCTGGATGATGAATGCGCCTTTTACACCAGCCGAGCCCCTTCCTCAGGCCCCACCCAGGTCTGCACCAGCCCTGTGGCCACATTACTTGAATGGCAGGATGCCCTGTGTTTTGTTCCGGTCAGTTCTGCTGCCCCTCAGGACTCTCCTTCGTGAGGCACCCACCTCCACCCACCCCTGCCCTGCCTTGCTTTTTACTTTTAGACCTTATTTATAGTTAGTCTGCTCTATGGTAATGGGAGCTGACACCCTTTTGTCCTTTAATAGTTTCTAAAGTGTCTAAAAAAAAAAAAAGTCTCATACTCGACAATTATAATAATACTAGAGCAATAGTAGGGAAAGGAACTTGTTATGGTTTTTTTCTGATCAAAGAGAGATTTGTTACGTTTTTTTTCTGATCAAAGAGAGGTTTCTTAATTCAAATGGGAGTGGATAGATGCTATTCTACAACTAGCAGCTTCCTGATGCCTAATGATAAAATGATGAACACACAGCTCTGTCCTTGCAGCTGGCTTTCTATTGCAGCAGAAAGGATGATTTTCTTTAATTGGTCTCTGATGCGTTGCTCCTATCAGCTCTCCCATGGTTCTGATGCTGAAGTTTTCTGTGGTTCCCAGTTCTATTTTCTGCATACACCAGTCCTCCTAAGTATTTCTCCCTATTCTTCTCCCTTGGGTGTGTAACTCTGAAAAATCTTGAGGAGTTTTATAGTGGAAGCTAGTGTAATCAAGACATTAAAAGTACAGAATTTCATATATCAAAGAATTTTAAAGATTTGGATTCATTAGTTTATGAAAGCTTATTTTAAAAATATCTTTGCATATGCTAACATATAGATTATAAAAGCAAATATTTAAGTGTTTCAATAAGTATACAGTTTCTTAGAACTAAAATCATTACAATTCCAGTAAATGCTATCTTTTTTTTTTTAAAGGTACCAGTATTTTTTGCAAATTAAACAAGACATTCTTACTGGAAGGTGGGCTATTTTAATTCTTTTGTAATGGACTTTAAAAATGCTTTTAATTCTGTATTGTTTAAATAACACATGATCATTACAAACAAATTATCTGTCAAAAAATGGTTATGTGTAATGTGAATTCCTTTCATCAGATAAGGTCATTTTTTAAGTTAAAATTAAGTCACATAGAAGCTTCAAGTGTGAATAGTATAACAAATTATAGCACTTTTGAAATTAATTACGTTTAACTTTTAGTTATATTTTCTGTTTTGTTTTAGATTGCCTTGTCCTTATAATACCGCTGCCCTTTTAGCTTCATTTGCTGTTCAGTGTAAGTATCAGCCTACTTTTAGGTCAATTAGCATATGACTTTAGAGTCTGTGTTAATAGTACATTGCCTTTAATGTGGGCATTCTGTAGACATGTTACTATACAGAAAATAGTGACTGCAGAAGGCAATTTAATGAAATGTCCAATTAACAATTACTGTGATTATTGAAAAAAATGGTCTCTGAAATTCTTGGAGACCTACAAGAATGTTAAATAGACTGTTGTAATTTGCTTAAGTGGTTACATTAGAAACATAAATATTTTACATCTATAAACACAGTGGAATTAATGGCATTGCTGATCTGACTATAATAATTGAAAAATATATTTCTTAAAGTATGAATATTTTCCTTCCTTTATTAGCTGAACTTGGAGACTACAATCAGTCAGAGAACTTGCCAGGCTACCTCTCAGATTATTCTTTCATTCCTAATCAACCTCAAGATTTTGAAAAAGAAATTGCAAAATTACATCAGCAACATATGTAAGGATTTATTTAGTTTTTTGTTTATTTGATAAACTTCTTAATAGCATCCTTTCTAGAAAAATGTTTTAAATTATTTCTGATTTGATGGTTATATTTATTTAATATAGACTCATTACCATTATCTAAAATAATAAAGATGGTTGTAAAGAAATGTGGGTGATCTACACAAAACAATCATTGCTTATTTCATAGAATATATGAGGTTTGTTTTAATTTCTGTTAAGAACTATAAAGCTATATGTAAACAGAAATATATTTCCTATTATAGAAAGTTGTCA
>NW_012146856.1:3278272-3279047 GCF_000956105.1 Propithecus coquereli
AAAATTACAAGTCTTACTGTTTTACTGTTAAGATTCAACAGACATAAAATTACTCTGCCAGATTATTCTAAAAGTCTCCAGCACTCTCATTTCTCTACTTGTAAATCGACACTTGCCTGTGTACCACACTCTGAGAAGCACTGCTCTGGAGGATGCCTTAGAATTTGTATGTTTCAGAAGCACCCTGTGTGATTAAAATGCAGATATGGTATATGAGCCAAATTTTAAGACATACTGCTTTCAAGTTATATCTAAAAGTGAATGGCATTGCTACAGCCATAAGAAAAGCCAGGGGCTTTTGAATCTTGCTGTATTTTTGTATTTCTGGAAAATAAGAAAATATTCTGGAAAATAATAATTTGGGTTACTGAAAATGTGCCCTCCAGATAAGTTAGATGTTACTACACAGAACTAAGTGTGTTTTGTAGAAGATTTTATTTGACTGCTGTAATTTTTCCAGATAAGTAGCCTTTTTCTAATTAAGCCGTATTTGTGATTGAACTCATTTTTAACCTAATGATGTCTTTACAGAGGCTTGTCTCCTGCAGAAGCAGAATTTAATTACCTAAACACAGCACGTACCTTAGAACTCTATGGAGTAGAATTCCACTATGCAAGGGTAAGTGAAGAAAACTTACTTTAATGTTGTTGAATCATGCTCCATTACTTAGTATCATATTTTTTAGGATTAGGTAACAAGTGTAATAACTTCTGATTGCTGCCCAACATAGTTGCACTGAAATTTTTTTCTGAATATAATTATTTTCATAATAAC
>NW_012146856.1:3279170-3292046 GCF_000956105.1 Propithecus coquereli
GAAGAAAAGGAACTCGATGTAATACTAAGTTACTAAAATATATTTCTTAAAAACAGTACAGATTGAGCATCCTTAATCTGAAAATTTGAAATTTGAAATGCTCTAAAATCTGAAACTTTTTGAACACTGATACTACACCACAAATGGAAATTCTACACCTGCCCTTATGTGATCAGTTGGAGTCAAAACAAGTCAAAAACTTTTTTTCATGCACAAATCATCAAACATATTGTATAAAATTACTTTCAGGTTATGTGTATAAGGTATAAATGAAAATAAGTGAAGATATATCTCATGTGTATGCAGATGTTTCAAAATCTGAAAAAATCATAATCTGAAACACTTCTGAACCCACACACTTTAGATAAGGGTAACTCAATCTGCAGCACTTTTTCATTCATAACACTGTTCAACTTTGATTTTTTTTGTGAATCCAGTTTTCTGTAACATAGTTTCTTTCAAGAAGCGATTTCTTGATTTGAATAGAAAATCATATTGTTTATTGGTTCAGAATTCAGTTTTACTTTAACGTATGGTTCAGACTACTCTGGGAGAAACTAAAGTTGTGTTGTATATTGGCTAAGAGTCTAAACTAGAGAGCCAAGACTACCTGGTTTGAAATTCTGATAAGGTTATTTACGTATAACCTTACTTACTTATAACTTCTCATAACCTTGGCCACATTATTGTAGGTCTCTGCTTCTCTGTTTCCTTATAGGTAAATTGGGGATAATAAAACCGTCTGTCTCTGGAGTTCTTGTAAGCCTTAAATGAGTTTATATACACAAAATGTTCCCAGAATGGTGCCTAGCACATGGTAGGCACTGAAGAAACATTAACTCTTATTAAGAAAACGTACTTTCATTTAGTAATGGCCCATGTATCTCAAACAGTTTGGCAAACTATGGCTACTTCCTGTTTTTATATGGCCCATAGGCTAAGATTGTTTTGTACATTTTAAATAGCTGAAAAAAAATCTAAAGAAGAATAACATTTGTGGTATGTGAAATTTTATAAAATTCTGTGTCCATAAATAGACACCTACTGGAACACAAATACCCTCACTTGTTGTTTGTATATTTTCTGTGACTGCTTTTACACAATGGCAGAGTTAAGTAGTTGCCACAGAGACCATATGGCCTGAAAGCCTAAAGTATTTACTCTACAGCCCTTTCCATTCAAAGGTTTTTCGACCCTGATCTAAAATAGACCAAGAATTTTAATAGATTGCCTAAATGTGGTGAGGGGGCTATTTTGGTGTAAAAGTAAATCTCATTTATAGTGTTCTATACATAGCATATCTGAATCAAGTGTTTGAAGATAAACCAGATTTTAAAAATACACCAATAATGAAAAGTCTGTTCTGAAAGGAAATGGTTTGTATGTACATTTAGCAAAATATTGATGATATATTTGTATTTGGTTTAAAGAAATAGTTCATCAAATCTTTAAACAAGGAAAATAAAAAAAAATTTTTTTGAGGAATCATGTTTGTTATGATCAAGCATTTGCAGGCTATTGGCTCCTTTTTCTAGTATCATTAATGAATAAAAGGTGGTCATCTTGGCTTTTGTAATTTGCTGCTTTTGCTCTGCTATATTCTGATAATAACAGATATTAGAACTGGGTATGAAATAGGAGTAAATCTATTTTTAAAGGCTTTACATTTAGGTCACTGGCTCTTAAACTTGTGTTGATAAGAATCACTTGGGATTCTTGTTAAATATAAACAGTATGGACCTCATCCCTTCTATATCAGAATGTGTAGAACAGTACTTCTAAAACCATCTGTGATGAAACAAACAATTCTTTCCCCAGTCTGTCATTATTATATTATTTATAATGTCTTTTGAAAAATATAATTAAAATAAATTACTAGAAAATTATAATAAAATGGAGAAATAAAACAAAGACATAAAAATTACAAGTCTTACTGTTTTACTGTTAAGATTCAACAGACATAAAATTACTCTGCCAGATTATTCTAAAAGTCTCCAGCACTCTCATTTCTCTACTTGTAAATCGACACTTGCCTGTGTACCACACTCTGAGAAGCACTGCTCTGGAGGATGCCTTAGAATTTGTATGTTTCAGAAGCACCCTGTGTGATTAAAATGCAGATATGGTATATGAGCCAAATTTTAAGACATACTGCTTTCAAGTTATATCTAAAAGTGAATGGCATTGCTACAGCCATAAGAAAAGCCAGGGGCTTTTGAATCTTGCTGTATTTTTGTATTTCTGGAAAATAAGAAAATATTCTGGAAAATAATAATTTGGGTTACTGAAAATGTGCCCTCCAGATAAGTTAGATGTTACTACACAGAACTAAGTGTGTTTTGTAGAAGATTTTATTTGACTGCTGTAATTTTTCCAGATAAGTAGCCTTTTTCTAATTAAGCCGTATTTGTGATTGAACTCATTTTTAACCTAATGATGTCTTTACAGAGGCTTGTCTCCTGCAGAAGCAGAATTTAATTACCTAAACACAGCACGTACCTTAGAACTCTATGGAGTAGAATTCCACTATGCAAGGGTAAGTGAAGAAAACTTACTTTAATGTTGTTGAATCATGCTCCATTACTTAGTATCATATTTTTTAGGATTAGGTAACAAGTGTAATAACTTCTGATTGCTGCCCAACATAGTTGCACTGAAATTTTTTTCTGAATATAATTATTTTCATAATAACTTAAGATTGAATATCTGATGAGAAGGGTGGTTAAAGTGGATTCTTCATGTTATTTTTGTTTAAGGTGGTGGGTTTTTTTTTTTTTTGAGACAGAGTCTCACTCTTTTTGCCCGGGCTAGAGTGGGTGCCGTGGCGTCAGCCTAGCTCACAGCAACCTCAAACTCCTGGGCTCTGCCTCAGCCTCCCGAGTAGCTGGGACTACAGGCATTCACCACCATGCCCGGCTAATTTTTTCTATATATTTTTAGTTGGCCGATTAATTTCTTTCTAATTTTAGTAGAGGCGGGGTCTCGCTCTTGCAAAGGCTGGTGTCGAACTCCTGAGCTCAAACAATCCGCCCGCCTCGGCCTCCCAGAGTGCTAGGATTACAGGCATGAGCCACCGCGCCTGGCCTGAGGTGGTGTTTTTTGTTTTAAGATAATTTTTGCAGACCATGAGAGACAGTACCTTTAGTATATTTATTTTAAAAAATAAAGGTTATCAGAAAAATGGTTTTTATGTACTTTTATTATAATCGTGATGATAAAAGTTCTCACAGCACTGAAGCCTGTATTATTGCACTTAATTTTCATCATTTAGTGGCATTATTATACATTTTTATTTAAAAAGCTCAAAATGGATCATACCAACATATTATCATATTTTGGTTTTATCTCTCCTGCATCTCTTTATTAAAATGGAATTTGTAATCATTGGCTTTTTCTGTACAACAATCTGTAACTTCTTTTTCCTTGTGTCACACTTTGCTGGCTTTGCAAGACTATTATCCTCCTGCCATAAGCCTATTTGTGAGTGGCTGTGATTCATTGTGTGTCCACCTATATTCCTTCTCATGATTTCTTTATCAGAAGGTTACATTTTTTTCGAAGTACTTGGATTACAGCTATTCTCCATAACCAGTGAAAAGTGGAATTATAGATAATAATAGATTGAGTTGATCATAGGGTTTGTATTCTCTTGGGATAAATTATTAAGCCTAATAAGTATATCAGCCTGAAAGGGAAAGATTTTTCTTAGATAATTATTTTGAATTTATTTCAATACGTGGACACTCACAGGTACACAGGCAAATAGTTGTTTAAGTACTCAAAGTTCTATTTCATATAATGGTTTTATACTTACTTAGGACCTCACCTGACCATGTTCTTGGAGGGGAGCTTTAGTTTAGTTCGTTCTTGTGTTTCATAAAGCCTATGTCAATCTCTCCTTTAAAAGACCAGATGACTTGTTTTCCTTAAATGATTATATCTTGTAATTCTGAGTGTTTTTCTTATTGCATTTAAAATGTGTCTCTCACAAACTTTTTGTTTTCTTTAAAATATGCCCCTTTGGCTGGGCACAGTGGCTCATGCCTGTAATCCTACCACTCTCAGAGGCTGAGGCAAGAAGATTGCTAGAGCCTCAGGAGTTTGAGACCAGCCTGAGCAAGAGTGAGAACCTGCCTCTACTAAAAATAGAAACAATTAGCTGGGTGTAATGGCTCATGCCTATAGTGTCAGCTACTCGGGAGGCTGAGGCAGAAGGATCGCTTGAGCCCAGGAGTTGAGGTTGCAGTGAGCTATGAAGACACCACTGCACTCTACCCAGGGCAACAGAGTTGAAACTCTGTCTCAAAAAAAAAAAAAAAGATATGCTCCTTTACTGTCCTTCTTTATTTGGGGCCTGTTACTTTTGAACATGATTCTCCAGAATGTAATGTAGTGATCAATATTTGTGCACCTAGAGTTTGTTTTTTATCATAATAAAGTTTAAAACTGATGGAACCTTAAGTATGTGAATTAAACTGTGGTTAAAAATAAAAAGACAGCCAAAATTAGTTGTTTTAGTCCTTAATGGTTTTCTAAATGCAATTTTATATTTGCAGAGATTGCCATCAATGAAATACAAAGAGTGTTAGACTTTCCTTTTTTACATTTAAATAACAAGGCTAGATCTCATACATAATTCACCATATTGTTATTTATTAATTTGATTAAGGTAGGTTTTTTTTGTTGTTTAAATTATTATATTATAAAACTGTTTCTCAGCCCTAAATGCAGAGTACAAGATTAAAGGAATTTAAATTTAAAATGGTCAAAGTTAGTTAGAAACATATTTTGTACAGAAAAGAAAAGGCTAGGAAGGAGTGTTTTTCTTGTATGTGGATACTGAGAACTTAAGAAGAAAATGTACAAATGTTCAATGAACATGAAGGGAGATTTTCTGCCATCAAGAATAAAAGGACAGGCCGGGCACAGTGGCTCACGCCTGTAATCCTAGCACTCTGGGAGGCCGAGGCGGGTGGATCGCTCGAGGTCAGGAGTTCGAGACCAGCCTGAACAAGAGTGAGACCCCGTCTCTACTAAAAATAGAAAGAAATTAGCCAAACAACTAAAAATAGAAAAAAGTTAGCCAGGTGTGGTGGCGCGTGCCTGTAGTCCCAGCTATTTGGGAGGCTGAGGCAGGAGGATTGCTTGAGCCCAGGAGTTTGAGGTTGCTGTGAGCTAGGCTGACTCCACAGCACTCTAGCCCGGGCAACAGAGTGAGACTCTCTCTCAAAAAAAAAAAAAAGAATAAAAGGACAAAAGGTAGATGAGTGTAGAGCATTCATTGTGGCGGTTCTGTTATGTGCCTTGCACAATATTGGCACCAAGAATTACTTAGCAAACAAAACATTAATCATCCCTGCTTTCATGGAGCTCACAGGATAGTGGAGGAGAGAGAAATGGAACATGTGTTAACAATTAAATATGTGAGGATACGAAGGGGAAAGTATAGAATGCTATGGAATCATATGGCAGGAACATGGCCAGCCTACAAGCAGAACGTAGAGAATGCTTCTTAGAGGAAGTAATATATTTACTGAAGCCAGAAGAATGAGTAAAGATGAGCCAAGAGAATGGTTTTCAGAGCTATCAGCATGAATGAAGACCTGAAATCAAGAGAGGATATGGCATGTTTGAAAATATAAAAAACATTTAGTATAGCTAGAAGATTTTATGAATAAAGGAATAGAGAATTGTAGAAAAGTAAAAATGAATGACAACTTTAGTATAGAAAGGAAAAAAAGATTTGTGGGAAGGTAGCAAAAGGATATATTATTTTCAAAGTAACATAGTAAGTAGATTTTTTGTGTTTAATTCTGTGAGTTATAACGTATATATGGATTCTTATAATTAGTATCTCATCAGAATACACAGCAGTTTCATCATGTTAAAAAAACCCATGTTCATGCTGTTCCTTTGTAGTCAAAGTTTGCACTCACCCCTAATCCCTGGTGGCCACCGGTTTATTCTCTGATACTGTAGTTTTGTCTTTTCCGAAATCTCTTGTAACAATATTCATATAATTTTAACTATATTTGCCTAAGAAGCTTTCATTCTTAGTTATCTAAATGTAAATGTGATCACAGAAGGCTTGGCTTTAGGTTTTTAATTCGGTATAAGATGCTGTAAATTAGCCCTAAAACAATTCCAACCAAGTTTAGGCTTAGTCGTGAATATCTTATTTCCATAGATATTTGTAATAGTGATGGAGATAATTCTACTAAAATAACTTTTGCCCTTCAAAGTTTCAAGAAAAGGAAAACTTAATTATGCTATTTTGATTATTCATTCATTCAGTGAATATTTATTGAGCACCTACTATATTTCTGGTCCCGTTTATAGACACTGTGGATACAGCAGTGAATAAGTAGATAAAATCTAATCCTCATGAAGTTTGCATTCTGGTGAGCAAGACAAGACTATAAATAAACAATTATATCAGAGTATATAGTATGTGATTCCATGAGAGTAGAGTTTAGTAACAGGCAAAATACCAGTCTATATTGATAGAAGTCAGAATAGCAGTCATCTCTGGAGGAATGTTATTAACTGGGAGACTCCTGAGGGAGACTTCTGCGTTTTTACAAATGTTCTGTGTATCGGTTTGTGGTAGTTACATAGCAGTGTGTATGGGTATATATATGCATGTGTAAAATTTTAAGTTGTGCATTTAAGATTTGTGCATTTTATACAAATGTATATTGTACTTCAAATTTTAAAAAATTTAAAAAGGTAATATGTCATAAAGCAATAGATGCTGTGGAGAAAAATTAATCTGAGAAAGGGAATTGGGACAACCAAAAATGGGTTGTCCAGGAAAGCCTAACTGAGAAGGTAAATAGACCTGAAGGAGCACCATGCAAACATCTGGGAGGAGATCATTCTAAGAAGAGGAAACACCAGTGAAAGGCCATGCAATAGTGTGTGTAGCAGGCCAAGTGATAGCAAAGAGCCCATTATGACTGGCATAGTGTGAGCAAAGAGAGGAGAGTATTAGGAGATAAGGTCAAAGCAGACCAGAACTTTATAAGACACTTTAAGGACTTTGGCTTTTAATTATAAGCAAGGCTGTTAAAAAGTTTTGAGGAGATAAGACATGTTGTCATTTACATTTTTAAAAACTAACAGTGGCTGCTGTTTTGAGAGTAGACTAAAGACACTAAGGGAAGAGGCCAGTTAAAAGACTGCTGCAGTGATCCAGGTGAGAGGTAATGGTGGTTGTAGCAGTAGGGTGGTGAAAAGTAATCAGATTCTGAATATATTTGGAATGTGGAAGTGACAGCTTTTTCTGATCTACTGGCTATGGGGTATGAAAGAAAAAGGATTCAGGAATTATTCCAACATTTTTGGCCTGAATGTTCACTAAGTTGAGAAAGACTGGGGAGAAGCAGCAGGCTTGGGAGTGAGAGTCCAAAATTAGTGGTGGGTCATGTTACATTTGAAAAAACTTTTTACAAATCCAAATGAAAGAGGGTAGGCAATTCAATTTATGGATGAGAAGTTCAAAGGAAACGTCTGGACTAGAGATACACATTTGGGAATTGTTAGCTTACGGTTAATATTTAAAACTATGAGATGAGACCACTAAGGGTGCATATCTAGTAGATATTGAAGAGAAGAGGTCCTCAAAGCTGGAATACTTAAAAGTTTTAAAGTTGGAGAGATGAGGAAGAACCAGGAGAGGAGACCAAGAAGGAACAGCCATTTAGATAGAAGTAAAGTCTTTCTGTAAAAGACACAATTGTATATCTTCGAAGCCTAGTGAGTTGAGAGTGGTCAACTATGTTATATGATGCTGATAAGTCAAGTAAAATGAAAACAGAGAACTGGATTAGAAAAATAGAAGTCACTGGTGACTTTGTAAGAGCAGTTTTGGAGATATAGTGATGGCCAGAAGCTGATGAGAAAAAAATTCAAGAAAGACTGTGACAACAGTACTTTTGAGGGATTTTTGCGATGCAGGACACAGGTTAATAGTAACAAGAAACACCAATACAGCGTTTGCTAAGTGCCAGCCACTCTTCCTAGGGCTTTACATATATTAGTTCCACTTATTCCTTAAAACAACCCTGTGAGGTAGGAGTATTATTATCTCCACCTTACAGACAAGAAAAATAGGAAGTTAAGTAACTTGACAATATGATACCTATTTCTGTATTTAAGAACCAATTTATAGCTTCTTTCTAAAACCTCATTTTTAATCTTCATGTATTTGAAGACTTTTGACAGATTGGTTAATCAAATAATTTTAAATGTAATCCCTTGGAACAGAGAAAAGGATCTCTTCTGTCAGAATGGAGCTCTATATACGACTTCATCCATGGCACCCTAGAGCATTCAAATCACACAATGATTTTTCATAATTCTGCTGTGTATTTTCACTGATTGTTACCCATCTAGGTGTAGTGTTACTTCATTTTTTGTCAACCATCTTTATATATCAAACATCTTTATGAAAGCATGAGTAGATCTCTACCTATTTTCATTTTCACTGAATAAGTTGTTTATGTTCTCATGCTCTGGTAGCCTATATAAAGCACACAGACTTTTTTTAATCATTCGTGAATATATAAGCCTAATGCCTTTATGCCTAACTACATTAAAAATATACATACATGAAAAATTTAAACTAACGATATATGAGAAAACAAAGCTAAAAGGTAAAATAATTTCAATATATGTTACAAAAAATTTTTAAATATCCATGTTCTATAAAGAGTTTCCACAAAGGATAATTTTATAAAAGTTATAAATAGAAATATAGGAAAAACAAATACAACAAGCATTTTATAGGAGAAATACAAATGACCACATTATGTAATTGTTATTCCTAATAATCTAAAATGTAACAATGAGGACAACAATGAGATATCAAATTAGGAAAAATCCAAAGGATTAAAAACATCCATTTTGGTCAGAGTATGGGAAAATAGATGCTCTGATCCATTGTTGAAACATAAATTGGTATAACCCTTTTGGAGGGTAAATATTAGTATGAATATAATCTTTGACCACTTCCATTTCTGAGACACTCTATCCTTTAGCACATTGACTGCCACACTGGAAAAAAAAATTTTTTCCTTGGAGCCATGGTGTTTTATTATGAAAATAGAATAAAAACTTGGGAAAAAAAATGATCCTTTCTAATTTAATGAAAAATTTATTTTTTATTTTCTGTATTTTTGATAAAAAAGTGATATAAAAACTTGAAAAATAGTAATGTAAAAAGTAATGTGAAAACTTGAAAAATAGTTCATAAAGGTACAGTGTTTTTCTTGACTTGTCAGGCTTAAGTATAATTTATTTATTTATTTATTTATTTAGAGACAGAATCTTACTCTATTGCCTGGGCTAGAGTGCCGTGGCGTCAGCCTAGCTCACAGCAACCTCAAACTCCTGGGCTCAAGCAATCCTCCTGCCTCAGCCTCCCGAGTAGCTGGGACTACAGGCATGCGCCACCATGCCCAGCTAATTTTTTCTGTATAGATTTTTAGTTGTGCAAGTAATTTCTTTCTATTTTTAGTAGAGACGGGTTCTCACTCTTGCTCAGGCTGGTCTCAAACTCCTGAGCTCAAACGATCCACCCGCCTCTGCCTCCCAGAGTGCTAGGATTACAGGCATGAGCCACCATGCCCGGCCTAAGTATAATTTAAAGTTAAACATAAACAGAAAAAAGAAATTTATTGACTTCTATTCATTTAATCCACATTTTTATAATTAAATTATCAATATTAATTATAACAATAAGAACATCAATAAGTAAGATTTCTGCGAACCAGCTTCAGGGATTTGCCCAGGTTTTGCTTCACGAGGCCCTGAGCTCAAAACTTGCAGAGTTAAATACAACTCACGTGGCAGTTAATGTGTTAAAATATTTATAGAAGTGTTAGAAATATTTGTAGAAACATAAAAATATAGAAGAATATACATCAATGTGTTAATAGTGGTTATCTCTGGAAATGAAGGAAAGAGGCAGACAAGGTGGGGGAGTCTTTGAACTCTTATTTGATATCTGTATGTCATTTTGCATTAATAATTAGAAATAATTAAGGTAATTATTTTTAACAGCTGCCCTATACCACTTAAATTTGTTCCCATCCACACACCATTAAATTTTAGTGGGTGTAAGTTATTGTTCTCTTAACTAATTAGTTTGTGTATAGAGTAATAGTCTCCAAAGGAATGGTGGGGAGGGCGTCTATATGCCACAAAGGAAAGTAAAATGAACAAGTGGGATATTATAGAAAATAATACAATATCTATTCATATTCGTCTTAATTCTCATCCTTTTTTGAGACAGAGTCTTGCTCTGTTGCCTGGGCTAGAGTGCAGTGGTGTCATCATAGCTCACAGCGACCTCAAACTCCTGGGCTCAAGCAATCCTCCTGCCTCAGCCTCCTGAGTAGCTGGAACTACAGGCACCCACCACCATGCCCAGCTAGGTTTTTTTTTTTTTTTTTTTTACTTTTAGTTGCCTGGCTGATTTTTTCTGTTTTTAGTAGAGGTCTCGCTCTTGCTCAGGCTGGTCTCAAACTCCTGACCTCAAGTGATCCTCCTGCCTCAGCCTCCCATCATCCTTTTTACATTGCTATTTTTAAGCCTGCTATTGTAAAATCAAACATAGACATGTATATTTTAGTGAATTATTGCAAGGTGAACATCCTGATAACTACCACCCAGCTCAAGCAGTACAACTTTGTTGCCTACTCCAGAAACCTTCTTCCAATAACAGCTCTTTCCTATGCAGTGTTTTATTGTTGTTGTTTTTAAGATTTTTATCACCCAAGTGTGCCTTCCTGCATACTATAGCTTGATCTTGCTGCTTTTTGTGTGTTTTTTAAGCAGATAATTTTAAATCTCTTAATCTATGGTTTATTCCTTCTTTCCTTACACTTCTTAGAATTTACCTAGTGAAGACCTAGATCATTTCACCTGTAGTTTGTTATAGTCTGGATTTCGTTGACCATGTATTCATGATACAGTTCAACATGTTTTGCTGTCTTCTGTATTCCCCATAGATTAGGAGCTTGATCCAGAGGCATGGTCAGATTCAGGATTGATCTCTTTGTTATGTTCTTTTGTTAGGAGGAGCATAATGCCTCGTTTTTTTATCTTTTTTGATGCTAGCAGCCATTTATGCTCAATGCCTAGATCTATTAATTCACTGGAGGATGCAAAATAGAGATGTCCTAATTCTTTTTGTTTTTAATTATTCACTCGAATGATTTTATAAGGAGTCACTTCCCTTCTTTTACTATTCACTTACCCAGTGGTATAGCTAATACAGGAATATCTCTTTACTGTAGCCTGCCTTAGTAGATGGTAGAGGAGGTAAGGAATATGTTTCCAGGTAAAGTGTATCTATAGTTTGCCTTATTCAATATGGGGTTCTCAGTCCATGCCTTCTGGGGATCATTCTGAATTCTAATTCCCTGTCCCCAGTGTCCACAGTTGTTATTTTAGACAGGCTACACACACTTCTATTTCCTATAGCTTAATCCAGTTGGGGTGGAATTGTGGGATTGGTAGGAGCTAATTACCTTAGCTGCTCCCTCCCTGATCATCCTGACAGTAATTTGAGGGCCCTTTTATTTCTTTTATCCATTGTCTGTGCACTTACAGACTTTGTTTCTGTTTCTACCTCCACATAGAGCAATCTCTTTTGCGCATAGTTTGAGTTGTGGTTTCTTGGACTATTTTTGTTCTCTTCTCTCTCTGTAAATCTAATCTTATCCACTTTATGTCTTTAAGGAGTCCTCACAGTGTCTGGTCCATTGATAACATATGTTCAAATGTTAAGATTGTTTTCAATTATTACAGATTCTTTCTCTTTTCATATATCTGATGTTTTATAAAGTTGAGGGCAGAAGGGCTGATAGGAGCATATAATTTAGTCTTCCATGTTTTAGGATCAGTCTGCCATCTTATCCAACCTTCTAATTGATGTTCTTTAAAAATTGATTTAAGACTGATAATAGTATACAGTAGTGCTAGTTATTGATAAATAAGGAAAAACAACCAGACAAATTAGATGTATACTGTTGCATTTGACCACTTATGTATTATCCTACCTAACAGATGAATTTAATAAGATTTTATATAATTAGAAGTTATCGAAACTGCATTTTAAAGGATTTATTCTAAAAAGATGATTATGAAATCTTGTTTATATTTTGATTAATTCTATCTTCTGAGCAGATGAATGGTAGGAGGTAAAAGCATGCTTGCTGTGTTAGGTTGCCTGTAGAATGTTTCAAATGAAAAAGCAAAACTGTTTCAAGGTTCATTAGCATTTAAGAAAAGTGTTTTTATTCTATCCATTCTCTAATTAATGCAGGTTAGCTATTCAAATTGAGGCATTCATTATGAAAACTCTTAACTCATTCTTCAAGGCACAATTCAAATTTTCTTCTCTAGAGTCTTCCAAACTCTCCAGGAATTTTTCTCTTCTCTGTACTCCCATGATGTTTCTAAATGTGTTATGTAGGACTTCTTATTATGTTTTAAATATTGTTTTGTTACAGGTTCCCCTTAACCAAACTCTGAACTGCTTCATGTTTTATTCATTTTTGCAATCTTAGCATCACATTTACTCAGTGATTGGATCTTAATAGTTTTAGAAATGGAAAAATGGATACTAAGTCATCATTTACAAAAAGAAGGCCTTTGATTTCTGGATTTTAGCTTCCTACTCCAAAAAGTCAGTTCTAGTCATTAATGATTAGAAATCCTGAGATCATTTTTATCTTAAATTAATGAATTTTGATAATGAAACATTTAAGTTTGTCCTTTATTTTTGTGTAGTAACAACCATTTGAGTTTATAAATATTATACAATTCTGTGCTACCTTTAAAAATGTCACGTTGTATTAAAAAAAC